>NC_043709.1:30687304-30795006 GCF_006229205.1 Suricata suricatta | reverse complement strand
CAAAGATTTAATCATCCATTTCCTATATAAAAGGTAGCTACTTTTTTTGCATGAACCTCAAGTATATGGTAGTATAGAGGTGGAATTTAAGGAAAGGTATTAAGCAGGCTGTGTTTTAGCTCATGGGCAAGTAACAAATTGTATCATTTATCTTGAATGTATCATAGATAAGCTGCTATATAACGATTGCCACTTCAGATAGCTGTGAAATTAGGTGATTAACTAGTTGTTACTTAACCTTTTAATTTCTGTATAAGTCTAATTACATGAAACAGAAGTTGGTGTTTTGATTTTTTACTTTGCTTTTCTGTTTGGAGTGTCATTGTAACTACTGTATTGTAAATGATGGAAAATAATTGCATATGTTAAAAAAATAATAAATAAATAAAAAGAATTAATGAAGGGGATAAGCATTACGTATGTCATGCATAAAATACTTGTAATTACAAACTTGTTTTTTGGTGATCAGAACATCACATTTTAAGCTTCTTACATTCTAATCTGATGTGTCACTTTTAGGCATTTCTCTAAATTTTAGTTACATTTTGAAAATTTTGCTGAGGGGTGGGTTTTCATACATTGCATTATTTTTTCCACTTAAAATAATAAAAAATAAAATAAGCTCTGGGTGAGTGTATCCATGCAAGATATCTGATTTTAAGGAAGAGATTACTGGCATTCAGTGGAGATAACTGTATTTGTTGAAAACTAGTTTAGATCCCAAGAGTATCAATGCCCTGAGTTAAAGTGCAGTGTGGGACTGCAGTGTGGGACAATTACTTTCACTCTATTAATGACTACCAGTTTTACATCTATAAATGATACTATTGCCATTGTTACTTAAACTTGAAGTTCTTCTAATTTAATCTTCTCACTGTCTATAGCTGTCATATGTAGTTTCTGTTTGCTCAGTTTTCATTCACCCTAATTCTAGAAGAATTTCTCAATTTTCCTCTGAATTTGGGGTAAGGCTATAGACTGTTCTCATCTATGACTCAGATGATGGGCATATGATTCATATGTATGCATTCAAACTAATTCATTACCTTAAACATTGTAATTGGTCACAGATGAACAGGTGACCCAAGTAAGAGCAGTAAGACCTTAGATAGTACTTTGCTTGAATAATTGGAAAAAAGCTGGGTGTACTTTCCTCTTGACTGCTTTTTTTGAATGTTTTAATGTTTACTTATTTTTGAGAGAGAGAGAGACAGAGTTGAGTGGGCAGGGGTAGAAGGAGACATAGAATCCAAAGCAGGCTCCAGGCTCTTAGTGGTCAGCACAGAGCCTGAAGCAAGCCTCAAACCCAAGACAAAGAAACTAGAGGAGAAAAAATAATCACATAAGAACAGAAATCAGGGGCTCCTGGGTCGCTCAGTCTATTGAGCTTCTTGCTTCCGCTCAGGTCATCATCTCATGGTTAGAGGGTTTGAGCCCACCTCAGGCTCTGTGCTGACAGCTCAGAGCCTGGAGCCTGTCTTCAGATTCTGTCTCCTTCTCTCTCTGACCCTCCCCTACTCACAATGTCTCTCTCTCTCTCTCTCTCTCTCTCTCTCTCTCTCTCTCTCTCAAAAATATATAAAACATTAAAAAATTTTAAAGAAAAAGAACAGAAATCAGTGAAATCAAATGTATATGTACAACAGAAAAACTCAACAGATCCAACAAGTTCTTTGAAACAAATAATGAAATTGGTGGGCCTCCTAGCAAAACTGATCAAATTAATAGAAAGAAAATATAGATTATCAATTTCAGGAATTAAAATGTAACATCACTAACACTTTTAGTAATAAAAAAGATGAAATATTTTGAACAAACATAACAATAAATTTGATTCTTCTGAAAAAAATGAGAAATGCAAAATATTATCTCTGACACAAAATTAAACAATGCTCTCAATAGCCCTAGATCTGTTAAAGAGATGAATGCATAAATAGAATTTTTCCCAAAAAGGAAACTCTAGGACCAGCTGGCCTCACTGGTGAATTTTTTCCTATCTTTCAGGAAGAAATAAAATTTTATTACACAAAATGTTTCAGAAAATAGAGAAAATTTTCCAATTCATTTTATAAGATTAGCATAATACTGATTCCAAATAGTACTGATGATTATAATAAATGAAAATTATAAACCAATATCTCTCAGAAACATAAACTCAAAAATCATAAACAAAATATACTTTTTAAAGAATTCATTTAAAAAAAAGATAATAGAATATGATCAAGTGGAGCTATTCTAAGAATGCTAGGTTACTCTGAAATATGAAAATTAACCACTGTAGAATTGTCACACTAAAAGGTAGGAAGAAGACTGAGAATTAACAGCCTGAGTAGAAACAATATACAAGACAGTATGATATCATAGACCTGAAGGACAGAGAATGTTTCAAGAAGGAGAGCAAGATCTTTATCATATTTCTCTCCTTCCACCCTGCCACAAACTGAGTGTAGGCCTATACAAGTCATCCACTACTATATAACAAACCATCACAAAAATCTCTGTATTTTACAACAGAAAGTATTTATTTTGGCCATTCATCAGAGAGTCATTTGGGGTTCAACTAATTTAGTCTAGACTGAACTGAGCAACTGTAATCACAATGTAAGATCTGGTTCAGCTTTGCATATGTCTCATTCTCCCTGAGAATGTTTTCCTCACATCCACAGCAGAGATGCAAAAGCATAAATAAATATGTGATGTCTCTTAAAATCCTAGTCTTGGAAATGGCACATTATCACTTCCACCCACTTCCTACTAGCCAAAGAAAAGCACATGACCAGGCCCAGAATCTAGAGATGAGGTGCATTTCCACTGAAAGGTTACTGCAAGGTCAAGTAGCAAACAGCAGTTCTGAAGATAGAGAGTGGTGATAGTTGCACAATATGAATGCACTTAATGCCACTGAACCATATACCTCAAAATGGTCAAAATGTTCCATTTTTAAAAACCATTTTTAATGTTTATTTATTTTTAAAGGAGACAGAGAAGCAGAGCACAAGTGAGGAAGGGGCAGAGAGAGACAGAGATACAGAATATAAAGCAGGCTCCAGGTTCTGAGCTGTCAGCACATAGCCCGATGTGAAGCTCAAACTTGAATCATAAGATCACGACCTGAGCCAAAGTCAGATGCTTAACGGATTGAGCCACCCAGGCACCCAAAAATGTTCAATTTTATGTTATGTGTATTATATTGCACACACAAAAATATTATCAATTTTGACTACAGTGAGAAATGGTTTATAACTATTTAAACTAATGACAAAACCTATTTTTAGAGGTCAAACTCAGGTGGAAAGGTAACTAGTTTTTCAAAATTCCTTTGGGGGAGGGAGTATCTAAGCACAAAAGAGAAGAAGTCAGTGGATTAGACCATGGAGGACCTTGAGTCAAAGTCCTGAGAGTCCTAAGTCAGTTGATTAGATCATAGAGAGCCTTGAGCCAAAGTCCTGGATCCAAATTCCATTTGGAATCTGGAATGCAAGCCGTGTATTCCAACATCTTCCAAGTTATCACACACCTTTTATTATTCACAGTCACTCTTTATCATCATGGCCCCTCTTTGCATTACCATAAAACCTCTAGTGTCATCACAGTGTCTGAGTCCTCTTACACCATCTCAAGTACCTCCTTCATCGTCATGGTGATTCTTGTTTCAACATGGCAACTCTGAATGGGAGTGCTACATCTTTCCAGACTCCTCTGAGAATCTGATAAGAAGGTTGGGCTTCCTTACCCATAAAAGCATACAGCATTTGGCCTTAAATTCTGAGAGACTATACAAGGTGAGGTTAAGAACAGGCACATTGAAGCAGCTGAAATAGTCCTAAGAACATTCCAAGAGGTGGGAGGGACCAAAAGAAGTCTGAACAACCATCTATGCCCTCAATGCGTAGGTTAAACAAGGTCACCCAAGTTCATGGGTCTACCTAATGACAGGGCCAAGTACTGACTTTTGTAGTCCCTAGGCATATTTTCTTTTCAAGACTCCTTCCTCCATATAAAAATTATATTTTATAACTGCACTGTTATAAAGATGATTATATTACTACTATCTATTAAAACATTTCTTCAACCTAAAACATAAAATACTAAAATGGATATTGGAAGAGGCAAGAAATGGGGCCAATAACTCAATTTACCAAAAGTTTCCATTTTCTGAGCACCAATGCTAGTGTCTTCTAATGCAAGGCCAGTCTTTTAATTATACCACCCTATCTAAAATTCCACAAAGTGCCTCCAATATTCACAGATAAATTTTGAGAAATTCATTATGCAGCAGCCACCATACAATGTACTACACTAGTCTACCATTATGAACATGGTTAACTGGATCAGTGATAGACCCAGTCACAAAGAGCATACAGAGGAAGTCTAGAGATCTAAGAGACTGAGTGGCAGAGAGCTCTAAGTAAAGTAACTTATACTAGAAAATGAATAATGAATCGTTATTATTTTTGACAGTTTGAATTTGAGATGGAAAGAGGGCCTGGGTGGACCATGAGACTTCTTACTAGAATTTCAGACCTACTCTTAGCAAAAAGCAAATTTTATTGCAGTGGGAGCAGCAGTGAATGATACTTCAATTCTCCATGTGGCCTGTGTTGTTAATGAGAATCTTTCCTGTCCTTAGATATATCTCTTAACCTACTTCCTAACCTACCTCCTTGTTTCTAGCATCATACTTTTCCTATCTACCTTCTAAGTTTTCAACAGATTAATTTATTTTAATCAAACATTTCATCACTCACAGAACAAAATGTATGCTCTTAGTAATTTCAGAATTTTGAAACACAAGGAATCTCTGATCATAATGAAGCTTAAAAATTTTCCTGAAATATGTGAAGAACATGATGTGATTCTACGAAATATCTGTGCTTTCTAAACTTGAAAATCAAGACAAAATTCTGTCAAGTTCAAGAATCTATTATAGACTTCAGTATCAAATGTATACTTAAGCGGTGACAATCTTAACCAAGTCTTCCTGATCTCTTTGTATATGTACAGTAAATTATATGGAAGAATTTGCTCCAAACCTAAAACATTACACTCAGAGGTGAGAGAGATTTAGGAAAGTATTGCATTTTTCTCACATTAGCCAACTGCATTTTTTTAAAAAAACTCATGCATTACTTTTTATATTATAAAATAAAGCCTCTTTTTACTGATCCACATGTTCAGTATTCTGTCTGATTCACAAGAATTAGGAGAAACATTGTCCCAAAGTGAACTTACCTTGAAAGTGAGAAAACAAAGGAAAAGAAGACAACAAAGGAGAACCGTGTGAATAAATTTGGGAAATATAAAAATATTTTAAAAGATCATTTATCATCATTATTCTTGAAGTGTTTTGTCTGATGAAGTTAAAAGTTAACTTCCCAATTGAATAAGATCACAAAGTCCAGTAATACATCATTTTAAAAGGTCATGCGATAGTTCTACTTCAATCTGAGCCTACAAGGTATTCATCTTTAGCATATATTAAAAATAAACTTTAAGAATTTAAATTTAAAATCTATCATAGAAGATAAATTTGTACTAGGACAATCAAAAGCAAAATATTATAGTACTGACAGAGCATTAAAGGAGAGTAAAATTGTTCTGTGATGATAAAGTTTCCCTACCTATCAGAAAGTCAACCCTTTTCCAATATAATTAAATGATATTCCTTTCAGAAGTATCTGCTATAGCAAGCTGGCATAAAAAGTATTATATAAGAGTGTATATGTGCAGAAACTTTTTAAAGATATGCTAGCCCTTATAAGGTTGACAGTCTCTTAAGATTTCATAGGACTTTATGAATAATTCATTGGTTTTGTAGTCACACATTTTTATTATTCAGATAAACTTATTTATTTTACCTATTACTTTGATAATGATAATAAATGGGCCTATTCAGAGAAAAATCCTTATGAAAATTTTAAATGGGTCAATTGATTCACACTTCTAATGGTGTCATTTAAACTTCCAAGACATGTTCCAACCTTTGCCACGGAGTAGACGGCAGCTCTGTCTGCCATATTGCAAGTCAAAGCAGTTATCTCTGTCTTAACTCTGTTCCTCTGTTCGGTTTGCAAGCGGTGCTAAATGGAATGTTTTTCTAACTCAAGTATCCTTTATATAGTTTCCAAGTTTTTCCCCCAAAGTAATCCAAGTCTGCTTTGTTTAGTCCAAACTTCTTATCAGGGCATTTCAGACTCTTCATAATCAGGCATAAGACTTTCCGGGCATAATTCATATCACTCCCAATTATGAATCTTTTATTCTATCCCTCTCAGATTTCTTGCCACTGAACCAAATGTGAAGAATGTCATGTTTCCAACTTTCCCCTTACTGAAATTGCCTCTCAAGTAAGTGGTTGTCAAAATAACCTCTTAGCTCTCATGTTTGATATTCAAATGTTCAACTTGGGAGGAGCCTTCCCAAAATACTATCTAGCATAATTCCCTATTTAGGATTTCCTCTGTGAGACCATTAGCTATGGGGCTATCATGTATGGTAGTAAGGTTGTGCACTGCATAAAGGTACGCAGGGGAGAGAGTCACAACATAAATCCAACCAGGACTCCACTTGCCCAGACCATGTCCCATCATAGGAATGCATCTTCCAGGAGGAAAAAAAGAAAAAGTGGGGTGGAGGGAGGGTACCTTTCTTTTTATACCCACCCATCAATTTTCTGAACCATCCAGTGATAGGACTGCCTTTGCCTAGAAGGAAATCTTGTTCTAATTTATATATCGTAGGTGATAGGAGTTTCCTTCCTCTAATTCACACAAAATTGCTATATTGGTTAGCTGCATATTTGGCTGGCTATTATATCTCTTAGTTACTGCATATACATTTTTCTTGGATAAATTATTAGCTGAGAACAAATTAGGTACTTACTAATCTTTGAATAAGTAGTTGCCCAGTAACTACCCTAGAGTCTGGCACATAGGAGACACTCAATAAGTGCTATATAGTCGATGATTTATCCCTTTGGAAGACGAAACCTGGGAAAATTTGTATCAAATTTAAGATCCAGGATGAAACCCTGCCACCAGCATTTTCAGCATACTTATTTGGTTGTATTTTGAAGTTACTTACCACTTTTTCTCCAAAGCATCATATCAATTCATAATAATGGTTAGGATGTCTTTAAATTCAGAAAATAACTATTCCAAAATAAAATTGATTTGTTTTAATTCTGTCTGCATAATTCATTGGGATTAAATTTCCTTATTAGTTTCTTCACAGGGAGGACAAATGCCTCATTAATTTTAAACATATCAATCCGAGAATGTTATACACACATCACATAGAGTAATGACTGACATTATAAGGAACACAATACACTGCATACCAAAATCAAACTACCCATTATTCACTCAGAACAAATATACACCTTTATTTGTATTTTATAGGCTTCAAGAGGATAAATCCATGTAGATACTTAAACCATAGAGGGGTTGAGGATATTATATGATGAAGACACTACCATTCCATCATTAGCAGTAATTTTCTACAAAATGCATATTATACATGTATGTGAAGATACTCTTTAACATTTAGAAATCACTTAACAAAGACACATCTTTTTTATCCAACTCTCAGTTGAGTCCAGAGCATCAACTATAATAGAAATAAAAAATGATATTGAGTTCAGTTTCATATATTGCTCTTTTACCCAATTATTTGAAAAATATGCATTACTCTATTAAATCAATACAATTAATACTTTTGTTTTATTTGCCAAAAATTTCTTAAAGTTTGATAACTTCCTGAGTGAAGAAAGGGGTTATGGGAAAGGCTTCTGGGATGCTGGCAAAGTTCTATTTCCTAGACTTTCTGGACCATTATAAAGTTCTCCTAATGGCATATTTTCTCTACAAGTTCTTTTACAAAGATGTTCCTTTTTTCACAATCTTGTCATGGCTTACCTACCTCACTCAGAATAAAATCTGAAGCTCTTATGGACTACAAGGCCTTAACCACCCCGCAGGCTCCTGCCGCATGGCCACTCACATGCTGTGTCTTCAGCTTTGATACCTCTGCTTCCCGTTGTCCTAGAACCCCCACCCCCACTTCATTCAGATGTCTGTATAAATGTGTGCTTTTCAGAGACGCCTGCCCGTCACTGCACTCTTCTTACCCTGTTATTTTTCTTTAGGCCACTTATCAGAATCTGATGTTATGTCAACTTATGTATCAGATGATTCCTTCCACCAGAATATAAGCCCTAAGAGCAGAAATTGTATGTGTTCACTGTTTATTTGTATTGCCGTCATTTATAACAATGCCTACCATAAGGAGCTCAACAAAATTTTATTAAGTAAATGAAATAATACCACTGTTAATCATGTATATCTACTCTATCTGAAATTAAACAGAGGAGTTTAGCATCATTAAAGATATAATAATATGGCTAAAGACGCAGATAACTTAAATCAACAAAAATCAGAATATTTTGGTCCATCAACTCATATGTGATCCTGGCTGACTCTGTTGACCATAGTAATATATGTACTGTAATTTAAGGATGCTTCTCCTCTATAGTAATTACTAATAATTTTTAAATGTGAAGATACATAGAATGTTTTCATGTACTTCAAATTGAATATTTTTTGTATTTTTATGTTTTGCCCTTGTTCTTAACTTTTTATATGTCAGATAATGAAATAACTATGTAGCATAACTATTAGGACAATACTTTCTTCAGATAAAACAAGTCATTTATATAAGAATGACTACTGTTCAGAATTGGGATAGTATGACATTTTTAGAAACATTTCCTTGTCAAGTGTCTTATGCCACTGAAGAGTAGAGCAAAGTTAAAATTCAATTTGTACACCAGGGATCGATTATATATTACCTGAAACTTTATTTTCCCACCATTGTATATTTTCCCACCATTGGCTCCTGTGATTATATCTATGAGAAGAATATTTGAATCATGACTATTCATTTTAACACTAAGGATCTTGAGCACAAAGGGAAATGTTTAGGATATTAGTAACCAGAATTTATGAGAGAATTTCCATATATAAGCAAATCTATATTGAATATATTATAATTTGTGGTTTACAGCTCTGCTTACAAGAAAAAAAAGTCAAGGAACTAATGATGCTACAGTATATCTCACTTCTTTACTTTCCCAAACAAAACGTACAAGAAGTTACTATGTTTTTAATACCTGGTTCAGGTGTAAAATAAGTTGTTTTCCAAAATTATTGTAGGCTTTTTTAATTTGAAGAAAGAAATGTCTTTTTTTGGCTTATATCTATTTATTCATAAAGTCAAATTATTAAGCATCTTCTATGTACTGATACTGGGTACAACAGAGATTATTGAGACCCAATTGCTACCCTTTATGGGACACAAAGCTGAGTAAAAATCCATCCCTAACTTTAGAGTTTACAGTCCAGTGAGAAAGACAGGCATATAAAGATAACTATCACGAACATAAGTGGAGCAATAGTGGAATGCACAATCCATTACAGGACCTTCAAGGGCTGGGGAGCTTTAGGAAGGTCTTTCCAGGAATGCTTGAGATGTCTTGAAAAATGAGTAGGAGTTATACAAATGAGTGAGAGGTGGGGGAGGTAGTGTGATAGTACATTTCACAGAGTACTACAGTGAGTCCCTGGGGTGAGGAACAAAGAAGCTAGAGAGGAGACAGGGCTCATTCAGGAAGCTCCCCATAAGCCTGCAAGGGCTCAGACATTCAGCAGGTGATTGACATAATCAAAGTGCAGGTATGTGGAGCATGTACATGAAGAGGCATTGAATCGAGGGCAAGGGGCCAGCTGGGAGATATAATTGTACAAAAGAGAGGAAATAAGGGCCTAACCAGGTTGAAGCAGTAAAGATAAAGAAGGGGACATATATATTAAACACTTTAGAAGGTCAGTCAGTAGGACTTTTTGGCTTATTTGGAATGAGAAGATGGGTAAAAAGGAAAAGAATAGATGATTCACGTGTTAGTGACATACTGGGGATGAGAAGATGGGAAAGAAGGAAGATAATACACGCTATTGAAATACTGGGGGTACAAGAGAAATTTAATGGAAATGCAATGATAAAATTGTTCAAATATTTGCCACTTGTTCCCTCTGAATGAATTATCTTTTACTAGTTGTTAACACCAACTTTTGTCTTGTGACTTGCTGTGGCCAGTGAAATGGGAACAGAAGTGATATGGCCTATTTCCAAGAAGAAATTTTAAGAGTAATTATAAGATTCTGTTATGTTCTAATTTTCCTCAAACATAAAGTCAACAACGTCTCAGATCAAGGCTATTCCTTTAATTTGGGTCCAGGATGAAAACAAACTTCGGAGCACAGCCTTGGAGCAGAGCCACCCCTGACCTCGAATGCACATGTAGACAGAAATAAACCTTTGTGGTCATCAGCCACTGCCATTTCTCAGATACTTATTTCCACAACATATCTGAGCCTCATTAATTCAACAGCTATCCTAATATTAGTCTAAGAATAAGTAATTGTCTAAACAACTCATTGAGGAGTAAATGGAGTGAGCTTGATAGAAGTTTAGAGCACACGAGTGCTGATATCAGGAGCAGAATTGTAAATTATCATGAGGCAGGTACGGAGGATAGTAGCTAAGGTTCAACTCAAGTAACTTCAGGAAAAATGTTTGCCCTGAAGTCAAAATGTGAGCTTAGAATCCAAAAGGAAAGGGTTCTTACTTTCTGTGATAGCAATGGAGTTTAAAAAGTAGTAGTACAGTGGTCTAGATGAAGACAAGGACCTATCTTCTGAGAAATGCTTATCTATCTTAAAAGAAGCACCTGTAATTTGAATACAAGCAGAATACAGTGCCCAGGATGGATGTCCATTAATGGTAAAATTATACTTAATGAATTTCACTTCATATGACTACATCTGTAATCAACCAAATGTACACAGTTTATATCCTGACCTGTCCTTGCAATAGAGCCAAAGGTACTCTGGGTATTTTTTAACTGCTACATGGCACATGCTGCTTGTAGTAAATGGAGCAGAAGGTTGCCACAGAGAATAAATGGATGGGTGTAAAATCCAAAAATAAGTCTTTCCAGGAGAATTCCCATTTCTTTCTGCTATATTATTTGGTGTAGCAGCAGTAAACAGTTATCCAAAATAGAATATAAACATATTTTTAGATTTGAGAATTCAGAAAATATGTGTTATGTATACTTTTGCTTAGGAGGCTACCTGAAGATGGTGATTCAGAAACAAATAGAAACTGGGATGAAAAATGAGGAAGACACTTCCAAGAGAGTTAGGACAAGAGGACATGGTGTGATATGATATCTGGTAAAACACTGCACTCTATTCCTCTTTAGCTAGTGGGCTCTGGCTGAGTAAGTATACTTTGAATCAGCCGCTGTCACATGGTGGCACAAAATATTATTTTTTCCAGGAAAGAACAACTATGAATTGCTGCAACATCTGCATTATTTTCTTAGTCACGAGCTATATATGTGTTAATTGGCATGACAAGAAACATGAGTTGTAGTTGAACAGACTACATAAAGTTTTCTTGTGTGTGTGGTGTTTGCATAATGGCATCACATTGTAAAATAACTACACTTGCTTTTTCTCCCTCAACAATATGTTCTTGAGATTTATCCACAGTCGTAGATCTAAATCATTACTTCCAACCACTGAATAGTATCCAATTGTATGAGCTGTTCTGAGAGTCTTTCTTTTAAGATGTGAATTTTCCACATACTGTGATTATAAATACATTTCAAATTATTTCTATAACTTGTGCTTTCCAATTATTACACTTTTCTCCTTTTTTCTCCTTCCTTGAAGTTTCATGTTTATTCTCTAACAGTTTAAAAATAGGTCTGTAATTTCTATCCTTTCATGTTAGCTCTTAACTTTATAATAAACTTCTCTTCACGTAGTTTGCAAACAATACCTAAAATTAATCATATCTCTGCCTCCTACCTAAACAAGACAAGGACCTTAATATAATTTAACTGTTCCCTGAACCCTTTGCAAACAGCAAATTCCACTTAATCCTTAACTACAGTTTTCTATTCTGATCTCAATTCATTCAAGTATTACTGCCTTATCTCACAGAAATATTTAGGCTTGACTTTTTTATTACTTTATTTGTATGTTCTTGCTCCATGCACTTTACCACCTCCCCCCACCTTTTTTTTCTTGCTTCATTTCCTTCATCTTGTAGTAAATCTTTTAGAAGTTTTTCAGTGATAGTCTGTAAGAAATAAATTCTTTTAGTCTTTGCATATCTTTATCTTACTGTCACTCCTGAGTGACGGTTTAATTGGGAATTAAATTCTAGGTTGACAGTCATTTTCCTTCAGCTCTTTCATTCCATGCACGTATTTTTGTTCATAAGACTTCTGTCAACTTAATCTACCTTCCTTTATAAGTAATTGTAATTTCAATATTCTCTTGTTTCTCTTAAGATTTTCTCGTTATCATTGATGTTGTACAGTTAATTTTTCTTTTGTTCAGTGTGCACCTTTTTTGTTTATCCTGCTCAGCTCTCAGTGAACATTTCAATCTGAGGAGTTACAGGTTTCTTTGTTTCTGGAAACAGTAAGTTATTTCTTTAACAATTTCCTCATTTTATTCTAAACAATACCTTCTTAAAATGTCTATTAAATATATATTGAAGTTTATCATATGTCTTTTTAAACTTCTGTCTTATATTTTGCATTTCTTTATCCCTATGTTATTTCCATGTGGTTTGCTTTGTTGTATTTTAAAATGTAACATTTCTCATCAACTTAAAAGAGTTTACCATTTATCTCTTCTATTGATCCTCTCCCCCTCATCAAATAGTTGATTTTTCATTTCCACGTCTTATATAATTCACTCTTTCACACATTACCTGTCTTTGTTTTGTAATTTCTTGACTATTTCTATTTCTGCAGGTTTAAGACTCATGTTTAGTTTCTCTGCAGATCTTCACACAATGGTTAGTACCTTGGTGTCCTTTCATTTTTGTCACTTTACCATGTTCTGTGCTTCACACTTGCATGGATTGATCTCTCCATGTTCAAATTGGTAATTGATATATTTGGTGGAATTCTGTGTAAGTATAGGCCAAGTTCCCAGTTCTGGATGTTTTTCCCTTTTTCTTCCCCAAATCCCAGAGTGTATGGCAAACCGCCACCTCTGTTGTTATTTCTGAACAAGCTTTGGGGTCCTTTCAATTCTTGAGTTATATTTTTACTTCCTATAAGCCATAAAGCTACTTTGTATTTGAAACTATGGTTTTTCCTGTTTTCCTGCCCTATGGAGATGTTTCTCTTGTTTTTAAGCACATCTGTATACACTTGTGTATGCATGAATGTAGGTATATACAGTTTTCTATAATTCTGAACACAGAGTAGGAAGATTAAGTTTCTGTTCACTCTGTTATACTAATCACAATTTATATTTATTTATTTTTAGCTTAAAATTTATCAGCCCCATTTCACCACTCTCTACCAATCCCACTATTTTTAATTATTTTCCCCATAGCACTTATCCTATTGGATATGTGAACTACTTGACATACTGGATTTTTTTTTACTATGTGCTTATTTTATTTTGATAAAAGTAAAGCAATGCTATACATAAGCAGGATGAACAGGGAGAAATAGCAGCAGAAGAAAAGTAAAATGGAAAAATAAGGGGGAAATTGGTTTTGGAGCATGCTTTTATTTTTGTTTTTCTATAATTTTTATATCCCGTTTAAGAACTTGAACATTTTTATTTGCAACATGCAGGGCTATGTAGACTAATTATGATGGAGAAAACATGGAAGCAATCATGGAAGTAAGTATGTTTGCTGTGACTAGAAGAAAAGAAAATTCATGGAAGTTGAGATAACAACACTTACAAAGCAATGAGAACACCATGGTAGCTTGCACCTCAGTAGGCCAATGACAAAACAATATTGTTGCTTTCCTAACAGAATGCAAGGAACAGTTTCTTGCTCTGGACTAAGTAGATTCATTCCTAACAGAAATCAAAGATCACTTTTAGTGCATGACATATTTTCATGGGAGAACTGCCTTCTATTTCCCTTAAGCCTCATGATGACCAAGAAGTTGCAAAGAGAGAGGCAGAGGAAGTTTGCTAAGACAGGCTTCGGAAACAGAGAGCGAGAACATGCTTGTAAAGCCTGCTCCTCTAATTCCTATAAATCACCTTAGAAAAGGGAGTGTTGTGGTGGCAACAGACACTAGAAAATCAATACTCCAGTCTATTGATATATCATGATCAATCTGCTGGAAAGGTCTGTTCTGGAAATTTCTGACAGTATTCTTTCTCATTGATCTAAATATTGAGGTGGTAAGCATTCATTGCAATTGTCCTTAAAATTTATTTCATTATTGAGAGTTTTAGTGGAATCATGAATATTTAATGATCCTAGAGGGAAAAAAAGACTTTAAAATATACCTCAAAATTGCCAATGAAAATGCTTAGATGGCAAACAACACCGTTTCCAAGGTGAAAAGTTTTACTGTATAAATGCAGAGACAGCTGTTTTCAGAAAATCACATTTTCCCCAGTCCCGAGTGAGGCATGTTCTTACACATCACAACATTAATAGTCACATTGTGTTACTTGATTTAGTGTAACATAATGCAGTGTGACTAATGCAACCTGATGGTACAGATTCATGTAAGAGAAAATCCATCACCTAGGAAATGTGAAACAAAGATGTACTTTTCTGAAAACAAAGGTTAATAAATCAAAGTTTTCTGAAGAAAGAAAAATCATGCAAAAGAGAGTTTTATTCCAAAACACATTTCAATCCACCATTGCAGTGATCCCTGGGTACATTAGGGAGGGGAATAGGAATCAAACATGAAAAGCCCTTAAGCTGTTTGAACTCAGCAGTACTTAGTGCTTCCACAATATTTTCCTCTGTGGTACCGATCTTCTGAAGCAATAGCCTTTTTGACGATTTTCTCATGCATTGCCCAAGTGACTTCTACACAGGCCCAGTTGACAGCCTAGTGTCCTTTCTCCTTCACCATCTTTAAAACTGTACTTGGCTTACTGAGAAGATAATGGAACATTACTTTGTAATGTTCACTTTTCATATACTGTCAAGGTGACAGAGTAAGTGAGGAAAAAATGAGTTACTACAGGCCTGTGGCTGGTTTTGGTTGTGTTTACTCATGTGTTCTTTTCTTGTTTGGATCTTTATCTAATAATAAATATACTGTCAGATAATAGGAGACAAAGGTTGGTTTATCAATCAATATTTTGAGTTAGGAAAAGTTTTTATTTTACATCTCAAAAAGTTTTATTAAGAATCTTTTTCCCCTTTGGTGATAGATGGTAACTATTTTTTTATAGCTTATTGTCAAGTTGTCTTCTATATAACACCCACTGGTCTTCCCCACAAGTGCCTTCCTCCATGTCCATCACCCCGCTTCCCAATTCTCCCTCCCCCTTCAAGCCTCAGTTTGTTTTCAGTATTCAAGAAAACTTTTTTTGCCTCCCTCCCTCTCCCTAACCCTTCTTCCACCCTTGCCCTCCCGTGGACCTCTGTTAAGTTTCTCCTGTTAGACTTATGAGTGAAAACATATGGTATCTGTCCTTCTCTGCACCAAAAAGTTGTATTAAGAAATTTAAAGAGGGAAAGCCCTTTGGGGTATTTGGACTAATCTGTCAGCATCAAAGTCATTATAATCAAAGAAAATAAGATCATTTGAATATTAGTCTATCCTTCATCTTGACCTTAAAACTTTGCAAGCTAATTTAGAGTATGTTTTGTGTACCTGGGTAGCTCAGTTGAGTGTCCAAATCTGGATTTCAGCTCAGGTCATGATCTCACAGTTGGTAAGTTTGAGCCCTACACTGGGCTCTGCACTGACAGCATGCAGCCTGCTTGCAATCCTCTGTCTCCCCCTCTCTCTTCCTCTCTCTCCCTTGTGACCATGTGTGCTCGCTCTCTCTCTCTCTCTCAAAAATAAACATTTACATGATATTTTAAAGTTTAACTGCTAAAATAATTGTTTGAAGCTCTTTTTACTCCATTCTTTTTAAAACTCTAAAGCCAATGTGGAGCTTAAACTCACAATTCAAAAGTCACATCCTCATGCTCTACTGACTGAGCAAGCCAGGTGTCCTGTCTTTTCACATCTTTAGACTGGATGCTCCTTGAGACTTCAGCTCACCATTATTGAGCATCTACTTTTTTCTGGTTACTTTATATATATCATGCTATTTCATACGGCAACACTAGAAAGTATGGGCTGTTATTATCACTTTTCAGATTCTTGCATCATCTCTTCCCATATGAAATCTGAGCACGGTCAAGTAAGCCTCATTGCTGAGTGTGATGTAAAAAAGGCTTGGTTAAACCCTTGCAGAGTGGGCCTTATTCTATTAGAAAGCAGTGTCCATGGGGATGAGAACCTGGGCTCACTAGTGAATGATGAGAGGCAAAAGACTCTGGAGGGTAAGAAGCCACCTTGGACATTGCAGCCTTGGCCAAACTCCCAGCTGAATTCAGGCATACGGGTGATCAGAGCTGCACCACATGGAGCCACTCAGATGCGCTCCATCAACTCATAAAATCAAAAGAAATAATTTGTTGCTATTTTATGCTACTAAGTTCAGAAATTGTTTGTTACACAATGAATGACTGATACATTATCCTTTAGGGTTCTCACATCTTTTGAATGAGAGGATCTATAAGTAATTAAAATACACACACACATATGCATGCACACACACACAATTATAAACACAAAATTAATTTTGTTTTCATCAAAAAATCCATACAAAATTCTGTCATATAAGAATACTTACACATCTTAGAACTTCCTTAGATGTCTTACCTCTCAGTGTATCATTAAACAGATTACAGGTTCAAGTGGTTCATTTAATAAAATCATCTTATTAAAGGGAATGTTAATGGTAATAATATCTCCTGCTTATTGAATGTTTATTGAGTAGCTTATTGCTACTATGTCCCATATAGTAGGAACACTGTAGGAAATTAAATTTATTTCATTTTCCTTAGCAATATCCTAAAATATGTCCTATTATTTTTCCTATTTTATACCTATAAAAATTGGGGCACATATTTTGTGATTTTGTACAAAATTAGACAGTTATATTTGGCAATAACAAATTCAAACCTACATACATCTGCATCTGACATTTGTACTCTTATCTACCATATTCTCTATAGAGCCTTCTCAAGTATTACTTTGAGGATAAACAGTGAAGGGGCCTCAATAATATATACATAGATAAAATGAGTTGTCCTCTGAGAGTTAAACTATAATGTCAGCCTATAACACATAATATAAAAAGTAAGCAAAGTCACTTTAAGAGATAAAATAAATCTTAAGCTTGAGCAAAATGTGGCTATAAGATAACATTTCATTAAATATACCAAAAGACAGAATGTGAGCAGTTTGAAGAAGAAATACAGAATTAGAACTTGAAAAAGAAATGTCAAAGAAAGCAGCAGCAGTGCCCCTGGCAGGGGACAGCTTCCAATTGATGTAGAAGATGTTTTTCCACAAAACGATTGATTCATAAAGCTAAATAGTGTCCAATATTTAGTTTATCCATACATCTAATTTTCTTTGTTCTTCAGATATACTTCTGGTTATAATTCAACCTGTCCTGACACATAAATCTGTTTATTCGGTGTTCCAGTTTTTTTACTTCAGTCCAATCAACTCTGAGGCACATGGAAGGTCTGAGCTCTGGCTGACTTCACCAAGGTGATGCTACCCTGAGCTCTCTTGGTATTCAGTCAGCTTGCCATAGAAATGTGACTTCAAATGTATGACAAACTGCTAGCCTGGTCATTGCTTGTCTCATCTACCCACACTTGAGGAAATCCCTGGCCACTACCCCCCATGATTAATTGGAGAACTCCATAACCCAGCCTTAACACTTCTAAACAAAGTTAAGTATCCACAATTGACCTACAGATAGTATGGGATAGTGGAAAAGGGAGTCCACAGGCTTTGAGGGCTGCCGCTGGCTTCAAATTTGTCTCTGCACAGAGTACTAGTAACCTTCATGAAATTACTTATCTACACTCCGTTTTCAAGTCTATAAAATAGATACAATGAAACAATGCCCTCCTCTCAGAATTATACATATTAAGTGAGTTAATACATGTAAAACACTTAGAATAGTACATAGCAGTGGGGTGCCCAGGCGGCTTACTCGGTTGAACATCCAACTCTTGATTATGACTTGGGTCAGGATTCCAGGGGCATGCAATAAAGCCCCGTATGGGACTCCACACTGAACATAGAGTGTGCTTGGGATTCTCTCTCTCTCTCCCTTACTTGCTTGCTCTCCCCTCCTTCACCAAAAAAATTAAAAAGAGAGAGAGAGAGAAGAAAAATAGTATATAGCATGTCATAAGCACTCAAGAAATGTTAGTAGTGACTGTGATGAGGATGATAATGAATATGATGGCATCTGGTTCAAAAATAGTAAAAAGGCGATCATGATTGTTCACCATTATCTCTTTTCTGATGTACAAGAAAGACATAGAGGGAATTTATCAGTTTCTGGCCTGAAGTAGGTCATGGCAAGCGTACTGATTCATGTAGAATGAACCAGCACATGGAAAAGAAAGAAAGTAAAATAAAATCTACACATAGAGATAATCAAAGATGAGGAAGCCATGAAACTCCTAAGATATGGAGAAAGTGTCTTTTGTTCTAGAGTTTTCAGTTTTATGGTTCTCTCTTGACATAAGACTTATTTCTTGTTATTAGATGAGCTTAGAGGTGCCAATTGTATCCTAACAATACGCAATGCCCTTCTCTCCACCCCTGACCATAAGTCACTTAACTGGCCTTCTGATTCTTACATCTGTAAATTTGTGCCTTTTGTTTAAAATTGTATAGCTTAATTCTTTTGAACTACTATATAGTCTTTTCTACCTTGTTCTGACTTAGCATATCTGCCTCTGTCATTCATTTGAAATCACCACATCAATAATGTGAACAGCATAACTGGAAATTAAAAATGAACTAAAATCAAGGGAAATTAGATTGAATTGAATATAGGAAATACATTCATTTTGCAGATACAGAATGGATGCTCATGGACTCTGTGCTGAGAAAGATATTAGCTCCCTCACTTTCCCCATCACCACTACCGCCTCACCAGGGCACAAACCAGGAGTATTCAATGACTTGGGGTGACCATTTCATTCACACAAATTCCTGACATATGCATCCACCATCACATACTCAGCTTTCTGTTTAGCTGTCTGTCCTTTGATTGGTCTCCCTCTGCTTTCTGTCTCTGCCTTGTTTTCTCTCTTTTGCTCTTTTTCCTTATCTTGTGTCTGAACTATCACTTTTAAAGTACTGAATTTTAAGTTCCTTCCTTAAATATCTGAGGACTCTGTGTATACTTTCTGAAAAGCATTAAACTGTATATCATACAACTCAGATTCTAATGGTTAAAAATTCATTAATGGGGGCAGATTGAAAGTATGTTGCTGCTTTAATTGAAGAGTACCATGGAAAGGCATTTTATATAGTGTGTCATTTTCTAAGTTGACACGGCTCCCTTATAAGAAGAAATACTTAAGTTGATCCTAAAGTTGAAAAGTTTCTTTTCCTGTAATATAGGACATGTCAGCTTTAATTTTTAATCTGCTAACAAAATATTAACTACCAAAGAATAGGATTTTTCCCATTTTCTCATTTTTGTCTGAACCCTATGCTCCAAGATCATTTCCAGATATCTCAAAAAGTAAATCCTAAGTGTTTTATAACTAGAGGGAATTGGGATAAATTTCTAGAGAAATCTGGTAGAATAGCTACAAACTAGATTTCTTTCCAAAACCAGTGTTATTTCTTTTGACAGGTACATTATAACCTTCTTCTGATCTCCCTTGCTTATTAGAAAGGAGCCTCAGGCTACTGGATCTTAGCACTAGAAAGAATTATTTAGAGATTTACCTAGTGTCATATAAGTTGGTCTGGTAAAGCCAAAGCCATACAATGGCCTTTAGTAGCCTATTTGGGGCATTTTTCAACTGTAACAGGAGAAATTTTCATATCTGACTCCATATAGCTTCTATTTCCCTTTCTGTTAGTACCTATAGTTTAGATACTTCTTAACTCTACACATAGGCATGTTAAAATTTATGCAAACTGCCATACTTGAAATTAACACTCCGTGAAGAGGTAAGAAAGTATGTACAGTAATAACATTTGCTATGTATAAGATGTATAAGAGCATCATGGGGATTCATGTATGCAAAGATCAACTACCAAGAACAGAAAAGTTTCATGACCTTCTTCAGATCCTTGTGGGTGCCTGAATGTTTTCAGATGTCTCTCATTTCCTGACTCCAACCTCCTTCCACTTTCCCCTTTTAGTACATTAAAAGACTTCCAAATTCCATAATGGGTTCAGATGGTTCTTTAGGCCTTTAATCCATCACCTTCTCAGTTTGCTGACTTTACAAATAGAGTTGCTTTGCTTATGTGTTGAGTTACTGACCTGTAGTGCACCATTATACTACACAACCATATTATGTATTCTTTGAAAATCAATTTCAATCTTCTATATCACTCTTTCAAAGTTTTTGACTTAAGCTCATAGTATATAAAAGTTTAACTATGATTTTTGCAAGATCATTAAGCTATTTTTATGGCAATGAAAAATCCTCTCTTTTTATTTTTAAGTTTGATGTTCTAGGACAATAAATCCAGGAAAATTGTTTTTGTAAAGAAACTTTTTGAGATTGGGTTTGCTTAAGTAGAGATGAGTTTTGTTTTATTCTTAAATTGTAAAACAATTCAGATATACATACAAATGTAGAGATTAATGTAACAAATGTATATTTATTAAAACACAGTTTTACAAAGTTTTAAAATCTCACCATATGCACCTCACCTTATTTTTAAGAAATAAAACATAAACAGAGTTGAATGACCTGTGTATTACTTTCTGATCCTCTCTTTCATCAAGAGGCCACTATCACATTTCTGGTATTTATCATTCTCATAAATGTTTTTCCTACTTAATGTTTATATATCCTTAGACTATATATACACACATATATGTATATATATGTATATGTATATGTATATACATATATAATGTGGATCATAATATAAATAGCAGTTTATTGAACTGTTTTTGCAACTTAAATGTTTTTCCTCCGTTGATAACTTCACCTCTAGTTTATGTGCTTGAATGGCTGCAGAGTCTCTGATTTTACAAATATATTTTTGTATATTCTATTTGCTTCCAACTTTTCTTACAAATAACTGCAATGAGCATTCTTATCATCCCTCCCTCTGTGAGTATCTGTATAGTATATACATACTAGAAGAACATGTAGGTAACTGGTGCTTTCTTTCCAAAATGACTATACAATTTTAGACTCTACTTACACACATCAGATTGTAAAAGAATTCCCATTTCCCTATATACTCAACAACACATGCTACTTTCAGATTTGTAATCATTTGCCCAATAGGTGAAAAATGATATTTTGTTGATTTTTTAATTTGAATTTCTCTGGTTACAAGACAAAGGGAAGTATAGTATTGGTTTCCTATTGGTATTATTACCAGTCACAACCAACTTAGTGTTTTAAAACAATATAAATTTGTTCTGTCACACTTCTGGAGGTCAGAAATCTAAAATTCATAGGGCTATATTCATTCTAGAGATTTTAAGAAAAAAATTGCTGCCTTGCCTTTTTCAGCTTCTCAAATTGACCTGGATTCCTTATAGCCTCTTCCTCACCTGCCTCCAACCTCTTACATTTGTCACCACATCACTCTCTGACACTCCTACCTCCCTCTTAAAAAGAGACTTGTGATTACATTGGAATCATCCAGAATACAAAAGTAATCTTCCTTTCTCATGATCTTTAATTTATTCACATGTAAAACATTCCTTTTACCATTTAAGATAACACAGTCAAAGATTCCAGAAATTAGGATGTGGACATCTTTGGGGAGGCCATTATGTAGCCTACCACAAATAGATATTAACAATTTGGAATTCCCTCTAAGGAAACACATATTTATATCAATTTGTCTATTCTTTAACTTGTTTCTTATTTAATAGTTAATTTGTAGGGTTTTCTCTTTTAGGGGAGACTTTATGAATATTGAGTTAATCGGGTATAGGCATTGAAAATGTATTTTAGTCTATGGTCTGTCAATTCACTTTTTATTTTGTACAGGGTTTTTACTTTAATGTAATCAAAATTTAGCCATATTTTCCTTTAGAGCCTATTCTTTTGTGTCTTACTTTTTTAATTCTCCTTGGTCCTTTGCTTTTCCTTATGAAATTAGGTGTCAACTTCCCCAGTTTCTTGAAAAGTCCCATTGGAAGTTTTAATGGAATTGATTGAATTTGTAGATAATTTTGGGGAGTGTCAGCATCACTTAGCTATTGTAGTTTAATTCATAAATATCAAAAGCTTGGTATGTGAGTGCACGTGTGCGCACACATGCACGCGTGCGCACACACAGGTTTTTGTTTTCTTTTTATCTCTCCAATGTTTTGTGCTTTTTGTCCAAAATGGTTTTATACTTTAAATAAATATAGTTGATAATTTTTAGGTTTTTTTCCTATAGAAACTGGTATTTTTTCACCTTTGACTTACATTTTCTAATGATTATCATTGGTGTTTAGAAAACTCTTTTAATAATTTGTCTTAGATGTTCTTGTAATTTCTATACAAATAATCATGTCTTCAAATAAAGATGTTGTTCTCTTCTTCTTTCCAGTTTTTATACCTCTTCCATCTTTTCTTGACTTCAGCTAGGGCTTCCTAGCTTAAATTAAAAACACAATCTCAACATCTTCCTGACTTTAAGGAAACTTCTAAAGTTTCACCACTAAGTGTGAGGTCTGTTGTTGTTTTCATTGGTGCTATTCATCGGGATAAAGAAGTTTGCTTTTATTAATTCCAAGTCTGCTAAAGGTTTTTATCTTGAGTGCTAAACTTCATTGAGTGCTTTTTCTGCCTTTACTTAGATGTTCGTTTGTTTTTCATCTTTTATCTATCAATTTAACATCACTGTATACATTGATCCATAAATTCCTAAGATAGACTCTACTTAGTTAAAGGATATTTTCTTTGAAAACTTCTGAATTTGCCAATATTTTATATAGAAGTCACATGAAAAATTAGCATAGTTTTTTTGGTCTGTCCTTGCCTTGTTTTTATATGAAGATTTTATTTGCATATATCCTGTTTTACAAAGTATTTTTTATCAGAATTAAAATTATTATATTAAATTGTTAAGTTTTATAATTTTTTAAGATCAGAATGTTGTCATGTATGTATGTTCCCAGAATGTAAGAAAAACCTCTGTGATACAACCGTCTATCTACACATGGATGGATGGACAGATACATGGATGGACAGATACATGCACAAATGGATGGATAGAAAGATAAGTGCATGCACAGTTGGAGGGATGGATGGGTGAATGGATACATAGAAAGAGAAAGGGAGGAAAGGAAGGAGGAAAAATTGAAAAGAAAGACTTTGGGCTTTGGGTTAATTATTGAATTATTTAGTGCTCACTGACATATTTGTCTCAAATCAATTTTGATAATGTTTTTACTACATAATTATCATTTTTCTAGGTTTTCAACTATGTTTACATGATATTGTTCACAGTATTCTAATTATTTACCCTTACCCATATCTGTAACTATATTACCCTTTTCTTCATGTTTTTATACTTTAATTGGTTTTATTAAGGATCTGCTAATTTTTTAGTTTAGTTTTTCTTTTTATAGACTGATTTTCATAGACAGCTTTTCTTCTTGTTATTTAGCTTGGTGTTGCTTTATGTCTGTTTTGTCAATAACTGTTTTATCAGTACCAGTATTTTTATTCTTACCTTGAGTGTGCTTTGTTTAGGCTTGTTCTTGCATTTCCCCTCAGCTTCTTAAGTTGTGGAAGAAATTAATATATCTTTATTCTTTCATTTTAGTAATAGTACATGAGACTATAAATTTACATACATAGTTTTGGGTGGGTTTTTTTTTTTTGCTTTTGGACAAATGGCAATTGACTTAAAGTTTATTTCTGAATATTGTACAATTTCATTGTGATGTAAACAAAGAGGAACTAAAGAGTGACATTTTATTTTCATCTTATACTTTTATTTTTGTGAAATTATGTTTTCATTGATAAATTCCAATTTTGCCTTTTTTGTGATAAGAGCACATGGGCTACATTTTTAAAGAGTTTTTATAAAGGGACATGCAGTCAATTTATGCACATGGTGCACAGTTTTTAGGAAAAAAGTATATTTTCCATGTTTTAGGTATATATTATAATACCTACCACAAAAGTCTATCTTACTAATTTGGCTATTAAACTACTCTGCAAACTAAAATATTTTTTTCCTGCTTCATCTATTAGTTTATGACAGATTTCTGTTAAGACATCTCCTTTTCTTTCTTCTGGTTTCTTGTATTTTCTGGAGGGTAACTCTAGCAACTTTAAGAGAAGATATCTAGTGATATCAATTCTCTATTCCTCCTAAATACCAGAAAAGATCTTAGGAAAATTATCCACTGAGTACAATCACTATTTCATTATTTTTTCAATTTTCAATTTTATTATTTTTAAGCACAATATATTATTATTGTTATTATTATTATTATTATTAAGATTAAGTAACATATTTTATCAATGTGGATGTCTGTGTTTGTTTCTTTATTCTATACTTTGACTCTGAATTTTCTTTTTTGATGCTAAAATCATCCTTAATTATTCAATGGTGGTCTGGAAATATTCTCTTTGTCTTTACAAATATGAGAAAGAACTTTATTTCATTCTCACTCTCAAATAATACCCAGTCATACTACTAGAGAGTAGTACGTTGTTTTTCCTAAGCACATTGACCATGTTTCTCCATTCTCTTCTCTCCCTGTTGTCCTTGACAAGAAATCTGATAGATCTGTTACCCATATAAACATTCTGTCACTTTGCTCTTGTAGCTTTTAATATTCAAGAAACCTACCTTTCTCTTTTTTCACTTCTCTACCATCAATGCACTGAACCTTCTTAGTATCTTCTCCAAAATCATCACTACTGACTCTACTATATTTGTATTTTTTAGTTAGTTATTTTACAATTTCGGTAAAATTAACACATAGCATTATATTAGTTTTAGGCATACAATGGAGTGATTCAACAGTTCTATATGTTACTCAGTGCCTATCGTGAGAAGTGTACTATAATTTGTTGTGTTTGTGATATACTTAGATATTTTATATATCTATCTATATAAATTTACCAAAGTGCCATATGAAGACAGGTCACTGAAGAAATATCTTTAATCTCAAGGAAGTAACATTTTAATGAGAGATTGAGAAAATATACTTATAAAGGAAAACAAAATATTTTAAAAATATTTCTCTATAAGTAACAATATTACTTTTGTTCATATTTTCCTAAAAAATTTCTTGCAAAAATGAGAGATTTTAACCAACTTCATACATTATTTGTGATCTCTTTTTAATTTTTATTTTAGTTTAGTTTATTCATGTTTATTTATTTTTGAGAGACACAAAGAGAGAAAGGGAGAAAGAGAGTGGGAGGGGCAGAAAGAGACGGAGACACAGAATCTGAAGCAGGCTCTAGGCTCTGAGTCATCAGCACAGAGCCTGACATGGGGTGTGAACTCACAAACTGTGAGATCATGATCTGAGCCAAACCCAGCCACATAACTGACTGAGCCACCCACATCTCTTTTTGACCAAGAAAACAAGAAAGTGATTAGATAAGATTTTATTAATTCAAAATAATATCATGTATACTCTGAATGCCAGCCATACTTTTCTGAAAGGGTGTTTATTTATATGTGCCCTCTTATTTAATACTAAAAATAATACCAAGAGTGACTTCAGAGATGAAGACTTTGAGACCCAGTGAGGTTAAGCTTCATACTGCTTTCAGTCATGAAGTTAGGCCTAAGATTTGTCTTCTGTATCCAAGCAGAGGGTTTTTTTGTTTTGTTTTGTTTTGTTTTGTTTTTACTGTCAATCAGTTTATGTAGAGTTTGTAAGTGGTTTCATCTACAAAATCTTCCTGCTCCTTTACATATTAATAGTCATATTCTCCCAAAGGGACCAATTATTAAAAGAAAAAAAAAGAGAAAACATTAGAATGACAATATATTTCCAAGCTGTTTTTCAAGTTTATGTTCTTATGTCTACACTATTCATTACCTATTGCATCAAGGGTTATTTGAAAATTTTTGAAATGTTTACTTGTTTCAGCTAAGCTCATTATAAATTAACCAAAAAGTGATGGATGGAGAAAAAATTGAGCTTCCAGAAAGGGAGAAGTATAAAATTATCTCTTGATAAGTAACAAGTGGAAAAAAGTAAAGTTAAGGTTGGACTAAGAACTTTATGAATATTCAGAGTGAACAGAAAACAGAACAAATCTTATTCCCTGAATTTCCATCACACTGTTAGTACAGCAGCAGCAGCAACATATCTTTTTTCTTCAGGGTAAGTTCAGTGATTTGGTGTATTGCCTCTGACTTACTTGAGGATACTTTTGTAAATTCAAATTTTAAAACAATAAAACCTTAGATTTACCTTTGATGTGAGAATCCTAAAGTATTTGGGCTCATCAATAAAAGAAATTAATCACCTTTTCTATTTTCAATAAGAAACCCCTTTTGAAATGTGTCTATACTCCATAAACATTCATGAAAATAAAAACTACAGAAAGGAACCAAGAGGGCAGAGTACCACGAAGGTTCTCTGCTTTTCTCATCCCTGACATGCAACTAGATCAGCACCAAACCATTTTGCTCACCTAGAGAACTGATCTGAGAATTAACACAACAATTTGTACAACTTGAGCCACAGAACTTGGCAGATATGCAGCCAGGAGAGATGAACTGAGGAAGAGAAAAGCTGTGGAAGGTAGGGAGCTGTACTTAAGGAGAAAGGACAGAGAAAAGGGGCAGAGTGCAGTAAAGCACTTCCCCCCAAGGCAGCTGGAGTGAAAGAGAAAGAGTGCAATCACCTACGTGTGACTGAACAAGAAAGGGAAAAAGGAGAGAGTTTCAATACTATTAGGACTCTATAAACAGGGAGCAGTCAGAAATTCTGCAGCTCAATACCTGCTGGCGATCTGGTGGGAAGGGCGAATCCCCGGGAGCAGGCTGCAAGGTCCAAGGGGTCTGCAAGCCATACCGGGAGAAGCAATTCCCCTACTAGGAGGGCATTTGGTAGAGACCATACAGCCTCCCCCCAGGCAAAGGTCCTAGTGGAACCCAGAGAACAACACATTTGCTGTCACTGGAACAAAGACACCAGGGTGTAGTGAAACCCGGCACTGGCTGTGTGCTATGATTTACCACAGTCCCTGAACCTCTGCTGCTGTACAACTGAACGAACTTTATCGGGGCAAGCTGGCACCCAGCTGCACTCTCTGAGACTTGTAGCAGTGAGCTCACAGAACAGTCCCCAGGGGCAAGCCGGGCACTCAGCCACTGCTCAGCAAGACCCTCCCCCAGAGGGTTGGTGCAGGGCCAAGCCACATGGCCCTCAGAAGTGAGAGGTTTGGAACTACAGCCAGCCCCATCTGAGATAAAATTCAGGAGGGGGGTGCCGCCTGGCAGGCTGACAGCTTGGACCTAGACATTGTAGAAGCAGGAAGTAGACAGAAACCATAGACAAAGGAAGGGTGTTTGGTACTGGTTGGTGAGAGTGCAGTGTTCCTATGCGAGAGACTGGGAAGCTGGGTGAAGACATTTTCGCCTCTCCCGTGGGCACACACAACCACACCACACTTCTATACCCCAGTAAGCTAAGTAGCACCACTTAGTAGAGAATGGAGCCATTACACCAATCCCCGTCCACCCGTGCAAACCAAGCCCTAGAGAACAAGTCTTTCTGCCTGCTTAGTGAACAGCCTAAAAGGGGAAACTGGATGTAATTTCATTTGGATTTCATTCTGTTCACTGGTCCATCTATTCGGCTTTGTTTGTTTGTCTTTTCTTTTCTTAATCTTGGATGCAGAAAGAGAAAAAATTATTTTTGTTTCCCATTTTTATAAAAACTTGCTTTTTTATTTTTTTACTATATTTTGACTTTTTATAGATCTTCTATTCTATTATACTTTCTTTACTTCATTTTATTCCATTTTATCTTATACATTTGTTTTAAATTTTAAATGGTTTCTTGACTTTCTTTCTTT
Source organism: Suricata suricatta (assembly GCF_006229205.1). Lineage (NCBI taxonomy): Eukaryota > Metazoa > Chordata > Mammalia > Carnivora > Herpestidae > Suricata > Suricata suricatta. The sequence continues at coordinate 30,766,821 of NC_043709.1, read as the reverse complement.
TCTTTTCTTTTCTCTCCCTTTTTAATCAAGCTTCTTTCAACAACCAGACCAAAAAACACCTAGGATCTAGCTTCCTTTACTTGACTTTGTTTTAATTTTTTATTTTATTAATTATTTTTCTTCCTCCAAATAACAAAATGAAGGAATTCACTCCAAAAGAAAGAACAGGAAAAAATAACAGACAGGGACTTAACACAGATGTGAACAAGATGTCTGAACTAGAATTTAGAATCATGATAATAAGAATATGAGCTGGGCTTTTAAAAAGCAAAGAATTTCTTTCTGTGGAGATAAAATAAGTAAAATCTAGTCTGGGCAAAATTTAAAATGCTATTAGCTGATATGTAATCCTGAGTATGTGCCATGGCAACGTGATGGATGAAGCAGAGCAGCAAACAGCAATATAGAAGACAAAATTATGGAAAATAATGAGGCAGAAAAAAAAGAGGGAAACTAAGGCAAAGAGCATGATATAAAAATTAGAGAACCCAGGAACTCTTTAAAAAAGAGTAACATCCAAATCATAGGAGTCCCAGAAGGTGAAGAGAGACAAAAAGGGGTAGAAGGTGTATGTGAGCAAATCATAGCAGAAAACTTTCCTAATCTGAGTAAAGACACAGATACCAAAATCTAAGAAGCACAGAGAACTTCCATTAGATTCAACAAAAACTGACCATCAGCAAGTCCCACTTACGTATCATAGTCAAATTCACAAAATATAAGGACAAGGAAAGAATCATGAAAGCAGCAAGAAGAAAAATGTCCTTAATCTGTAGGGAAAGACAGATCAGGTTTGCAGAAGACCTATCCAAAGAAACCTGGAAGACCAGAAAGGAGTGGCATAATATATTCAATATGCTAAATCAGAAAAGTGTGCAGACAAGAATTCTTTATCCAGCAAGGCTGTCATTCAAAACAGGAGAGATAAAGAGTTTCCCAAACAAAAACTAAAGGAGTTTGTGATCACTAAACCAGACCTGCAATAAATTTTAAGTGGGATTTTCTGAGGGAAGAAAAGATGAAACAAAACAAAAAAGACAAAAAGAAAAAAAGACTAGAAACAACCAAAAACATTCACACAGGCAAACCTCCAGCAGTTCAATACATCAGAGTTATCAATATACTGATCAGTTTCATCTATAAAAATTGTCATAACAATTTCTTCTAATGGATCCTTTCTTTTTAAATCCTATTTCCTTGTAACTGTCAAGCACTTGCCTTGTAATCTGTCACTGACAATCAATCAAGCACAAATATCTCTTTACTGCTATTCTTTCAATTAGAAACTTTTGTTTGCACTCAAGCAATTAATGGTAAATTTTAATAAAATAAGAAATGCTGATTCAGATTACATTATTAGTGTATCTTTGAGAATCTAATTGTTAGTTCTTACTTTCTCTACTACTGCTGACAGAACCGGAAGCCTATATATCCCTAAAGCATTTTCAAATTCCTTAGATAGTTCATAAACTGATACATCCTGAGTCCCCATTGCTCAGAATCTGAGAACAAATGCTACTTAATTATTATCCTCTCTCTCTGTGGTGATACCATTTAATTTCTATTGCCTTGGGGCAGCATTTCGTGGATTAAAGTGTTAACAGGGGTTACAGATTCACCCTGTATAGAAAACCCAAATAAACTGCTTTTATTCAGATGTTCCTTGTGTTGTCATTGACATTTTCACAGATTCCCAACTTTGGGAGACTAGACTTAACTCTAGGGAAACTTAAAACTTAATCCTACTACAATCAAATGTAGCTGGTTGTTGGGTCTGTGTTATTAATAATCTCTGCAACATCCTCATATATTTTCCACTTCCTACAGACCTTCTTTTAAAATCAATATTTGCTTTTTATATTGTCTTTCTTTTTAATTAGTTCTTATAATACACCTTCTGCTTTCATTTTAGAGTCCATTTTCAATCCCTTTTTTAAAAAAATGTTTAATTTTTATTCAATTTTTAGAGACAGAGGGACAGAGCATGAGTGGGGGAAGGGCAAAGAGGGAAACACAGAAACCAAAAAAAAGCTCCAGGCTCTGAGCTGTCAGCACAGAACCTGATGCAGAACTCAAAATCACAAACCATGAGATTATGACCTGAGCTGAAGTCAGACACTTAACCAACTGAGCCACTCAGGAATCCCTTCATTCCTTTTATAAAATTGTCGGAAATCATTTTAACTTCTGAACATCTCCAATAATATTGAACCAAATATAAGTGGACCAAAATATACTGAGATATTTTTTCTTCTCTATACCTAGATTTAAAAAATGAATTACAATACAGAATATCTATCTATATAAGTTCTCTTATTTTAAAAGTACACATATATTACTAATCCCTTAGGATTTATAACTTTGTATAAATTATACTATTATTATATCTGATAAGGAAGCTTGTGGAACTTACTTAGAAAAGTTGCTAAAGTTTAACATTAATTTTCAGCTTTGTATCATTTTCAATTTAAAACTATTTTGAAAACTGGAATTAAGAAAATATAAATTATGAATGAATAGATAAAAAATGTGAATCACACATACAATGGAATGTTGCTTGTCATAAAAAAGAATGAAATCTTGCCATTTGTGACAATATGGATGGTCCTTAAGGGCAATATTGGACAGAGAAAAAAAATACTGTATAATTTCATTTATATGTAACATCTTAAAAAAAAAAAGAACAAGTTCATAGATATAGAGAACAGACTGATGACTGCCAGAGGTGCGATGAGAAGTGAAATAGGTGAAGGGCATCAAAAGATAGAAACCTCCAGTTATAAAATGAGTAAGTCATGGGAATGTAATGTGATTACAGTTAATAATATTGTATTGCATATTTAAAAATTGCTAAGAGGCTAGATCTTAAAAGATTTTATCACAAGAAAAAAATCTTATAATTATGTATGGGGACAGACTTATTGTGGTGATTATTTCTCAATATATACAAATATCAAGTCATTAAGCTATACACCTGAAACTAATATAATGTTATATGCCCTTTATACTTCCACAAAAAAAAATGTAAATTTGTAGAAATCATAGCATCCTTAAAGCTAATCACAGGCAGTCACCAAAGGCAAAAAGATATGCCAAGAATTTCATAAGATAAAAAGTAATGTCACAATCTTTATTTATCTAGAATCTGCACTAATGAAGTAATATAGGTAAAGAAATACAGAAACCAAGTAAATTTCCTAGAAATCTGAAAGCTTAGGAAGAATGAGACAGGAGCAAGAGGTCAACCTGCAGAGGAGGTCATAAAAAATAAAAAGGTTCTATCAACAAGAAAGTGAAACAAATCAAGGAACCAGGGAATGAAAATGGGCAACATCAAAAACAAAGAGTTTAGATGTGAAGAAAACTCTTCATTTACCCATTAGGATCTTTAATAGAAAAGAGCCAAAGGCTTTCAGGTAAAGAGTTAGAAACCAAAAGATATTTATTTAAGATCTACTCTTACTCTTTCTTTCCAAGGTCTAGTATTCTTATAATCAAAAGACTGGAACTATAAACTATGGAAGGTTGTTTGAACAACAACCTTATCATCAATGAAATTATTTTGTCAGGAGAACTTCATCATGGACTGTGAAAGTAGCATCAAACAAGCTAGCAAAGTGCACACCTAGTGGTTCTTCTTTTCCCTACATTTGGGTGGAGAAATGTTCTCTAAATCCACAACCAGCTGAATGCCAGCAGCTAATATTTGTTTATGGTATAGTGGGAAGATGTATTTATAAATATTACTAACTATAGGGAATATGATAGGATTTCATCTGCATGTAATTGTCATCCTGTCAGCTTCCTGAAACTGCTTTAAATTCTGTGTGCTTCTTTAGAGATAATGGTACTGTCTACTTTTCCTTAATAGAGAATGGTCCGTGAGTGTCCCTACCATTGTGTCTGCAAACAAAAAGCCAATTCTCTTCCTCAAGTTCGCCTCTGCCAGGTCAGCTAACATTTTAACTAACTCTAAGCATTTTCTCTCCATATCACTCTTACCAAAGTCACAGGGTTAGAGAGCAGAGAGCTCATGAAAATTACCTTCCCCAAACCATGATATGGACAGGGAATGGTTCACTCTTTTGAGACGGGGAAAAGTTTTATATTTCTTATTACCATCTAAAGAGCTATTCCTAATCTTGTGCTGGCAAAAGGTGTTTATACTGCCAACTAGTCAGAGAAGATATGAAGCCAAACATTTACCATTGGGAATAGAAGACTGTCCTCCGCTTGATTTCATGAGAAAATTAAGCCCTATAGGAGATAATTTAATTGACTATTTTTTCAATTTTACAATTTATATACTACCATTCCACATGAATAGGAGAAAACACAATTCATTGTATATAATAAAGGTATCAGGGAAAATGGGTTTAGTTCTCCCACAGAACCCCTTTGGAGAAAGACTACAAGAAGCCTGAAAATTCATATGGTTTTCAAAAACAATGAAGAGTATGGGATTCTACTTTTACTGCATGTTAACAAGTTAGCCTGCTACAGTTACACTAATGCTACCAGAAGACATAAGATTCTTAGATCAGAAACACTGGACTTAATTATAGCATAGCATGAAACACCAGCATCATGTCCACATTGTATTCCTTTGCTCTCTGAATCCCATGGGATTGATGAGGGACAGTCCAGGTAAATGGTACATGTGAATTAGTTTTGTCTAATAGCTAAGGAACCCACAGCTTCAGAAAACCCTAATTTTTGAAAAAGACTTCTAGTTAATCTGCCCAATCTTTGCTCCAGAGAAAGACATTATCTATATTATCTTGACTGGGAAAAACAACTTCAGCTCTCTACTCCAGAGGGAGACATAGTCTCTGTCTTCCAAGGTTGTTTGTTATATAAAACTCCTTGAAAAAATTAGTCCAGAATAAAAGTCATCAATACCTCTTCACAATACATGCAGAAACTCAAGAGACCCAAGGAGAATTGTTGTCAATGGCCAACCCCACAAAATCTGATGTATATATTCCCACAGCTATGCTTTCACCATTCTCTGACTGAAAGTCTATACAACGAAAAGTAATGAGTGATTATCAGAGTCATTTCAGACACTGCTCGAGAATTGTCTCTTATTTGAAATTATTGAGAGACAAACTAATCTTAGCAAATCATACAACAGGCAGGGTCAGGTTGAATTTATAAAGCCTGTGCTGTAAACCAGGTATATTTTTTATCTTCCCACCATGAACAGGTACCTCACTATATGAATAAAGCAAATATTCAAGGAATAACCTATATTACAAGGTATTTAAGTACTTGGTTTGAGGAGCCATACCACAGGGCTGCCGCTAAACCAGTGTCCCAGGTCTTTAAGAAGGGTCCATGGTAGTAGTTACCTTTAAGGCAGCAGTGAAAGAAATCAGTATCTCTTTTTACTAAAGGATTGTTGGCACATCTTTGTTTCAATTACTCTGGAAAACATGTTATTGTAATTTCAGTTTCTGTGCTAAAATTGTCTGATGTGTATTTCCTGTTTTCCGTTAATGAGCGAGAAGGTTGAAAAAGTTCTGAAGCCGGGGTCACATGCTCCATGGTACCAATGGAAAACGTGGGAATTGGCCCTCATTGCTTGCTTGCTAGCTGATTACCTACCTACATACATAACAGTAACAGGAAACTACCATTTGCACACAATACTTATACCCTACCCAAGAGGAAATATTTTTAAAGATTGAATTATATGAATCCAATATAAGAAATTTTAATTATATAATTATAATTTTATTAAAATATCTATTTAAATGGTAAAAGTCAAATTTCAGGTAAGTGCAGGTTAGAATAATATATTTGTTGCTAACAGCCTGAAGTATCTCACATGTCCTCTTTTGAAAATGAGAACATACAGTCATTAGAAGTATCCCTAGCTAAAAATAAATGCACCTCCTCCAGGCTCCAGATAATGGCTCTAAATAATACATAGAAAAGCACCCGTTTCTGCCCTCATGAATCCATTAGTTTGAACCATTTTTTCATTCAGCATATAATTTCATTGTCAAAATTAAGTTTAAATCACTCAAAGGTGGTATTAAGTTGATTTAGCCATCTTGTAAAGTATGATTCTATTCCTCTAATGTTTCAAGTCATCTTTACCAATTTAAAATTATTTCCCTCTTAGATTTGCTGTAGTGTTATCAGAAAACTGCGTACATGGAGAAAATCCAAGCATAAGCTATTGTATCTTTACATAAAGAGATTACCAATCAACCTGTCAGATCTATAATTAAGTCACATTGTTCAAATAATGGCATAAAGTCTCAATATCCAGAAATCTGTCTGGAAACAGTTAAGAACTGAAAAATAAACAAAAATGGTATGGAGGGAGGTTGTTGATATGTGAAGAAGTCTGTGCAGTAAACCTATACAGGAACACACTCAGTTTAGTTTACCTACATCTCTAAAACAACGAAACACATGGATTCCAGGATTACAAAAAGTTGGGAATACTGAAATAGCAATAAATGACAGTATATTGCAAGGCAGAAAAATTAAGACAGAGATAAAAATAGGTCAATAAGCACATGAAACGGTGTTCAACATCATCGACATCAGACAGAATTACCACAGAATCTAGCAATTCTAGACTTTGATATGTACTCAAGAAAAATGAAAACAGGTGCATGCAAAAATCTGCACATGAATGTTCATAGTAGCATATTCATAATAGCTTAAAATTTAAAAAAAAACACAAATGACCATCAGTTGTTGGTTAAATAAAATGTTGTCTATCCATACAATGAAATATTATGTCAATGAGAAGAAGCAAAGTACTGATTCATGCCACAGCACAGATAAACCATTAAAACATTGTATTAAGTGAAGGAATCAAGTTACAAAAGGCCACATATTACATGATTGCATTTACCCATAATGTCCAGCATAGGCATGGTAAAGACACAGAAAGTGGATTAGTTGCTGCTAAGGAAGGATGTAAGAGGTTGTGAAAAATAGGAGGTGACTAAAAAGGGTGGGTACCAAAGGATTTCTTTGGGGAGGGATGAAAATATTCTAAAATTGATTGTTCATGGTCATACAACTCTGTGAATATACTAAAAATCACTAAATTATGTGCTTTAAATGGGTAAATTGCATGGTAGGTGAACCATATCTCACTAAAGCTGTTGCAAAATTGACTGCATCACAAAAAGCACAAGAAGTCACAATTGCTCTCTTTGCCTAGTACACTCTCCAAAAAGCAGAGCATTATTTTCACAATTTAATACTCCTGTTCAAATGAACTATAATTATTCTTTGTTGTGAAATAATTCTGACCCTTTTTGTATAGTAAATGGTATTTTTTTAATCAATACTTTAATCTCTTTAAGTTGGTTGAAAAGGGAAAAAAAAGCCACAAATTTAAAACGGAATATTAATAAAAATAATTCCTAAATATAACATTGTCCCAAGAAATGCAGAATACATTGTTAACCATGATGTGCCTCTAGCAATAATGAAATGGGAAGAAAGAAATATGTTTGATGAGGATATCACATTTATTTTTGTAAGTTCTGGTGTAACCATTGGTATTTGCCTCTCTAGGCTCTTTATTGAAAAGGGCCTCTGGATAAAATAAAGAGACTGAACTAATATAAAATTCTGTTTGAAACACTCGAGTCATTTGGAACCAATATATGTTGTCATTATCCCATCTAGTCTACCCTTATTCCTGTCCACCCTCAATCACTATAAGTGAATGATACAGTGTTAGGAAAACTAGCCAGAGCAATTTCTGTAGCATAAGTACTTAATGTTGCTCGCCATAAACTCTCACCTGAATTGTGTAACTCAGCTTTCTTTAGTCTATCTTTCAACTGACTGTAATGCAGCAGTTGACATAGCTACTCTGTATTAAAATGCATGGTGGAACATGGCTCTTCTTTTACCAATGGTTTGCATTATTCAAGGGTTGGAGGACTGGAAGTAATTTGCATTCTTTAGAGAATACTCAGTAAGAATATATATATTCCTAAACTGATTGTAATGCATCTGTGGGGAATGACAGCTTGAAACTTAATACACACACACACACACACACACACACACACACACATACGCAAACATACAAATACAAAGTTAAAAAGAAGTAAAGGTCTTAAAGGATGGAAACAGCCCTTAGAGTAAATAAGGTTATTATTCCCCAGGTTGGAGCACTGAAAGAAACACTGAAGGTTTGAACCTTAAAAGGCTACTGGCACCAGCAAATATTTTAGAGTCTGACAGTTATCAGGCACTATTCTAGACTCTTGAGGATTAAAGTCTACAGAAGAGAATGAAAATTCCTCTTCTCAGAGGACTTTCACTCTAGTGGATGAAAATGACATTCAACAAATACATACATAATACATAATCTGCTAGAGATATAGAGAAGAAAAAAAGCAGGGCAAGAGTAGAGGAGCTATGGAACATGTTTGGGTGCTAAATGCAGACTGGATGGACAGGAAAGGCTACTTGGTAAAGAGCTATCAAAACAGAAATCTGATGAAAATGAGATTGTGAGCAATGCAACTTTAAGGAGAAAAAGCATTCTAGGCACCAAAGAGTGCAGTCTCTGAGGCATAGATATAAGCAAGACTAGACTTCTCAAGATATAGCAAGAACAGTAGTGTGGACAGAATGGAATGCACAAGGGAGAGAAGAATTCACAAGGTGGAATTAGTGAGGTTATAATGATAAACATTACAAAGCTATGATTACGGTATTAGAGTTTGTTCTAAGTAAGATGAGAGAAGCCTTTGGAGACACGTTTGAGGAGATGTGATTCAAAGGGAATTATGTTTTAAAAGGTTACCTGCACTACTTCATGGAGAATAGATTATAGGACAACGGAGTGGAAAAAAGACCAGATAGATGAAGATCTGAACAAAATAGGAGGCTGACGTGGGTTGGGATATAGAGATAGAACTGGCAAGGCCAGGCTGAGTATATAATTAAAGGTTGATCTTCTAGGATATGCTGATGAATTGGAGATCAATAGGTCAGGTAAATAAAAAATAACACATTATCTTTCATGGACACTTGAATAAAGGGTGATATTATTTATTGAAATGAGAAAATAAAAGAAACTTAGATTCAAAGAACAGAGTTAATCAATAGGTCTGATTAATAGATATCATGGTAACAATGTTGAGTAGGCAATTGGACATATACCTGAGGTTCATGGGAGATGGTATAGTTGAAGATATAGTTTTAGATGGTATCCATTTGGAGTTGACTCATTTATTAGGATACAGTCTAAGCTGCTTTAACAAAAAGTGCAATAATATAGTGATTTAAATAAGATAGAAATATATTTCTCTGTCATATAAAAGTCTAGCAGCAAAACACTACTCAACTTACTCTTGGAATTAGTTTCACTTCTAACTAGGCAACTTGGTTTGAGCGGTCACCAACCCTACACCACATTATTGCTATTTTAAAGCACTAAAGTCTTTTCCTGAATTGATCCATAGACTATCTCTTTGTCTTCAAACCAAATTCACATTTGTAGTCAATCCTGTCATCTAATTTCGTATTCCACTTCCACAGTCTTCAGGTATCTAGATTATGGGTCAGTGCGGTGCCAGGTGTCCCCTCCAGCAGGTCAGGTGACACAGGTTCCTGAGGGAGGGAGTGGGAATAGGGCAGGGAGCACAGAGAGTGGAGGCCAGGCAAGGTTTCTGACCCAGCCGCTCTTTATTGAGAGACCACTCACGTCTTATAAAGGGTAGAAGGCAGGCAGCTGACGTGAGTCAGTTGCTAGGAAACAAGGGCAGGGACTGCAGCATCAGCACGCCAACGGAGAGGCTAACAAGTCAAGCTTGGGAGATAAACAAGAAGGCCTCAGCTGAAGTTGATAATGCAGCCCAGCTGTGCTGGGAGCAATACCGCAGCTCAGCTGTGCGGGTGGCTGATCTTGCAGGTCAAGACACATGTCTTTTCTTCTGGCAGCTCCCGACAGCCAGGCACTGTGCTGGATTCTGAACACACACCAATAAACAGAAAAGGTTTGGTCCCTGTTCTTAGAACAAAATCTACAGAATAGACAGAAGAAACAGGTAGTTAACATATAAAGTGATGTTGGTCCACAAGGGAAGTACAGTGTCCAAAAAAATAGTATCTAGAAGGAAAATGTTATTCAGCTCAACTCCCAGGTTGTAACTTATGGAAACCTATTTCTAGGTTACAAAATCCTTTGTTTTCTAACTTAAGACCTTCCTATATATTTCATGTATGGCATTTTTTTTATTTTTATTTATTTCTGAGAGAGAGAGAGAGAGAGAGAGAGAGAGAGAAACAGAGCACAAGTGGAGGAAGGGGAGAGAGACACCCACAGAAATCTGAAACGGGCTCCAGGCTCTGAGCTGTCAGCACAGAGCCTGATGCGGGGCTTGAACTCACACATGGCAAGGTCACAACCTGAGCCAAAGTTGGACACCCAACTGGCTGAACCACTCAGGCGCCCCTATCTGGCATTTTCAACAAGCGCTAGCTCCCATCATTAATACCACCCACCTGACTCAACTGAGTTCTGTGATTTTTCTCAGAACAGACAAAAATTTACCACACTGTTTGGGAGCCTTGAGTATTTGAGAAGGCAAAGGGTTATATAACAAGGGGTCTATGAACTATTTGTACACCACTATAAAGTATTTGTATACTGAGGGTACCTGTATACCCTCCCTTTATACAGATAACTGACCTCAACCAAATAGAGGTGCCTTTTCTGTGGGCTAAGCTGATTGGTTGGAACCTCTATAGTATTGCTACTAAATATTTTGAATATCATCCCCAACTTACAGGTAGTACTTACAAAATCTATAAGAATGCAATTATAATTACCAGATGCAAAATCATGTAAAAAGCATTAATAAATTCACAATAGCTTTTTGAGAGCATGCATTTACTCAATAAAAGGATGTTTTAAAGGGCAAATATTGGGGCACCTGGGTGGCTTGGTTGGTTAAGTGTCCAGCTTCGGTTCAGGCCATGATCTCACAGTTTGTGGGTTCGAGCCCCGCTTCAGGCTCTGTGCTAACAGCTAGCTCAGAGCCTGGAGCCTGCTTCATATTCTGTATCTCCCTCTCTCTCTGACCCTCCCCTGCTCACACTCTGTCTCTCAAAAATAAATTTAAAAAAGACATTTAAAAAAATAAATTAAAGGGCAAATATTGATTCTGCAGTTTACATCTTTCGACAGTCTAGTGTCCCCCATGGCAGCTAAAGTGAGTACTAAATCCCGATCATGCATTCTGTTCAGAAAAATTGAATGGCTTCTCGTTTCACTCAGTGGCCTACAAGTTCCCCCGTGATCTGCTCTCATCCCTGCATTTCTCATCACCTTCCATCCTCCCTTGTTCTCGTGATTCCAATTATAGCAGATACGGTCCTATTCCTCAACCCAAGTAAGTTCCAATCTCAAGGGCTTTGGCAAAATTCTACCTGCAGGCATTGTTCTCATTCCCTGGAACGATTTAGCTCTCTCCCTGTGTTTTTCTCATCATCTTCCCAAATACGTGAACGGACACTGCTGGGGCCCCATTCAGATCCCCTTCACAGGCTGGGACATCTGTCCTCAGCTGCTACTAATGTTGGCTGGATGAGAACTCACAACTTCCCTTCCTTTACACAGATAATTGACCTCAGCCAACTAGAGGTGCCTTTTCCACAGGCCATGCCTTCCCACTTCTGCCATAGGTCAACTGACACAAGTTACAAAAGGCCAAATCCTACCTCACAGTGGGAACACTGCTGCAGTGCAGTTTAGGCTCCAGAGCTTCCTGTGGTTTACCTGGAAGTTTCCAGCTGTGACCTCATTCTTGCTGGGTTTTTCACCCAGCCTGTCCCTTCTGAGAACACCTCCATCCCTCAGATAAATCTTTGAAGAAGGTTCTAGAGGTATCTAAGACAGATGCTTTCCCTAATCAGCATACACCTAGGAACTCACTGTCTCCCTTGTCTCGCTTTATTTTCTTACATAGCACATATAGTCATGTTGAGTAATATATTTCTGAAATTTTGTTGTTGTTGTTCAGTCACTTATCCTTCCAGTGGCATGTAAATTCCATGAGGAAAGGGACTTTTTTTATTCACTACTATATTACCAAGCCTACAAAACTATCTAGTTCATTACAGTTATTCAATAAATATGCAATTTTAAATGTATGGATAAATGGAATAGAACAGTGAGTTTATTTTATCTATTTTATTTTTCAGTTCATTTATTTATTTTTGAGAGAAAGAGAGAGAGAAAGAGAGAGAGAATGAACAGGGGAGAAGCAGGGAATGGGAGACAGGGAATCCCAAGCAGGCTCTGCACTGTCAGCACAGAGCCCAACATGGGGCTGATCCCATGAACCTATGAGATCATGACCTGGGCTGAAATCAAGCATTGGACGTTTAACCAACTGAGCCACCCAGGTGCTCCAAATTTATTTTATTGTATTTAAAAGGATGTCCTATTCTTGAAAACATTGAGGAACAACAGTCTGGATTAGTTTTATCTGCAATAAAGAAGGATTCTGTTAGGGACTGAGTGCTATCCAACCCTTCAAACTAGGTCAACACTGGACTACTGATCACTGATATAATATGTGCTTATGAGCTGAGAGTTAGTTAGCTCATTAACATATTTTTCCCAAGGCTTGAAGTCTTTAAACTCAAAGTTTTTAATCTTGTTACATTCAAATTCCCCTCTGAATTTCTTAATTAGCCTTTGTTTCTTAAATAAGAATTTATTTTTCCATTAATCAATATTTTGAACCGAGATCTTCAAATCCCATACTGAAAATTAAAATGCATATATTTTAACAATAAAAATCATTAAATAAAGAAAAATACATTATAACTATAGAATAGCCAATGTAAGCCTCACTCATATTCAGTCAGAGACAGTCCCTAGAAGAATTCTAGAGGAGTTTCTTGAAAATTTATTTTAAAATAAGGTAAGAGCTGTTTTACTACACAGACCCTACTGGGTGTAAAGCCAGCAAAGGAACAGAGCTTACATCTGAGCTCCTTCCTTAAGGAAACACAGCAGCTGGACTCGACACATCAAAAATATTCAAATATCAAACTATGGAGATTCTGACTGACTTTCTGCCCCTTCCATTCATAAGCTCTCTAATAAAATTCAACCTTGATGAGTGTTTTCAGAAAATTGTCTGCATTGTCAACTATACTCAACAAAAATGACTTGAATAATTTGACTTTTACAGGTTTTTAAGAGTCAGAAACTCCACGGAAGTCTTTTCCTTAAGCAGTAAATAAAGTCTGATTTAATGTTTTCGTAAAGAATTTTTTTGTGGTCATGAAAGCCCGCTGTCTATGTCATTAAAAATGAAGAAATCTTCCAGGGGGAGAATCTCAAACATATTCAAATAAAGACCTTGTAAAGACAGTTCATTCTAATTTGGGAGTACATAATGAATATACTTCTTTGCTACTAGCATTTAATACCAGTGCTTTTATGGTTTGTGATGTAACATTTGTTTCTTTTTATTCAACAGAAAAGGTCAATGTGACTAATAACTAGAACTACGACTCTGAGAGAAGAAGACTATAACTAGACTATTTTTCAACAAATAATAAAGTGTCAAAAAAGAAAGTAAATCCTTAGTGTCAGCAAAACTACTTTACATATAGACAGGAAAAGTGATTCTTTCATGCAGATGCATACTTAGGTGACCTTCCAATAATCTAACTCAAATAATAAATATGCATAAAAAGCACTATCAAGATATTCAAACTAAAGCAGTAGTTCTCATCCAAGGGTGATTTTGCCCACAAGGTGATTATTGGGCAATTTTGAAAACATTTTTGGTTGTTACAACTGGAAGAGTACCATTGACATCTAGAGGGTAAAGGCCAGAGATGCTGCTAATAAACATCTTACAGTTCACAGAAGAGCATTCCACAACAAAGAACTCCCAGACTCAAACACCATGTTGATTTTGAGAAATTCTGAATGAATGTCATAACACTTTCTGATTCTTATGTTAATGAGTAAGTTTTAAAGCATCTAGGTATAGGGAGGTAGTTGTCTACCGACATTTGAGAGACATTTTTTTTTAATGTTTGTTTATTTTGAGAAAGAGAAAGAGAAGGGGAAGGGCAGAGGGAGGGGGAGAGAGAAAATCCCAGGCAGGCTCCACACTGCCAGGGTAGAGCCCAGTGCAGGGATGCAGGGCTCCATCCCACAAACCGTGAAACCATGACCTGAGCCATAATCGAGAGTCAGTCACTCAACCAATTGAGCCACCTAGGTGACCCCTCAGAGACATTTTGTAGCTCTTGTAAATTACAAGAAAAAGAATGAAAAAGAAAATAGAAAAAAAAATGAGTGGTGTTAGATTTCTTAGAACCCAGAACTCTGAGATAATACTGGGATTCCAGACACTTAAATGTCATGCATTGTCCTTTAAGGCTGTATAAGTTTGTTATGCCATAACAAAAGTGCCACAGGCTGGATGGCTTCAACAACCAAAATTTATTTTTTCACAGTTCTGGAGGCTAAAAATCCAAGAGGTTTGTGTCTTCTGAAACTTTTCTCCTTTGCATATAGATGGCTATCTTCTCCCTAAGTCTTCACAAGATTTTGCCTCTGTGTGTCTGTTTTCAAATCTATTCTTCTTGTAAGAACCCTAGTCATACTGCATTAGAGTCCACACCTATGACTTCTTTTAATTTAACTGCCTATTTAAAGCCCTTATCTCCAAATATAGTCACATTCTGAGGTACTAAGAGTTAAGACTTAAACATATAAATGTTGAGTGGGACACAACTTAGCCATTAACAGGGGTATTGGCCTGTCTTTGGTCCAGAAGTCCTCCAGAGAGGGCATATCTAGCAGTCAACTTGCAAGCTTTCCAGCCTTTCTACTGCACTGGAGAGCAGGAAGGCATACACAGGGGAATAGTAACCCTTATCTGAATCAATCCATAATTTTTATAAAATGACTCCAAATTTGCCTCAAATTTTTGCTGGAAATAGTTAAAGGAACCCAAAAAACACAAAATACATAACTTTGAATCATAGAACTAATATGTATATATAAAACATTTTCCTAAAGCAAAGCAGAAATAGAAGAATGAATTTTACACAAAAATTATGTTGGCCATGTTGGCCAGAACACCACAAGGAGAGACCACAAAGTATGTATTTGCTTACTGATTGTGTGATACCCTCAATGGAGAATATTCCTTTAAAACTGTATGTATTGGATGGTAGTTCTCTTCTATCTTGCCTCCTCCAGACTTCTCTTGTACTGCTTGTTGCCATGCATTTATGATTCAGCAACGACAAGTTATCAGTAATCACATGCTCAGTTTATACTGTTTTCCTTCTTCATATAATGCCTTATTCTCTCCTCCCCTTCCTACTTTCCCAAGTAACCCTTGCTGCTTCAAGACTGCACAAAAATCTCTAGGAACATTTCTTTTTAATAGGAGGTAATAGTATTTTTAAACAAACTAATTTAAACTAGATAGGTACTATGTATATGTGTGTATAAGTATATATGTACTAATGCATATATATAAACCTACATGTCCAAAAATATATGTATATGTATATATGCATATTAACTTATCTATTCACAAATACTATTTATCTATTTTGTGTCAGGCCCCTTGTTGGGTGCTAGATATATAACACAAGATATGCAATATTGCTGCCTTCATAAAAATTATTAGAATACGCTAGAGAAGATGTGCAGTAAACGGTGGCCACCATTTTCTTGAAAAGACATATGGAGGCATAAAACCAGTAGTAAAACAAGCAAAACACTTACTTTTTAAAAAATAACATGTAAACTTGTTTTCTTCAAATAATTCTATTTATATCAATCTTTTTTTAGAGGGAGATTATAAAATCAAGGTAATCATTTTAAACTTACTGGCATTCAAAGCAACTTTTCTTGGAATTTAGTGATTAATGAAAGCAAATATGTTATAAGTTTCTTAATGATGCATAATGCATATATTTAATTTAATCTTCATAAATAGTATGGATTACTGACAATTATTCAGAGTGGGCAATTAAGGTTTTCATTCTGAAACTAAAAACATGGCAAAGGGAAAAGCACTGCACAAGCAGAGATGGTGAATTTGTCCAGACTCCACTCCTCTTCCAAAGCCAGCTAAGAGTCTGACTCTAAAGAATGTATCTAAACCATTTGAATCTCTATCTAAACATGACAAAGTTAACTTAAGTGATTTGTATTTCCACTGAAGCTAAATTTCTATATTTTGATGAGAAAACAAATATTTGAAAATCTGCTTTTTACCAAGTTTTTAAACTTGTTCTATATCAGAAAATTTTTTTAGATACATAACCAAACCTCATATTTTAGAGGTCAGTAGTAAGCATATGGCTCCAGGTTAACAGCTTTTATAAGGTAACAGTGTAAGATCTTTGAAAGTTTTGTCAATAAATTAATAATTTATGAAGCAAATTATAAATATATATATATATTTACTCAAATTATATATGCTAAGATCATAGCAACCTCTGAAAATGTTATATGACAAATTAAACAGTTAAAGTTTCATAATGCTTTGTCTGTTGATAGATGTACATAACTGGATTAAAACATGGGAGAAATCTTCAGGTAGTTTGATCTTCCTTTCTTTATGTTTCTTTGTTTAACAGTATCTCAAACTATGTACTATTTATATAGACTGGAAATAATTGAGGAGTAATAGCTTATGAGCTTCCCTCAGCAGGACTTTGACCAACACATTAAATAAACTTGTTTACATAAAGCAAATCCATAAAAGTAATAGGATAACCAAAGGAAATATTGTAAAAGGTGGTAAAAACTAATGGCACTTGAATTATTATAAACAAGAATAAATAAGGGAGTATGTGAAGAAAGTAATTGAGGAAAATAGATATACTTTAAAATTACTTTGCATACAACTAATAGCAACACTCTGGTTATTATCTTTAAAATGTAGAAAATAAAAGATGTACTTGCATCATATTTTACATTTTAGTCATGAAATTAAAAATGAGTGTCCTATATTAGATCTTGACCATATATCCAGAGGAATGGAAACAATATGATTAAAAAAAAAATCATTGGCCCAAAAAGCAAAACCATCTGGTAAAGTCATGAATGACTGAGTTGAACAGCAGGGGAGCCTACTGATAATCATTTTTGCAGTCAATTGAGAATTTTGTAGAGAATATATTAAAGAGTAGTAGTGCAGTGACCCAAATAAATTGCTTAAGAAAAAGTCAAAATCATTTAAAAAGTATTTTGTTCCTATGAAAATTGAATACTTTTAAGGATTGGTAGAAAAAATCTGTTTATTACTGTGATGGAGCCAATGCCTCCAAATTTTAAGAATTTTCCACTGGACTGTGCTTTTGATGAAATTCCAAGAGAATGGGAAAATTTCCTATGTCCTACTTTTAGTAAGCAAGAGATATTTGTTACTAATGCTTCAATTCAGAAACACAGAAGGATAAAACCAATCTGTAGTAATGAATACTGAAAAACTTTCTTATAAATTAGTATTTTAAAGCTGCTAACTGTCTTCAAGAAGCCATTCTTCACCTCTCTTTAAGTAGTAGAACCCTGTTATTTTTAGCTTATGTGGACTTGGGACCCTCAGCTACACACTTGATTTTCCATCCTTCACAGCAGGTATGTGTGGCCCTGGCATTATGTCTGGGTCAAAGAGGATGTGAGCACAAATAATATGTACAACTTCAGAGTCACTGCCTTGAAGATAAAGTCATTTGTTCTGAACTTCTTCTTTTCTCTTGCCTCCAATCCATGTAGAACAGAACAATAATCTAGGGGGTGACTGAACATCTAACTAGGACATTATCTTATGAGAAAACTATACCCATGAATGATTTTCTGTAGTAGACCTTTTCAAGCTTTGACCTCTCTTCTAATAGAATATGAGAAAATTACTTTCAATCTTATTTAAAATAACCATAGTTTTGGTTCATTTGTTATAAAAATAATATATTGTACTTCATCTCATATAAAAAACTTGGTAAGAGATGTGAAGGACTACAATAATAAATACTCAAAATATTTGTTATTGGTTTAGCAATGAGGTAAATGGGGGTGAGGAAACATATATTAAATCATGGGAAGCTAGTGACCTATTTTATTCCAAGGAAAACTAGCAGGAAAAAATGCAACCTACTATGAATTGAATGTTTGTGTCCCCCTCAAAATTCATATGTTGAAGCCCTATTCCCAGTGGGATGGCATTGGGAGGTGGGGGTCTTTGGGAGGTAATTAACTCATGAGGATATAGCCCTCATGAATTGGAATAATGCCCTTTAAGTGGAAACATGAGAAAAATGATCTATCTTCACTGTGTGAAGACACAACAAGAATACAGAAACCAGAGAGTTTTCATCAGACCCTGACCATGCTGACACCCCAATCACAGATTTCCAGCCTCCAGAGCTATTAAAAATAAATATCTGTTGTTTAAGCCACCCAATCTATGATACCTTATGATAGCAGCCCAAATTAAAACAGAACCTCTGAGAAAACAGAAAGCAGGCAACATATTTGCTGGGTCTGTTGCTCTAGAAAATGGATTGGAAAACTCAGAATATTGGAGTGGTATTGGCTCCCTACTTCTTTTAGAAGAGTACTGCAGAATAAAAAGAAGCTTATATATGAATAGGCCAGTTTGCAAGAAGTGACTGAAGAAAACATGAAGCTTCTTTTCACCTAAGGCCTTCCATCTACTTTGAGAGGTGTGTGGCTTCACAGGACTGGAAAAAAACAGCAGAAGCTAATTTTGTCCTTCAGTCTTTCTTTATATTCTCCCAATAACACGTTAAGGTCAAACAGTGGAACAAAGTTCAGAGTAACTCCCTATTCAAAGCCAATATTTTCAGAGGACTTTAGACAGTATGAAGTTAAAAGTGAAAGGGAGGGTTCAAGCAGATAGCAAGCATAAGCATAAGAAAAGATCTCAGAGGCTTAAGAACTATGAGTAATAGTAATCTGAATATGGTGATTTTCATATTAATTTGATTGGAAGCAAATAAACTGGAAGCTTATTACATTTTTGAAGGAACTGTATCTCCAAAGTAGCCACAGGTCTGAACAGCAAGAGCTGTGATTGTCTCTAAAATAGTGCTACATATGGGAAAAAAGTATTCATGGAAGGTGGCCAGAGGGCAAATTATGTCAGACTGTTCACCAGTATCTGTTCTTGAGATTTTTATTTTAATATAGAATTTCTGGTTTCAGCCGGCCACCTGTTCACCCAGCTTACAGATTTATACCCAGTTTTTCTTACAGCTAAGTCTAAGTTTTACCAATAGGATAGAAAAGAAAGTTATTTGCTTTGAACTTCCTTTTCTCAATTATTTCAGTTAGACTGTGGACAAAGGATAATCCAGCTTTGACAAAATGGACAGGAAAAATACCCGTAGAAATGATGAAACAATAGAAGGTGTGCTAGGTCCCCGAACAGGCTAGGAAAGCAGCTTGGTCTGCTCATTTTTGGACTAATACATAAGAGAAAGAAAGAAACTTACAACTTAGCTCCTCTATGTTAGAGTCTCTTGTAACAGTTTGGTCTGAATCCTAACAGGATATGTAATTTAACCTAATAACCTCATGGTTGTAAAGGACAGTTAGGATTGTCAAATCAAATCAAATCTATAGTGACATGTCTCTGAAAGAAAATAGTAAACTTTTCTAGAGGAGGCATGGTGAAAGACTATTTCTAGTGGAAGCAAGGAGAGCATCAAATAGTTTCGGGAGACCTGGCATGATGGATGCCTTCAACACAGACGTTAGACTCAGGCACTTCTTATTTAATTTCAAAAGGTGCACCATGTGTACATCTGTCTCAATAAATGATCATATTTTATAATTATGAGACTCTTTAAATCATCTGTCAGACAAATCCAGATGCCAAATAAGTTAAAATCAGTGTTCAAACCACTACTCAAAAATAATTTATATACCTGGGAAATCAAAGTTAATGATTTGGAAAGTATTTCTGAATGTGACATTATATGCCCAAGATGGTACAAAGTCTTAAGGACATAGAAAGAATAGGATACTGCACCTACAATCAAGGATATTTCACCCTTGTTGAAAATACAGAATTAATCAACTTTAAACAATTAAAGAAACATTTGCTATTAAAAATCAGTACTTTCTGTTATAATCTGATTAATATTATTAATGTTAAAATGTGATTTTTCTAGTGAGTTAAAAATAAGCGACTAAGGCATAGTTCTCATGAAAGAATTTATAATGTAGGATAGGGATGGGGTATTAGTGGTGGATTAGGAAAAAGAGAGATCCAAAAATAGTCTTACACACAAGCACATGGATAAATAACATACAGCAGATGTCAAAAAAGAATAAATAAAATGTTACATCAGGTCCATAGAGAGATAAGGGAATTATAGGCACTAAGACAGTCTTTGAAGAATGGCTAGGAATAGAAAACATTTACTCATCCATCCATTCAACATGATTTTTGAAAAACTTTTATTATATATGCATTATGTTCCAAGTATTAGGCTCCTGTTCATGGCCACAAAATATTCACTGGGCAACAATTTAGTTCTGCAATGCAGTTGCTCTGGACAGGTGCTAAGAAGACTCAGGTAAATGGGAAGATATGGCACTACTCTCACAGCCAAGAGAGAACTAAGTGAAGGTAGGAGAGGGAGAAAATTGCTGATAAAGATTAGGCAAAATGATGATCAGAATCAAAATAGGATTGAGTCAGGTGAGGAAGAAAGCAGTATAAACACTTTCTGATAAATTAGGTAAAATACAGAAACAGAATAGGATTCAACAAGTAATTACTCCATACCAAAGACTAGGAATAATATATTACAAATAAAAACATATATAATATTGGAAAAAATATATATAAGAAGTAGAATTAGCAATTACATTTTTTTTCTTATTGAGCAAGTACTTCTGGTCCCCCATGAAATCTCCATAGGCCAACTAAGTTTTGTTATTGGTTTTGTTTTTCTAAAAATGCTGATAATCACCTTTAGGAGAATTCCTCTGACTAAAAGAATTTTCCATATGATTATGTTGTGAATGGTCTCATTTTGTTTTTTGTTGTTTAACAGCCTATGTATTATAATCAAGAGGTGGAGACTTTCCTTCACATACACAACTTGAAAGCCCTACTTACACTGTAACCAGAGTAAAGCAGACAAGCAAGAGGGTCACCAGTTTTCTCCAGGCCTTTGATTCTTGTCTATTTCCACTCCTCGTGAAACTTGACTAACTGATCAAACATAAGGTTGGCAGAATCAGTCCTCAGAAAGCACTATTCTGAAAGTTATCAAGATTATACCAACAATTCCAAGCAGTTGGCATGAAAATTAGTTTAACCTTCAAATGCAAGCTTGTAGCGTTTAAATACAAAAACTGTTAACTGAAGCCAAACCAGAAGGAGACCTGTGTCTCTCTTCTCTCCTCTCCCAATGAAATGACAATCGTATTTCAACTTAGGAAGTTACCTGGTCTTTAGATGCTCTCAATGTACATCAGCTAAATAAAGCCTGTATCTTTTCTTTGTATCACTTGTATTATTTGGATAGCACAGAAATATACTGATGAGGGATACCCACAAAACCACAACATTCAACATATGATCAGTGGCTAACAGAGAAAGACAATCTGCTTTTCCTTGTCTCTATAACAGCAGATGGTTGGCCATGTAAATAAGTAATTCATTTGAAATATATGAAGATGAGGAAAGTTGTACCAATCAAGGCAAACTTTTTAATGTCTGAAAGTAGGCTTACCTTCTTTTTTTAATGTTTTTTATTTGTTTTTGAGAGACAGAGACAGCACAAGCAGGGTAAGGTCAGAAAGAGAGGGAGACACAGAATCTGAAGCAGGCTCCAGGCTCTGAGCCAGATGTCAGCATAGAGCCCAATGCGAGGCTTGAACCCATGAACCGTGAGATCATGACCTGAGCTGAAGCTGGACGCTTAACCAACTGAGCAACCCGTCTTCTTGATGCTAGTATATGCTCAAGGTCCATCTTCATTCCAGAAATAAGAAACTCATGGTACATTCCTGTTGCATCTGAATTGTTTTGCATCTTCTCCTAACCCTAGCACCACAGCCAGGGCCCTCTCCAGAGTTACAAGAGGGATCTTCATAACTTTACTTTCATTATTTTTTTTTTGAGAAAGAGAGAGAGAGAGAGAGAGAGCAAGTGAGTGAGGGACAGAGAGAGAGAATCCCAGGAAGGACAGAGAAAGAGAGAGGCAGAGAGAGAGAGGAAGGTGGAAAGAGAGAGAAGTGTGGCTCACCTGAAGCAGGGCCCATGTTTACCTGAAGCAGGGCCGAGCTCTGCCAACGTGGGACTTGAACTCACGAACTGTGAGATCATAACCTGAGCCAAAATCAGATGCTTAACAACTGAGCCAAACAGGCACTCAATTTTCATTATTTTTCTATTCTGTTGAAAATTATTTCTACTTTTCCTGTGAACCTTTCTCCTTTAAGCCCAGAGGATAATCTCTCATTTCTCTTGGATCTCCAACTTCACTCCTCATCACAAGGTGTGTACCTTAATATCATTATCACATTGTATATTCAATTTAACAAATATTTCCAAACATTTATCGCAGGCATTATAGAATATGAGGCACTGTGAGGTTTGGAGGGGATTTCACACAAGGAATTTAAGGAGAAGGAAATGGAGGCAGAAATGATGACATCTCGGGCAAAGGCAATAGCACTAACTAAAGCACCAGCACTTAAAAGCCAATAGTGCCTTATTGAAAAAGTACTCTACTTTGGCCATTTTTCTGAATATTTATAGAGAAAAAAAGGAAAATGAAACAGTAAAGGTCACATTTTTGCAAGAGTCCTAACTGAGAAGTTTGCATATAATTTGCTAAATAGTGACAAAGAACTAACTGTTTTTGAGAAATGGTTAGGATTTAAGATCAGGGTCTTCATTTTAGAAGATTAATATAAGTCATGCACAGAAAGGACTGGAAAAGAGTCATGTGAGAGACCAATTAGGAAGCTCTTTTTTAATTTTTTTTAAATGTTTTATTTGTTTTTTATACAGACAGAGACAGAGCATGAGAGGAGGAGGGGCAGAGAGAGAAGGAAACACAGAACCGGAAGCAGGCTCCAGGCTCTGAGCTAGCTGTCAGCACAGAGCCTGACGCGGGGCTCGAACCCACGAATGTGAGATCTGACCTGAACTGAAGTCGGAGGCTTAACCGACTGAGCCACCCAGGCGCCCCCAATTAGGAAGCTCTTGAAACACAAAAAAGGGAGAAACCAAAGGACTGTCAGAAATGTAAGACCTGAAAAGTTGACAACTTAGATGTTGAAAAAGAAAGAGAAACAGAAAATGGTTTTGGATTTTGGCCTGAATGACAGAGAGAACATCAGTCTTATCCACAGGGATAAAGAAGACAAGAGGGAAAGCCAATCATGATAAAATCATGAGTTCTTTTCTAGGTATGTGTAAGTTCTCAAACTAGAATTTAGATCTATATTAAAAAACAATTATTTCTGTATTGTTTTCTGTAATCTGGTCTTTCTCCAGAGCCTAATCCATTTCTGATCAGTGACTGAGGGGAAGATAACTAAATGTGCAGTCTAGTTCAAAGATTCATTTGAATACAGTGTCTCTTAGATAAAATATGCTCCAATGATTGACCCCTTACTTCTGCAGGAGAAGTATGGGTTATTACTTACTTGTATGATATGGGAGAAAAAACATAAAATCCTCACTCTTTCTCCTCTAGCAGTTTAGCAATGCCCTTTGTCCTCCAGGATTCTGGTTGTTTTGCTCTCTTTTGATGCTACAGGCTATGGCTAATATATTTCAGAGGCCATGTTTTCGGCACAAACACTGCTGCTTGTGGTTTTCATACCTGACTGCCTTTACCTTCAATCTTGCTGTAGAAAGCTCAGGTCTGCCTGCAACTTTTATCTGGCCCTGATTAGAATCATCCTCTTTAGAGTCTCACTTGGTCCCAACAATGGTGTCCCCCTTCTGGCAAGATCCATATGAGAACCAACAGTGCCTTAGAAAAGTTAATCCTCAGAACGATTTTTAACTTTAATAGGTTACACTGGCCAATTCACTTTGAAATGGTTGTGCACCAATTTCTTACAAGACCCCCTGCAAGTATCCTCCTCTTGAAGTTTCAAGTGGGAAACAGGGGAGTCTGTCTGACTTTGCTAATATTTACTCTTTTCTACTATACTTTCTAAAGCCTAGAAAAAGGAAAATGTAGACACTCAGATAATGGCTTTATTTCCTCTCTTTCTTCTTTCCAAGATCCGCTAGGCCAAGACTTCATAGAAGGCTAAGTTATGCTCTGTAAGTGACAGGAAAGCTCTGAAATGACTACTCCAAGATGAGTTGTTTATTTGCAAATATGGGGAATATAAAAATAATGGAACTCTTTTCTCTAGAATAGCTAGTAGTTTGACTTATCATTTATGAGAGGAAATTGCCAACATTAACTTCAATGCCAAGAAACCTTCCTTAAAACATACTTCTTTATTCTTTTCTCATTTATATTTTTTGGGTACTTTTCCATTGCATTTCTTCTGTAACAAATCCTAATCTCTCCCAGGCATTTTATTGCCTTAGGCAAACTAAGACAATGGTCTTGTACTCTGAAATGCAAAATAAAAAAATACATCAATAATTTTCAAAATATTGCCCCACTGCACATGTCCAATTTAAATTATCTGCAGAATATTTAGGAAAGTAAATCCCCTTTAGTAATCCAGACAGATTTGTTTCCCCATTCTAACTTAGAATATAAGCAATGTTCTAGTTTTCATTTGGGATCTTATTATGATTAATCATCACTAATGGAGTTTGGCTGTAAACCAGGAAAAGTTTTTATACCTTTAAACTCATTTTGTTTAAAGGAATACACTTGGTTTCTTGGAAAATATGACAAGAATTTGATATATCCAATCATAATTTTTAAGTACCAAAGTCCCATTACCCACCCTTATTTAATAATGGCCATTATCTTGTCATGCCAGCACTATAACAACAGTGGAGAGCATAGACAAACAGGTAATCAAATCTGGAAAAGTCAAAAGACGGACCACAGGAGATAAATAAAAATAGTCACAGGCAAGAGTCAGATCTCACAGATACCAAGGTCAAGGCAAACACAGACCTAGAACCAGATACAAGAGTCAGAGCCAAAGGCAGCAGGAGAGAGGACAGAATGTTCATTAGGCCAGCTGGGACTTGGGCAGGTTGGCCAAGAGATGAAAACAGCAAAAGGCCACCAGGCATCGGGGTAAATTATTTTGGGAAGCCATGGAGATGAGATAAGTACTAAGGATTGATATTCTAGTCTTTTTATTCTCATAGAAACCAGTGTGGATAGCTGACAGGCAATGATCATTTTTTCTTGTGGCTGAGGTTACTGCTCACATTTGCCTCACAGAGTAGTCTCTTTAAAGACTCTGAAATCTAACTGGGTGAGTCACACTGGACTAGAGAAAATAAAATTTGAGATCCATATAATAGAGGGTCCAGAGTGTCTTCAGGTGCAGAAAACTGTTGGAATGGTAGTACCTTAAGTAGAGGGGTAAATGGAGATGGAATCAGAGCTTAGCAGAGCATGAAGGGAAGGTTAGGTAATTGACTGGAACCCTGAATTGAACCTGTGCTGCCTGTGGATCTGAAGACTGAGGATACAGGAGTAAGCAAGTAAGATGTGAACTGGAAAACTGGGTTACTGGTTCAAGTTGAAGCAGTAAAAATCAGGAATCTAAACAGACCAGCAAGAAACCTCTAGATGGCCTTGGTATCAGAAGATTTATATTATTAAGCAGGTTGTTTTTTATTTAGAAAAATTAAAAATATATTTTAAAAAAGGGGAAAGTCCAATTTCTACTTTATATGAGGACAGGACAAGTTTCATTTGTATCTAAACAACAGTAACATCTCTTTCAGTGATGGTCAATGTCGATTCATATGTCATCACTGAGCACTTGAAATTCAAGTTAGCAGGAGCTGAGTTCTTTATAGAGATCTTTAAGTATTCTAAAAGTATTTTAACATTTATATAAATGCCACTTTTGTCTGAGTTACTGTCAAGGATACAAAGTCAGATCCCTTCCTCTACATACTTGTTACCTTTTCTTTACTTAAGCCATCACTTCACATAGGGTATTTAATAATCTCCATTCATTGATAAGCTCTGTGCTGTAGAGAACATAAAGACATATGACATATGGTCTGTGATTTCAGGATTTGCAATAAATATAATTGGGGATGGGAGAAGATTATATGCTAATGTTGCTGAATCCATTTCTTCTAGAAAAGTAGACAGGTGTCAGGACTAGCAGCAGGTTTTAACAAAAAAATACATCATGCAGCCTCCATAGTAGCAATTAAAATTTCAGAGGGTCAAAACTGTATATGTTGAAAGGAAAAGGTTAGACTAAATATACAGAAATATAAATCTATTTGCAGTTCAAAATGAGGTCTTTCAAATTGCTGAAGTATCATCAGCATGAGGTACTTTATGTGATATGAAGAGATATAAAGAGGACTTTATTGCATTTATCTTTCATAAAAACATTCATAAAACATAATTATAATTTTTATCTTTGGTTGTTTATGTAATGCCTGATTTTCCCATGAGACTGTGGGTTTCATGAGGATAGAAACCACATTCGTATAATTCATCATTGTATACTCAGTTCCAGAAAAGATCTTGGACATGGAAGATACCCAGTAAATATTTATTGAATGAACAGAATTTAAGTGAAATTTTGGAACTATGTAAATATGACACAAAATAGGCTCAAGTGAGCTCTCCAAATCCACGTAGCTGGAATTATGTTAAGGTCAATAACATGTCTTGTTGAGTTCAAGGTCATCTTCATATTGAGAGATATCAAGAGACCAGATTGATTTCAAGGTCTCTAACAGACTCTGATCCTTTTCAGGTCACCTATGACAGTAAGCACACAGGCATTTTCTGAGGGACCTTGGTGATAAAGAATACTTTGCAGAGCCGAGGGTCCCCCTTGAGATTCTGCCTAGTTACACAGTAACAAAGTCACTTAACCAGCCAGCTCTGTGGAGGGCACTCAGTCCAGGTATTTTCTATGCTGAGTGAGATTTAGTTCTTCCATAGATCAGCATATTCAGGTCAATGAACTGCCCTTCAACCTCTGAAGCATTTTCTAGTCCAATCTTGTTGGGGAATAATGTATTCTTTCCATTTTATATTCCTTTCTCCATTGTCTTTTAGCACTAAGTTTTTATGTAACCTTTTAGAAAGAATTTCAGACATCCCAGCAGGGGGTTGTATTACACATAAAATCATTGCTTAACTGACATCGGTTTTGGACCCCTGCCATTTGTTTATAACTTCTCGTTTTTGCCCTTCAAATGAACTGTGTATAAATAGACTCAGAATAAACTCATTATGGAGTTGGAAGTTGAACATATGTCTGAAATGTCACAGTATTCTTTGCAACCAATGTAAGAGTGTCTATGGATTACCATTTTTATTTTCAATAATAAAAGCTTTTCCTTTGAAGCTAAGTTCCAGTGTTTAAAGCACAGCTCAAAAAATTTGTGTTTGATACAGAAACACCATTTTTAAAAGTCTTATTTCCTGCCAATGTGGTACCACTGGGAATTTTATAATAGTTAAATGACAAAAATATATGTCATAATTCTCTTAGCACAAATAGCTTTTTTAAGAGTTCAGCACCAATCTTTAGCTTTATTTGCCCATAATACAGTGTCAATGGTAACATAAATCAAACATTTTCTAAATACATATGGATAGATAGTTCTCAGCATAAATGGATTCAACAAATAATTATGAATGGAATTGCCTTTTCCAGTAAAGGAGAAACTTAAATGTCTGACATAAAATCAAAACAAAACTTTGAGTTAAGACAATTTATTCTTCAATTTCAGATTACTGATTAATTTGTGACCCATATACTTATATTCAAAGATGCTTTGGAAGTTGATTACTCAGAACTGTCTGTATGTTGCTTTAATAACAGATATCACCAAAATCCCAGTGGCATAATAAAACATAAAGTTTACTTCCCACTTAACATCTGCTATCCAGGCCATTTTAACACAACACAAATGACATTGTGGCATTTCCTTCACAACTCCCAGTTTCAGACTTCACCAGAACAGGGAAGCATGGAGACCACCATGCCACTTCCTAGTTAAGCCCCAGAGTAATTCCTATCATTCCCATCATAGGCTATTGAGAAGGACCAGTTATACAGTCCCACCATGCGAAGAGGCCAGGAAATGTTCTTCATAAGTTCAAAAAAGTAAGGAGAACTGGTGACATTGGTGAACACTAATAATGTCTAACTCAAAATTCCATCAAATTAAGACAGATTTAACTTAAAGCTACTCCCCTCTGTAAGAGGTTGAATAATGTTCCCTAAAGTTCCTCTCCACCAGGAACCTCAGAGTGAGACCTCATTGTGAAAAGGATCTTTGAAAATGTAATTAGTTAAGATGAGGTTATACTGGATTGGGATGAGCCTTAATTCAATGGCTGATGTCCTTATAAGAAGGTCACAGAGACATACAGGCAGAACATGAAAACAGATAGAAACTGGTGGTGGTGGTTGAAGTCATGCATTCACAATCCAAGGAATAAATTGGATTGCCAGAAACCACCAGAAACAGACATGGAACAGACTCTTCCCCAGAGCTTCTAGAATGGACCAGTCTTGCCAACATTTTGATTCCAGACTTCTAGCCTCTAGACCCATGAGAAAATAAAGTCGTTATTTTAATCCATTTAAGCTGTAATCACTTGTTATGTTGGCTCTAGGAAACTAATGTCACGCCCAAAACAAGTTGATAGGCAGAGAATTCAATCCCTTCTTTGTTCCTGATCTTCAGACACATGCCAGAGGTACTGTCATACCAACTCCTCTCCAAGACTAGCCTTTATTTTAACAACTCATTATTTTGTCTTGAGAAAACAGTCATAAAACATGTCATACTGCATCTCTAAAACTCAAGAGGACATCATTTAATGACTGACAAAAGGATCAGTCTGTTCTCCTTATGCTAATATTCTATTAACATATTTGCTCTGGAAATCTGAAAATTTATGAAGAGTTTAATGTCTCGTGGAAAGTGAAGAACTGGAATAGTACTGATGCTCTGTACAGTTTCTTGTATTTTTTCTGTTTCAGTAGCAATGAAAAGGTTAGGCATATTGAGTTAGGGGTTAGAATTACAGTTAAATACTTATAAGAATGTTAGAATTTCTGTTCCAAGGTCACAATTTAGCAATTTCACAAATGGCTAAATCTGGTGCCAAAATTAGGTTGTAATAAAAACCAGGTCAATGGAAAAATAGAAGTGAAGTACTTAAATTATTTCTCCTTTTAAAGATGTTAGACACCCTATAAGATACCATCTCTTTTCTTATGAATACTTTATTCTCCACTAAAGTTGCAATCTTCCAGCAAGAGATAAAATCATGCCATTTCCAAAGTGTTTTCAGAATATTTTTATTTTCTAGGAACACTTTTTTCCTGTAATGTTTGCAATGAAGCATGAAGGAACTGCAAAACACTGCAATTTCTATTACATCAATTTATTGACATTAATATTTAGTTTCACTTTATAAGTGCAACCACCTTTGAAGCACGCTTACTGTTCTTTGCTGCATCTTATTTCAAACTCATTTCTAACAATGTGAGCATCTGAGCTTTTGTGGCATATCTAGTTATGTGGAAGAAAAATCACTGAAATGGTCTATTAGAATCCTGAAATTATACTCAGGCATTATCTCTGTAGTACTGCCATGACAGTCATTTACATAGTAACTCGGAGAGTCTAATTCACTTCAATAATGTCCTATGATGGCCAAGAGCTGATGTATGAGCTCTGTATTGGGAGTTACAATCAAATATATCATTTTAATGTATCCATATGGATACATGTATAATTCTGAAATCCATAATAACTAGTATCATATTACAAAACCTAGAATTTGCATGGTTATATTCCCATCAGGGCCACATGATTTCCCTAATAATGTAGTTTGTTTTAACACTGTAATACCCAGACTGGAATAGATTGAACTTATTCTTCACTGTGATTGTTATTAAGTGAAACCACAGCATTAAAATGAGTAGCCCTGAGAAAGAGAGATCAGCTTTCTGATCACTCTGTGGAATACAGTGTTTACGTGTTTTGGACTATGGAGATGAGACTCAGTCCCAATTTTCTTTATATAATTCACATAACTAGGTGATACACGCTTTCTCCATTTTACACAACAATCAACTATTCTTCCATTTCTTCCAATATTTCACTCAAGTGCATGCTGGGTATATTTTTTAAATCTTCAGTAGAGTCAAAATTTTATATA
Organism: Suricata suricatta; assembly: GCF_006229205.1. NCBI lineage: Eukaryota > Metazoa > Chordata > Mammalia > Carnivora > Herpestidae > Suricata > Suricata suricatta. Next base: position 30,736,437 of record NC_043709.1, on the reverse strand, counting down.
ACTCCTGTATAAATATTTACCAGGAAGTCTGTGCTTTCTTAAAAAAAAAAAGATTTTCTTTCTATATTACACATAAAATTCACTCATATTTGGTTTACACTGTGAGCTTTTATCTCTGATTTTTAGATGACGGGTTTGAATATTGTCTGTTTGATCATATCTCTGTCTCCTGTTCCCACTATAAAAGAAAAATCCTTAAGAGTAAGAATGACTAACAAGATAGTCTATGCATCAGCATTGTAAGTCTATTTTCTTTTTAAATCTCATGATCCTAATGACAGTGGTAAAAATATCTGGCTCCTAATTTGTTGATTTCACAAGATTACAATATGACAAAAGTAAATGCAATTATGTTTGAGTGACATCTGTACATCCTTACTGAAGAAGATGCATATAGAAACTGCGTCTAAATCTTACAGTCTAAGGAAAATTATAACAAAACAAAACAAATATATTTATTTTCCATTCTTTGGTGATAGCGCAATAAAATGTCTTACATTTGCTCCTTGTACATCAACCAAAAGCAGTCTTTAATAAAATGTTTATTTCTTCCCATTCCTTAACTAATCATTCACTTTATTTTTAATTTTGTTAATGTTTATACATTTTTGAGAGACAGAGAGAGACTGAGTACAAACAGGGAAGGGGCAGAGAGAGAGGAAGACACAGAATCCCAAGCAGGCTGCAGGCTCTGAGCTGTCAGCACAGGGCCTGACGTGGGGCTTGAACTCATAAAGCATGAGGTCATGCCCTGAGCTGGTGTGGGACGCTCAACCAACTAGCCACCCATGCACCCCCAATCATTCACTTTAAATTTATCTCCAAAACAAAATTAATACACAACATATAATTTAATTCCTACTGCATCTATATACTATTTTTATCGACCCTAAGGCACTGTTAGGCAAATAACAGACAATCTACCTTTTAAATTATATTTCAACTTCCAAATGTAGTTAAGAGGAAATCAAGAATAAAGTTGATTTTCTCAGGGCTCTGAGCACAACCAACAATGTTACTATGAGCCAATGTTAAATACAATGTGATATTATTAGCGTTTACTACTCCATGCTATGTGGCTACCCTATGTACCCAATCTATTACACTGCCATTACTAATGCAAAACACTTTTGCACAGCCTTTTAAATGCATTAAAATTCAAATCCAAATCATCAAATGTTATGTTTCATAGTGTTTGCCTACTCTTAATCCACAGCATGACAATTAAAAACCATAAAATAGTGATGTAAAATCCATAATGAAAAGAGTTATTTCCCTCTGAGATTTGACTAATATTATGACAATCTGCTTTCTTGTTACCATACATTTTAAATGGAGTAAGTGATATGTCTTGTGCCAATATTTAAAAACTGTCTTTTGAATTCTTTCCAAAATAGTTATTCTGGCTAAGCTTCAAAGACAGAAACATTTAGTATATTTATTAAAAGAGATGTTAATATTCATATTAATTGAGACTCTTCTAGACAGTTAATGCCATTCTGATATGTCCTTGTTAGAAGTTTTCAATAAAACAATACATCATGTGAGAGATTGGGAAATTTAATGGAATATTAGACCTTAAAAAATATTTTGAAGATAATAAATCTAATTTTAGTGTTGGATGAGAAGTGGAAAAGAAACTAGAATATTTTTACTTCTGAAATCCAGACATACATGTTTTATTCTTTCTCTATACTAAGAAATTTAAAAGTAGAAAACTAACGATTGCTAAATACATTTAAAAGGTTTCAAAAATCCATTTATTATGTGATCATTAAATTCAATTCTTGCTTTTTATTAATTTTAAGAATTAAAAATTATAAGTATATATGAGTTTCAATTACTGAAATTGTTGCTCTAAATATTCCCTTTTAAGAAAGTCAGTATATTTCCATTTGGGTGGATAAAAATCACAGAGAGAATAAGCTTTCAGTATGCTAAGACTATTACAGACATCTTGGACAAATGATTTCCCTTCCTATGAGATCACAGAAAATGAGAAATTGATATAGTTGCTCCCACCCTTATCCAGCTAATTGGAGTCAGCCTGGGGATGCAAACCCAGAAATCATAAACATACATACCAACAATAGCCTGCTCATAGAATATCACCAATTAAAAATCCTAAGAGTTCATACTTACTAGTCTTTCTTTTAGGGAATTTTCTCTTCACTTTCTAAGTGAGAGAAAACGTCACTTTTAATAGGCATACATATAAATCACAACTAGAGCACAGATTTCAAAGGTCTGCTATGAAATGAGTTGCCATATTAAACCTTATTTTATAAACACAACGGAAACATTTCTGGATAAAATTAGAGCATGTCTCCTAAGGTTGTCCAGGACACTAATCATGTAAACTTAAATTTATCTTTCTTTTCTAAATTTTACTGTCTTGGGTACAAAATGATGTAAGTTTGATCCACAGTGAGTGAATAGAATTTTTAGAATAAATGTAAACATGGATGCCCTCCAGTATTTAACAAAGATTACTAAACTACTTCCCAATAAGGCAAGAGTATATTGACATCTCTAAAACAGAAATCTTGGTCTTATCTATGTATAGTATTTAACTAAGTTAAAACAAACAAATATTAAAAAAAAATACAAATGAGATGCTTGACCTACAAAAAAAATAAATTATCAGAATATTTTCCTGAGGACAGAGCTATACTAAGAATAAGGAACTCAGCTATTAACTAAATTTCTGACATGAATAGAAAAGGGCATCATGATAGATCCACACATTTAAATCATCATTGTAAAATGTCAACTTTCCTTCAGGACACCTTCAACATGAACCATTTATTTTTTATGATCTGACCAGCACAACTCACAAGCACAAGATGACCTCTCACAAACATAAACATAGCCTGCTTCTCCTATTCTGTCTCATTTTAATTATCTCTGGTTTTTCAATAAAGTTCACTTAAATATTCAAAACAAGAGCACTCATCTTTTGACAATACAGTTTGGCCAAGAACTATGTTCATCCTCAGATTCCTTTTTTTTTGTAATGCTTTTTCTTTATTTTTGAGATACAGAGAGAGACAGTGTGAGCAGGGGAGGGTCAGAGAGAGAGGGAGACACGGAATCCAAAGACAGGCTCCAGGCTCTGGGCTAGCTGTCAGCACAAAGCCCGCAGGGCTTGAACCCACAAACCACGAATCATGACCTGAGTTGAAGCCAGATGCTTAATAGACTGAGGTACCCAGGTGCCCCCAGATTCCTTTCAAAGATGATCCTGCATCTCTCCTTGTTACCATATACCACAACTACACACAATATCTACCTAACAATTCTGTGCAACTAACTTCCTGGACATCCTCCTCACTTTTGGTATATAACAGAATACTACTTCTGTGGATCAAGATAACCCCCAGCGTTTCATCTCTCTGGGAGCAAAGACTGACAGTGTAGCATTTGTCCATTTATTGGAGCTGGTATACATCCCATGAGGTGTAAACAAGAAGCTTCTATTTTGTCTTTCTGTATTCTGTCTAGAAATTTTCCTCAAGAGATAAAAAGCATGAAATAATTGACAAAGAGTAGCATCTAGGCAGTTACACTAAAATTCCTCCTTTGAGAAATAACATGTTCAAGAAACATTAGACTTATTTTCAAAAGGAAAATGGACAATTGCCACAAATGGGAAAATGCAAGTATAAGCAAATGCTAGTGGATGTGTTTTATACTGAGTTATCAACTATTTAAGTGTTTTGCCATTGTGACCTTTAAAAACTGAAGGTAGTGTTCTACCTGTTCTTATAATTTAAATAATCTAGGTTGTTTTACATTTGTGGTTCATTTAGCCCAATATCTCAATGTGCATATATAGAGTTATAATACTACAATAACTAATACATAATGATGATCTCCCGTTACTAAAAAAAAAGCTTTAAAATTTTTATTTATACTATTTTCACGTGAAAATTTAATGTCAATGCAACAAATTATCTTTCCAGTTTATATAGAACAGTATAATTAATTATCTAGATACACTCATTCCTATAGGTTTTAAATAGCTATAGTATTTTAACATCTGTTTCCAAATATTTGAAAACACAAAAGACTAGATCACATAAAGCAACACTTATAAAGGGGAGAGAAGAACATCAATTCTAGTGATGTATATACCACACTGAAAGTATGTGAACTTGGATAAACCACCTAAATTCTCTAGGCTTCAGATTTCCTTGCTTTAAAAATGAAATAGCACTTTGAGTTTAGTTTCACACGATTGTACAGATCCAGTATAAACAAGGATATGAAGAGGTTTATAAAATATTAAAGAATAATATCGTTATCAGTTTTTAATGGCTTCTATTTTACTTCCAATATCTTTATCTCATTCTTTTTATTCAAATGATCAATTCCATCCTTCTCTTCATCTTTATTCTATATGTTTCATACCTTTAGTCCTTACTACTGCACAAGTTTAGTAATTATTTTGTTCGCATTTTTCTGTTGAGACTTTCCAGCAATGAATATCTAATAATTCTCTTCCTGACAGAGAACAAACCAAAAACACGCAAATTATTGTGATTCTTTATTCTTTTTCATCACCCTACTTAGACAATCACCATCATACTCTAAAAAATATTTCCTAAAAATTGCATTTTCAATGATTCTTTCTTTTAAGTAACTCACTTATGAAAAGAACACCAAAAGTATCTAGAGTCTTGAAGACTTCCTTTCACACTTCCTTTGGCTGCATTGTTTCAGTGAAATTATTAACCTCCAAATCATTAGAGAAATAAAAGAGCTGGGAATTATTTAAATGGTAGAACCTAAAGAACAGTCAGTGGAAGGGATGTAAATTGGTTTGTAGTACAAAAGTAATTTTGGTTGCACTGACAGAACTCTCCTAAACTTCAAATTACCAAATATAAATTCAGTGAAGACATACAGGCTTAACATCTTTGTTTCATATATTTTTTAGTAGAACCATGAAAATTAAAATTGGTTGCAGCAAGTGGAAATGGAATTTTTTCAGGCCAACAATAAGAAGCTCCCATGAGGATCTCAGAAAACAGAATGTCAACAGTATGAAAAATTAAACTACTAACACTAATTCCAAAGCATATTTGAGGATGTGATCGCAAGACAGGACTATGAGCCTGTGACACTTTTAAATATAAAAGTTTGTGGGTGAACAGATATGAATGATTATGAATGAACATCGTTCATCTCTATGAATGAATATCTACATCTCTAGTTGCCAACCTATTTGTAAGACAGAAAAAAATCTGGTAATCTTGATGCCTATGCATTTAATGCATGTCAGACTGTTTAATATAGTGTTATATAATATTCTCAAGCTCATGGTAGTTATCAACAGAAAATAATAAAATGGAATTTCTAATATGCTAAAAGTACAGTGATACTCAAGACTGTGGGATTCATTTTTTCCACAATAAGATTTATTTAAGCCTTTCCTCAATAGTATATCTAATTAAAACAAAGTTCTTAAAAATAAGCTTTTCTTTATTTTAATAAGGCTTATCCCCAACTTAGAATAATAAAGCCTATAATGATGAATAACAAGAACATTAAAATCATCTATCATTTCTGTAATTTTACAGATTAAGAAAAAAACAGGGGTTCCTGGGTAGCTCAGTCTGTTAAGCATCCAACTTTGGCTCAGGTCATGATCTCATGGTTCATGGGTTCATGAGTTTGAGCCCTGTGCATCAAGCTTTGCACTGACAACTCAGAGCCTGGAGCCTGCTTCAGATTCTGTGTCTCCCTCTCTGCTCCTCCCTCATCTCCCTCCCTCCCTCCCTCCCTCTCTCTCTCTCTCTGAAAAATGAATAAACATTTTTAAAAAATGACCCAGACTGACTTAATAACCTTAATGACCCATGAGACCCCATGTAGAAAGCCAGATCTAAGAATCCTATCACTTCTCAAGCCCTGTGGTATTTCCATTAAAATTTGCTGCTTCCAATGTGGGTTGTTTTGTGTTTTATTGTTCAAAGTCACGATATTTGGTTACATTTTGAAAAGCTATCCTACAGTCCAAGATAGTGTTTATATTATTTTTATCTGAAAAAAGCCCCTTATTTCTTAATTGGTAAATTTATTTTTATAAGCATTTGGCTATTTCATTTTATTATTTCTTTCCTTTTCATCTCAGGATTAACTATTATTAAAAGATAACTAAAATATTTTACTTTCCAGAATGCTTTGACCTTCCCATAGCTAATTTCCATGCCAATGCTACACATTTTCAATAGATGTCCATGATTTCAGTAGCAAATACTATTAAGATTAATGATTTTAAGAAGTGAATTAAATATCTTAAGATTAGCTTGTTGTCTTCAATATGCAGAAACAGAATACAAACTAAAAGTGACATGCCAGTTTCTAACTCTCTTTAAAGCAGCCATTCTATATTACCAGTTCAAGCCCCTTCTTTTTCTGATATGGATGGTAGAAGATGATGTGATAGACATATCCCCACAATTATATGACAGTTAGCCTTCTCTCATCAACTTAACGAAACATAAGAATGAAAGCCGGTGACAGTGATACTGTTAAACAATCCTCCTTAAATCCTTTTAAATTCACTTAATACATTAATACCCATACTTTAAGTATTTTTAGTTACAAAAAAATCTTCAACACACCAAACAATGATTGTGATATCCTAGGATATTTTGGCATGCTTATATAGATAATTATCATCTAGAATGATAGTAATTTGAGGGGAAAAAATAGGCAACATGACAATAAAATCAGATTATTGCTGAATACTTAAATATAGTGTCAGAACACAAAATTAATTTTAGCTAGTGGAACATCTCTACAATGCCTGGGAACACAGAATGTGGGGACCAGTACTGGTTAAGAGCAGGATCTAGGCTCAGAGTGTCTGAATTAGAACCCTGGCCCCATCATTCAACAACTGGTCAATTTCAGGGCAAATTTTCATATGCCTAAGTTTATTTTCTATAAAACATGGATGATAATAATAACATTTGTTACATACAATTTTCATAAGGATTCAAAGAAATAGCACCTGTAAGCATTTACCACAGATACAGGCACACAAGAAGCACTTAATACAAATGTTAAGTACAACAAGTTGACTGTCCTCTGGCTGGGCAGCTCTTTGCTTAGAGTTGAGACTGATGATAAGCACTGTGCCAGCAAGTCTGAGCTTTTAACCTTGACTTCACTTCTCAAAGTGAGAAACATTAAGCCACTAAACAAAACAAAACACTTCAGAAAAAAATTAGAAGTTCTTCTTTATAACTTTGAAGAAAGTTCATCCACCAAATATAATGATTTGGAAGAAGAGATTTTTCTAAAATTCAACTTAAATTCATTTTCATCGAGAAATGATAAGCCAACAGTAGCTATAATTCAGTATGCACTTGACATAAATTATCTCATTTAATCTTTGCAACAACTAAAGGAGATAAGTACTCTAAATAATTGCATTTTACAGATGAAGACAATTTTGCCTGAAAGGGATTACAAAACAAGACTCTAGGCCACAAAGTTGGCTCATTTGGGTATAAATTGAATCCATTTGACTCTGTGTAAACAGAATTAAGTATGTAAACAGAAGTTACATACTTAACTTCTGTGTGCCTCAAATCTTCCCCACTTCAAAATATTAATAATTACAACACCTTCCTCATAGAATTCTCATAAAGAGTGAGTTATGCAAACTCCTGGGGCCATGTCTGGCACTGTATCACAACTGTAATTCTGGCTGAATGAAGAGCAACAGTGACCAAGATCTTTACTTCTATTGAAGAAATAACAGAATAGTCATGACCATATGGGAAGATTTCCATCTCACTGAACTTTATCAGTAGTAACACTTCAAGTTGGCAAAATAAAGTCTACAGTCATCATAAGCCAAACACTACAGAGAATGAAAATCAGAACTTGATTAGTCAGTACATGTAGGACACCATTTGGGGACCCCTCAGGAACTCTGCAGTGGCTGGAAAAATATGTTCTTTTTCAGTAGACTGGACATCGAACTAAAGAGATTTCGGTTTAAGTGTCTGTGGTCTGAAGACATTTGGGTCATAGATATTTCATGACAATTTAATCAGTCCTACTAATGAAGAATCCATCCATCTACTGCATGTAAGCTTATTGCTAGAATGTACCAGCTATCCAAGATGAAGAATTAAGAAACACAGTCCCAAATAACAGCAGAACATTACTGTTGCCAAAAGAATATAGCCCCAAAACCCAGCAGCATTGCTTAATAGGATTATGTTTAATCTGAAAGAACACCACTAGAGATAACATAAAACATCCAATGTCCTGAAGTGACAGTGAGATTATTCAACTCCTGGACTGGAGGAGCTTTTAATGAGGGCCCCTGGAATGCTCCAGCAATTTAGTACGTTAAAATTGGTTTCACTTGGATAGATCCAGATTCGTGTTGCAGATGTTATCGCACCCAAATCTCCTGTTCAAGTTCATCAGAAAGGGTATCATGCCTAAGCAATCTGGAAATTTAAAAAGAAAAAAACTCCAAAGCTTAAATCTTCAAAGAGAAATGTGTCAGAAGAGCTTACCAACGAATAAGACTGTTGGTTTTAGATAAAATAAAAATGCCAGTAATGCTAAAGATTATTGGATTTTTTGTTTCATTTTACTAAATGATAACACTTTAACATAAAGATGCTAAGTATATACATTGAGACAAAAGCATAAAATCAACACATTCAAAATTTGTAAAAATCCAATAGAGATACACACATAGTAAGAAAGGCAAAGAATATAAAGCAAAAGAGAGAATAGGTGGTTTTTAGCGGTCACAGGTTCTGCACAAGTAATCTCTGCCCTTATGCTGTAGAACAAAAACATTTCACATCTCTACTCCTAAACTGAAATAGGGTTTTAAATGCCTATTACCATGTATAAAGTAACTCATCTCACTTCCAAATGGAGAACACTGAACCAGGCAACAATTAGCTGATTAATTATTTATTAGCACTGCCAATGTTCTTACAAAGTTTGAAATACACTAAGCAATCTCCCATATTTTCTCACTTTCACAAGGGCATTTGCTAAGTGCTTATTAAATGAATGTAACTAATCATGGTCTATGTGTGGAAATTGTGCATAAATGTATCAAAATTCAAATCACCATTCAACCCATAAAATCCAGCAGGTGGTCTGAAGAACATTTAAGAACGACTAATCTACTAAGCAACCTCTAACACCAGCTAAATAACTTGTAGCAAGAACCTTAATTATGTGCAGGTGCAGATAATTGTACCCATAATACAGTTAAATGGCCATATCCTAGGTATTAAGCATATGTAATTTTGAAGTGGAGGATAGAAGGAAGGGAAACTACCCTTTACTGAACTGAGGCTCTGATATAAAATAACTTACTACATATCACAAATGACTATGGTAGCTGGAGTTTTAACCTAGGTTAGTGTGACACCAAAGTTTACACTTTTCTCTACTTCTTTGCTGTCTTTCCACTGTGCAGAGCCTTTTAAATCTACTTTAAGAAATGTCTCTTCTTAATCTTGACTCAATTCTCCCTTCTGACTTCCCTGTTCAAATTTTCTAACCAACCGAGTTGCCCTCATTAACTATGACTGTACTTTTGAAAGTTCAGCTACGGGGCTTCCAGATTCTTAATGGTATAAAAATATCTACCCCTTCTCCTCTCAAATGTCACCAAAAATCAAAGACCTAGGACAGACATTGAAACTCCATCACTGAAAAAAAAAAAAACCATTTAGGTGGTATTTGTGACCCCAAATCACAAAGTAAGAAGATGGAAAAAATTATGAGGAAGAGGTAAAATTATTCGGCATCAAAGAGGAAGAGCAGTTTTATGTTCCTAGAAAGTGGGTGTTTTTCTGGGTTTGACTCCCAACTTTCAGTGTTTCCTCATCTATAACCTGGGGAAATAATAGCACACAACAAACAGCATTATAAAAGGAATTAAACGAGAAAAGAAATTTGGTGTGGGGTGTAGAAATACCTACAGAAAATCTCACTGGACTTCACTAGATAGATCAAGGCAGATGGGAATGCAGGCCTGAAGCTCACATGAGGAATGCCAGGGCTACCCTGGTGCAGATTTGGGAGCTACTGACATATGACTGAGAGCTGAAGCTTTGTGAATGAACTCTGGAGAAGAGGGAAGAGGCACAACAGCTGGGAGAAAAAGCACTCAAGAGATTAAAGTTAATTACAGTAACATTTATAGTGACAATAAGAATTTAAAAATGAGATCCTAGTGTCACACACTGGGCTAACCGCCTCACATTCATTTCTCCTTATTTTTGTCAAAAGCCACATTTGATATATGCTATTGGTCTGATTTTACTGATGAGAAAATTGATAATGTCATAGTAACTTTTTATCATTGTTGATATTATTGTCTTTCTGAGCTATCGCTGGAATGTATGATTATGTGCCTCTTAGGTTGTATGGGCTGTGTTTTATGTTGTGCTGCTAGAGATAAAAGGCATTTGAGAGTCAATTGGGCAATTAAATGCACGAAATGGATATAGTCCAGCACAGGTGGGCAGGAGCTCAGTAATATCTAGAAAACAAGCAAAGACAATATCTTCAGATGAGAAAGATTTGAACATGTCCAGACTCCTCCTAGTTTATAGTGGTAGCCTGTCCTTCTGGAATATGACTTCATTAAATAACTTCACATATACATATAACAGATGGACAAAGACTAGAAAGACACAACTATGTAGATCAAAGTGGGCTAGATAGAGTCTGAGTTGGGGAAACACACCAGAACTGAAACTAGGAAAAGCTATTTTTGGTTTAGAAGAGGTTGGTTGGTTCCTCTGTCAAATCAAAACCAAATGAATCTGTTTTAGCAGAATAAGTTCTAAAAATAAATCTACTTACATGGTACAGAATTTGAATCATTCTATTTCTAGGGTAGTCAGAGATAAAGAAGAATGTTGGTCAGGATTTTAGCCTATCAGAACATATTATAAATTAATATGCCTATGACAAAACCACAGACTGTTTTTCTCTCTCCAGACATGAGTTATATGAAATGCACTGATTATAAAGACAAATTTGGAGGGGTACAGTTGTATCACAAATGAAAGGAAATAATTCAGCCTCAGACACACTGAAAGGCCAGTCAAAAAGCCTTTAAATGTTTTTCCTTCTCTCCTTTGCTCTTTCGGCTTCCTCTTCCTAGTTAAATATATACATCCATTTATTTTCTCCACTATTCATCAAGCATGCTTTCCAAAAAAAGGATTAATTATTCACAAATTGCTCTCAAAAGAGCCAGCTGTTTGACCAAATACAAAAGATTCCTGGGGGGGGGGGGGAAGTCATTTTTCTGTATAGACATAGCCAAATTGCAATAACCATGAATCACCATGTCACTTGAAATGTAGAAGAACCATAGATTCAAACATCTGGTGTAAGTGGGAGCTGTGTGGAAGATGGTTAGCTGCCCATCAAACATTGGAGCTTCCTATTTCACGGGGTGGCAGAACCTAAGTATAGACTATATTTTCCATTTGTCTTTGCATAAAAGTATAGCCACATGACTGGATTTCACCAACAAAATATGAGCAACAATGATTTATGTAATTTCAGGGCAAAGGCTCTCAAGAAAACTGATAGTGGACTACCTGAGGCCCACTCACCAACCAGGAGCATTTCCATTTGGCATAAGTGAAAAATAATACTTGTGCTAAGCCACAGAAATTCTTTTCTTGATGTTTTTGTATATTCAGTAGTATCATGAATATATTTTCTAAAGTTATAATGCTATTTGTTTTTGTTTTAATTTTCTTTTTAAGAAAAAGGTTTTGACTGTTAGGAGCAGAATCTCTAAAATGTATGTCAGGACAGGAAACTTCTGGATGTTGTAAACATTTTTTTTAGAGTTTATTTATTTATTTTGGAAGAGAGAGAGAGCATACACACATGTGAGCAGGGGAGGAATAGAGAAATAGGGAGAAAGAGGATCCCAAGCAGGTTCTGCAATGTCAGGATAGAGACTGATTTCTGCCAAACACCACAGCCTGAGACTGAGCATCTGAGCATGGGAGGCAATCACCCACAATCCCACAGTGAGAGAGAGAGAAGAACCACTGGCTCAGATGTGATCATGTGAGATTCAGTGTTATGCACTACTTGTATTACAAGACATTGCTCATCCAGCAGGTTAAAATTTATTGTAAATGTTTGCTTGTCTTGAGGAACACTTATAGAACAAGTTACTCACAATCCAAGATTTTACTGTATATGAATTTCTCAAGTGGAAGGTATTTTATTTTCTTAATAAATTTTAAGTCTTTTTTAATGTTTTATTTAGTTTGGAGAAGTGTAGCAGGGAGAGAGGAAGACAGAGAATCTGAAGCAGGCTCTGCCCTGACAGCAGAGGGCCTCACGTGGAGCTTGAACTCATGAACCATAAGATCATGACCTGAGCCAACGTTGGACATTTAAACAACTGAACCACCTAGGTATTTTAAAATGAGAAATATAAATCACTTTTATTCCCTCTCCCTCTTGGGACTTTTATAAACTTTGGTATTTGAGAAATATATAGCCTCTGATAGTACTGATGTGATCTCCTTTCTTTCAGAACTTACAGATTAAAGAAATTTTTACATTTGTAAAATCATTACATAGCAATGTATCAACAGAGATCTTTCAAGGTAAGTAGATCAGCAGCCAAAAAAAGCATCTCTGTAATTCAATTTAGATGTCCACCTTGGTGAGCCCAATCTTCCTAAGAAGGAGGTTTCAGAATATACTATAGGAAAATACAACGTTTTGAGTACAAATCAGCATAAAAATATGCATTGTGCCTACTTGTTTGTTTTAATTCTTGCTCTACTTTATTTCCTGGTTTCTTATTTTCTTATGGCATGCTATTATTTCAATAAAGTTGCTTCTTTTGATAGAAATCTCCTCTGAGTTCATGAAGAGTCTTAAATCTTTGGCCTGTGCTTTGTATTCTCACAATCTTATTGCATTTTCTGAGTATAAATTATCTGTAAGACACTAGTTCTTGAACTTTAACATACATAAAAATCATCTAAGAAGCTTATTAAAATACACTGGTTCTGTTAATGGGTTCTTTTCCAAGATATTTTGATTTTTATATCTGTGGAGAGGAATCTTCATTTCAACAAATTAAGTTAATTTTAATGCAGGTGGCTTGGATAAAAATTTGAATAAAGGAGTTTTGTATCCTATATGCTAATTTACTTGCATTAAAGACCACAACCTAAAAGGTACTGTAAATTCTAAAACCTAAAAGCATTCCATAAATACTTGTAGGTAAATATTTTTTTTCCTCCAAATTTGGCTATTTTCATTTTTAAGTAAAAGTAATTAATTAAATACCTAAATAATCCCTTTGTGCACTCCTGATCAGATTGATACAGGAAATGTAATCACTGAAATTGCTGGCTGTCTATATGATAAAATATTGATATAAGCTTACTACCTATTTATGGATATACCCACATATCATTACATTTCCATTTTAGGTCATGTGAATAATCAACAGAAACATATGGGTTTCATTCTCTATGGAATTAGACAAATTATAAATAAGTAAATATTTCTTCCATTAAATAAGAGGTTTAGAGCTGAAATGTATATTAGGGATAATTCAATATAATCATGTTCAGGTAGCACAAGAGTTTATATAGAAATACTTTGATAAAGTTCATAGTAAATTAGAAAGCTAGAAGTTTAAAATCATTAAGTTGGTATTAGGAGACTTGGATAGACATACAACCTGAATTCAATTAGACCAGTTGAGAGAGACAGAGAAAGAATGAGAGAGCAAAAGAGAGAGAGAGAGAGATCTTTTGTGTATACTTTAATACAAAATTTACTTTCCATAAAACCAGATTATTTTTTCATGTTTATAGTCCTCCCTAAAGTTAACTTGCTTCCAAAGAATTTAGTGATTCATTTTATCTCTGATTCAATAATTTAGTACCTATTGCTCAGTCTGAGGAATGGCAGAGCAAGCATGACTGAAGGTTAAAGAGTTAGGAAGTTTTATGAGCTCAGAACTGGAATGCAGCATTTGAGCTCCCAAGGAAGGCTGTAGGCAGATTATTTTTTAAAACTTTTTTCAAACTATGTTCAGAAAAAAAAGGCTGATGGCCATATGAGAAAAGGAAGAATTAAGAGAAAAACTACTTTTGTTGTTTCAAGAAATTAGTGAAGCTCAGGTCCCAAACCTGCATCTCCCACTAAGAAAAATGAAAGTCTATGGCTCGCTGGACCAATGCTCCTTTTCAGAATGGCCACCATTTATTTATTCAAGCAAGAACAAACAAATTCAAAGGGCTTTCCAAATACTCGTTCAGCCAAGCACAATACGCTCCCTGAGAGAGTTTCTATCATCTACAACTTTTCCTCCATCTCCTTACATTTCCAGTGGTCCTCCGCATTCCAACGATACATTAAAGATCTTTACAAATGGGTTATCTTCTCAGGCAACTTAACCTCAGCCCACCCACTAATATGGCATTAAATGTGTTAAAGCATTATCGAAATATGTGGGTTCTAGTTTGTTAGCAAGGCAAGTGAAAAAGCAATGGACCAGGAAAATAGAGACTATAAACTGCTAAGTGGTGCATTAAGTAAAAAAGGCAAGGTAAGTAAGCTAAGCAAGAGTGAGTGCATGATGCTATACTTTCTCTAATGACTACACTACATCTCTTGAGTTCTTGGTTTTTATCTCAACTACGGCTTTTTCAAGTTCTAGCTGGTCATGTTATTTGTGCCCTTATTTCTTCATTCAGATTATAAGGTATTTAAAAAACATGGAGAGCTTCTTGTGTCTCTTTGCAGCCTCCTCGGTTTTTAAAAATGTACATGTTGTAGAGAGAAGTGTTGACTGAAATTAATTGAACAGATGTAAGATTGAAGGTAGAGAGGAATTTCTGCGGATTTTGAACTGCATGTGTTGACATCCTACAAACTGATCAAAACAAAAGGACAATGAAGAACATGAGTGGCTGATTTTTTGAAATTGAATGTGGTTGTAGAGTTTGAGGAACTCTAAGAACAAGGTATAATGGATTTAATTAATATTAAAGATTCTTATAAAAATAATGTCCAACATTAGAATAATATGGAAATATGAATTATCTTATGGAAATAAGATGTGTTTAATTCATTGAAATAAGGTAAAAATAAAACATAGATGCTGATAGACAAGAGTCATAATAAAAGGAAAGTAGCATGATTAGATGACATGGATCATAAAGAAAGAGGGATGGATCAGCTCTGGTGTGGTATCAATGGTCTGGAAGCAACAGAAGAGAGCATGGAATTTACTGACTTTTGTTATAAAGTTATAAAACCTTCGTTCTATAAGATATAAAGATCATTTCATGACAGAACACCACAACCTAATACTCAAATAGATGAAATGTAGAACTATTACTTATAGTTCCAAAGTAGAAAAGCCTACCAGTCAGGGCTACACAGGGGGTCACATCCCAAAACAGGGTATACGCAAGTTGGATGAGATGGAGGCAGCTTATGTGTGGCTCCTAGTTAATGCAGGTTTCTAGGACTGCTAGTGGATTGGCTAAATGCATCATTTCAGTTTGCCAGGACAAGAACATACAGGCTGTCCCTAATTATCAGAACCTGGCCCTGGGACACTTAGGGTAGGTATATAGTGAACCCAGTATGAAAAACCAATAAAAGAACTGATTGGGTATAGACTTAATTAACTAATCAAGGAGAAGAGACCAACCTCTATCCTGGACTTAATACAACACAAAACAAAACAAAACTGTATCACAATCTTGACTAGTGAGTTCAGGGCAATGGAGAAGAAGCTTCTTTCCTTTCCAGTATTAAAATTCAGAGTCAGATACTCTATGAACATAGTTATCTGATCTTTCCTTTACGATTATAGAGCTGCATTGAGGGAGAATCTGAGGAGCATTTGCTCAAAATCCATATCATCATGTTTAAACCTTTAACAAACACTAGAAACACAGAATTAAATTATCCCTTGAAGTTTCAGAGAAATACATTTGGAAGATAATCGAATAATACCATAAGAACCATGATCAAGTATGTGGAATCCCTGTCTGGATCCTCAATGATCAATTACAGGATCAACAAGGCCCCATCTTAATTTCAAGCATATTGACTGTGAGTGTGTATATCCTAAGATGTTACATGGAAGTCTGAAGAAATGCTCCTCTAACTCTGGTTTACCCTCCCTGAATGACAACTATGACCCCATCACACAAAAGCTTATCCCCACTGCCAGCCCCCATACCAGATCTCTGTTGACATTTTTACTGGAGTAATTTATTTTACTAATTTTTATTTCTTGCTAAGAGAAAATAAAATATTAATGATTATAAAGATGGTTGCAATATATTCTAAACATTTGAGATCGATATTCATAAAAATAATACAAACATCTCTAATTCTATTAGAGAAATAACACTGGCCCAAAAAACCACCTACCTAGTATAGCACATTTTGATTCTTAAAAATGAAACTAGTCTCAAAGAAAATTGCACAAGACAAATTAAAAAGCAAGGAGGACTTAATTCAGGTTTATAGTTATAGGGCAGAGGGAGTGAACTCAATCCCATGAAACAAAAAGAGGAAGGAGGAAGGACCATTTTTCATCACTGGGGCAAGCTAATGGAAAAGCACTGACTGAAGGAATTTGGTTGGTGGAGGAGAGGTGGTCAGTGGGATCAGTCCATCAGTGTTTGCTGATTGGCATTTACCTAATTAGGCTCCTAGCCTCACACAGAGACTGGGTGGTAGAGGTACGATTGTTCTTGATGACTATATATCAAAGGGATGGCTCCGGGGTCCAAGGGAGAGAAAGATACTCTTGGGTTGTAAAACCAGCTAAAGGCTGGGAAAGTTACATAACTAAGAGACAGGGAAAGAGTTGACAATGGTAAGTTATTTTGTTGTAGTTGTTTTTGTCTTTTTACTTTAGAGAAAGCTCATGCAAGATGGGAGAGTGGCAGAGGGAGAGAGAGAATCTTAAAAGAATGCTGAGCATGAAGCCCCACACAGAGCTCGATGCCAGAACCCTGGGATCATGACCCGAGCCAAAATCAAGAGCTGGACATTCAACCGACCGAGCCATCCAGGTGCCCCAACAATAGCAAGTTTTTTAAAGAGAATGCTCTAAGAAAAAAAAAAATCAGATGCCTACAATTAAGAAGAAACCTGGGACGCCTGGGTGGCTCAGTCGGTTAAGTCTCCGACTTCGGCTCAGGTCAGATCTCACGTTCGTGGGTTCGAGCCCCGCGTCGGGTTCTGTGCTGACAGCTAGCTCAGAGTCTGGATCCTGCTTCCGGTCCTGTGTCTCCTTCTCTCTCTGCCCCTCCCCCTCCCCCTCTCATGCTCTGTCTCTCTGTATCAAAAATAAATTAAAAACATTTAAAAAAATTAAAAAAAAAAAAAGAAGAAACCTGTCTAAAGTTTAGTCAAACAAAGAAGGAATATTAAGGCCATTTTGGTCACTTGGAAGATAATTTTTTATTCTTTTAACTACATTATAAATTTTTGTAATTTGTTTTCATAGCCGTGTAAGTTCATGTCTCTTCATACAATGTTCATCAATTTATTCCCACATTTATCAGGTATCTACTACATGACACACATTGGACTTAGCCAGGGAGGTTATAAATTTAATAAGAACTTTAAAGTATTAACCAAAGAGAGAGGAGTAAATAAATTACTCCAGGAGGATAAAAAACATATAAATGCTAATTAATAGTATTCTTGTAAGTTATAGATATGTATTTAATTTTAATATTTCAAATGACTTCATATAATTCACCAAAAAGAAAGTGAAATTAATTCTTTTACAAAGAATATATTTTTCCTAAGTTATCTACCTTTTAAAATACATTTTAAAATCAGATGATGTTTCCGAGATTGCACTCATATTCCTATTTTTAAAAAATTTTTTTAATCTTATGAAATTTATCAGTGTAGAGAAAGTCAGATTTTTCAGGTGTTGATTTTATAAAAGAAAATGTAAGTTGCTTGACATTTATTTCCTATTTTGCTTTATTCTTAATTTGGACTGTTGTTGCTGTTGAAAACAACCTTAAATATTGGCCTCCTTGCTATTTGGCTATAAATCTTTTGTTTTATTCCTGAAAAAGGAATCACTTTTGCAATACATACTTTATCTGCTTATCTTATTATTTCCCTCCGAGCTCAACTAAGCTAAATCACAGGTAAATTTAGTTTTGGTTTCTGGTCTGTTTGGTCATTCCAGAAATGGAAATGTCACTTTGCATTCTAATTTTAAAAGCTTCCTGTTATTGACTAATAAATACATATGTAACTAAGACATTATTCACCAGTGAAAGCCAGGTTCCTGAAAGACCAAGCAGAGGAGGGAGGACAATTACCTATCTTTGGAGCTGAGATTTTTAGAAGAGATTTTTAGGGAAAGTGTTTTAAAACCCATTTATTTCCACTAAATATTCCCATAGTTACAAGCAACAAATACATAGAGATGTTGAAATGGGATGCAAAAAGTCCATCTTTCTGACTTATTTCACAGCAATAGCATTTCCCTTTACACCTCCCTTATGTTTTTGAAACACTTTTAAATTTTTACATCACTTCATCACATTGTAGAGTTTAAGAAGTGTAAAATTCACTTTACAACAACCAAACTGAACCAACTAAACATAAACTAATATTTCATACCACCCATGTATTTATTGAATTTTGCTTCTTGTTATATGGTGTATAAAAAGGTCTTATAAATTATTGAATGCCCAACAAAATAACTGAACTTGACAATTTTCTAAAACTACATATAAAAAAATTCAAGTGTTCTGAGAGCTATGCTTTTCATTTGAGTGGTAAGGAGAAAACAATTTAAAGACAGACAGTAAGTGGAATTTTTCATATATAAAGTCGATATTATTGATTTTTTTAAATAGTAGCTCTATGATTAGAGTGCCACCTAGTGGGGACCTGCATTACATGAGGTGTATCTGAGCAGTTCTAACAAGACCATTACCTAATTTTCCATCATTTTAGTAACCAAGTGAGTTGCAAGAGTGAAAACTAAGATACAAGAAGACAGTTGTAGTTCTGATGAGGGAGCTTCAGAACAACATGGAGGAAATCCAACAGTGTAATTTTACAGTTTGTCTTCTGAGAATTGCGGACTGGCTGCACAGATTCTCAGCACAGATGACTGCATCTACTTCCCTCTCACACACACTAAGGCACTTGACCAAACTCCAGCGTAGCTTTATCAACTCAAGGGCATATCCCTAGGATGACTACAACAAGCCCCTTGAAATATCTGCCTGAGAAAGCTCAGTGTTGCCAAAAGAATTTACTGTTTCTTCCAGCCAAAACATGACTTCAGTCCCCTGACCTCCTTTTTCTCAGAGCATTTACTTTAGAAAGTAAACAATTGTAAATCCTCCCTCTATCTCTTTAATATGTATCTTTTACAACCCAGAAAGGTCTCTCTCAAGGACCTAGGAGTCATCCCTTTGAAATGTAATAAAGAAGGCTAGGGCCCCTGTGGGACCATAGAAGTCTAACTTCAGTATGTGCCACTTACCAGACACAAGGCCAGAGCACACAGACCAACAGCCCCTACCCTAACAACCACCCCCACCCCCACTCCCCCGCCTGGGGACTTTTTCCTTTAGCATCTCCCAGTGTTTAAAAAAGCTTCCTACTTTTTGTTTCAGTGGATTTGAGCTGTTTATACTGAAGTGTCTCTCCCCCACTGCAATAGTCTGAATAAAATCTGTCTTGCCATCTTGAACAAAATCTACCTTTGTTTTTCATTGACACTTCAAAGCTGGCAATCTAGGAAGTGATTTAGAAGGTTGAAGACGCCCATGGAAATCATCTGTCCCTACTGCTTGTAGCCAGTGATTTGAGCAGCACAGAAAGCCAAACATTTTCACTTTTCTTTTGAAACAGGGGTATCTTGACTTATCCCTTAAAAGCACTTCCAGTATTGAGTCTCTCTTATCACCAGATATTGTGTCTTTATTTCTAACTTCTTCCAAATTATTATCTAAATTCTGTGTCTCTTGTTCTTTCCTCAGTGGAACCAGAGACAGAATTTATGGAAGACAGAGTCAGACCTGAAACAACTCATAAATAAAGGAGACCACTGTACAGATGACAAATTTGAAACTCATTTTTTAAAGCCCATTGCCTAAATTGAAAACGCAAATTAATGCCAGAACAAAATTAGCCTCTAGGTCCTGACTTAACGCTGACTTAAAGTATGGTCTTGTAGATAATTAAAATCAAACATTGTAAGATACATGGTCTGTCTTCCATCTTTCATCTTCCATCTTACCTTCTTCAAAATTTCAATACTATTAGTCTTCCCTCTGACACTTTTTAAATTGCCACCTAGTTCTTCCTTACCTAATGCAGCATGAACACATTGCACTCACCCAACACCTGTTGAGTGGCTTCCCCCATCTTTGCTACATCTCTAAACTTTCTCTCTCTTGTGCTGGTTTGAGATATGCTCACCCAGAAGGAAATTGCCTATGTATGTTCATGGCTTGCAATGATTATTGCTTCATTTGAAATATATTGAGAGTAAATCATTCTTATTTTTATAGTCCATCAAGTTGGACTTCAGCAACGTAGAGCAGTAAATGTGGCAAGTGATGATTTACTCTACGAAAAAAGTATGAGCTGCATAATCTCTGATGGTTTACGCAGATATGAAGATAAAACCTTTGGTGGCAGAAACTGTAAAATCTGTTTTGTGGTTTCTCCTATAGAATGTAAGTCACGCCTACACCTGTATCCTATTCCTCACTGACTAGCCTTTGACAAGGAGCTAAAGGACTTGGCATCCCATCCTTACTAGTGCTATGGGTCAGTCTATCAGGCACCAAGTAGAAATTATTATAGAATCATAGTCTCTGATTTTCATTATTGTTGTTTCTAGGATCAAATTCTTACTTGTACATAATATTATTAATTTGTTCAATTGAAAATTTTCTAAAAATATTGCCCTAGTCTCAAATTTTACATAGAGGTCTTCTAAAAAAGCAAACTACTGTTGTTTTTTCTGATTTTAAGGCCACTTAGAAACACTGATCTGTAGGATACTTATGTCTGGGTCCAATTGTCCATTTAGTGCTAACTCAAACACACTGGAAATGCCAGGCAAACACCCTGACATCAACCAAGAACAACAACAAACAATAGATCACTATGCTTCCAAGAGATGCATGAAAGAGAGCCTGGGCAGTTCTGAATTTTCACTGAATATAATGACATAGGACAAAAAACAGGGGTCCAGCCAGCAAAATCCTTATTTATAACTAGCAGGATACTCTATTATGATCACCTTTATTTCTTTTTGACCTAAAAAAAATGCATTTAATGTCCAATTCAAAAAATATCCCTTAAAATCTGTAAGTCATTTTTAAAGTCTAAACATATGCAGAAAGTAAACAAAAAATGTGCATTTTCTTACTCAAGTACAATATCAAAAAATCTAGAAATCAGAAGTACCTTTCTTTAACAATCCATTCCTTATTGGTTTGAATAATAATCACAGCTGGAAGGGAAATGTCAGTATTGGTGAGCACATACTGGTACATGTAGAAAGCTGTATTTTAATTATCTACCAATCTGTCTCTTCCACTACTGTGCCCCTTGAGGGACTATGTCTTATTTATCTTCATAACCCCATCATTGAACACACTACCTATCACATAGGCGCTCAATAAATGTTTGTCCAAATGAACTATACCCAAGAGCTTCCTGAATTAGTGATTAGCATTAGAAAAACCTTGCAATTTTTGTTCCTCTTGGTAATTCAGTAATTGACAGAGGTGGTATTCAGGTTTTGTATCTGATATCAACCTTACATACGCCCGAGGATATAGCTAAGATCTGTTTAATTTTGCACATATTGAATTTAATCTGACATTAATAAGATAGGATAAAAATCCCCTTTTTATTCCTCTAACATATCCCCCAAGTCCCTACCTTTGAGCTTTTGATGATACTCTTTCATGGCCTGTGTAGATCTTTTCCCATCTTACCACCTGCTCTTGCCTGCAACTATTACCCAACACTCAAGGCCCATCTCAAACTCAAATCATACCTCACCCCTGGACCATTACATCATGTCCACAGCATTGAAATAAGATACAACTGCTTATGATTCTCTATTATACTTCCTCCATCTATAAACTGTTCAACATCATTGTGATGAAAATATTTTAAACACCTAACCCTGCACCTAATAATACATATTCCTGGTACTTTTTGTCTTGGGGTCTACCACAGCTATGTCACCAAATTAGCATGAATCTCTAGGCATTTTCCCCAGACTCCACTCAATTAACTTTGTTATTCTGCTCTCCCCCTTATCTAATTTTTATGTTTAAAATAATTATTTTTAAATATTTATTTATTTTTGAGAGAGAAAGAAAGAGTGTGAGCAGGGAGGGGCAAGGAGAATGAGAGACACAGAATCTGAAGCAGGCTACAGGCTCTGAGCTGTCAACACAGAGCCCAAGGTGGGGCTCCAACTCAAGTCAGACCCAACCAACTGAGCCACCCAGGTGCCCTGATATTTTTTATGTTTATATCATTGACTCTGGTCTTGATACATGCTGTATTCTTGTTATCTCTTAGTTTGGGAGGGGTGTTGTTGTTGTTGTTGTTGTTGTTGTTGTTGTTAACTCTGCTACATTCTCCTCAGCTTTGTTAACGTTGTAGCCTTTCTCAGCTCCAAATAAAAAACGTCTCCACTTCCAATACATTATATAATTCCCTCAGCTCCCATCCCATTTGGAAAAGAAGTGAGCCAGTAAGCACTGAATTGAGCAATTGCTAGAAATGAATCTGAGCACTCTTCCCAGGGAAAGACTCTAATATATAAGGAGGTTTTGATTTCAAGGTGGAAGGAGTATCCTGGCCAATGGAATTTCCAGAGACCTAAGACTTCTAGCAAAATCATGGGTCCCAGCACTCTAGGAACAGTATGTAAAGACAGAGTAAAGAAGGGTGCTACTTTAGATAATCATGAAAGGTTCCACAAAGGAGATGGTATTTATGTAGAGGCAAGAAGGAAGTCAGAATGCAAACTGTGTGATTATGTGGGAGATAAACATTCCATAACAATGAAAGAAAATCTATAATTTCCTGATATTGAATCTTTCTTACCATGTTGAAAGAGGAGCAAGTAAATTAGGTGGCTGGAGAAGAATGAGTCAGGATAAAAGGGGTCAGAAATAAGGTCAGAGAAGCCAGCTGATGTATGACCTTGCAGATAATGGTAAAGACTTCAAATCTCATACTAATGATGAGGAACTATTAAAATGGAGAAGCACCTGAGTGACTCAGTCGGTTAAGCATCCAGCTTTGGGTCAGATCATGATCTCATGGTTCGTGGGTTCGAGCCCCACATCGGGCTCTGTGCTGACAGCTAGCTCAGAACCTGGAGCCTGTTTCCGATTCTGCGTCTCCCTTTCTCTCTGACCCTCCCCTGCTTGTGCTGTCTCTCTCTCTCTCTCTCTCTCAAAAATAAATTAAAAAACAGAAAAAAAATTAAAATGTTGAAAATAGAAAAATGACACGATCTGATTAACATTTAAAAAATAATTCTGATTTAAATACATGTGTACGGTTGTTCAAGATGTTACATATGAAGAAAGCATGCAAGCAGACACAGATGGCAGTCTATAAAAAATCAATAACAGAATGCTAAATATGATACCACATATACACAAAAACAGGTTCTATTCCTCTATAATTTCTCTAATATTTGTCATTGCAACTTATGACTTAGGAAAACACAAACTATAAATATATACATATGTATAAATATATATAAATTCATATTCATACATATAAATGTGTTATTTTACTTTTCAGCTTACCATGACTGTTTAATAAGTAAAATTAATGTTTGTAAATTAAAGAAAAATATTTTTGTCAATCCTATTTTCAGGAAACATTTTAATATTTTTTAAGTAGGCTCCACACTCAGTGTGAAGCTTGAACTACAGCCCTGAGATGAAGACCTGAGCTGAGATCAAGAGTCAGACACTTAGCCAAATGAGCCACACAGGCACCCCACATTTTCATATTTCTTAACCAATTATTTTAATTAAATATGTTGAGTATTTTGAAAAAGCAATCCTGAGGTATGGGACTCTGAATGTTCTTTCATACTTAAAGGAAAATAACAGATTAAATCATTAAAATAGATTACCTACCTGGTGCTAAACATGTAAATGAAAAATAGAAAATGAGGCAAGTTAAATATCATTTTTATAAACTATTACATAAATACCTACCTATAGATAGCATATAATATGCAAGGTTGATACCAGGATTGTAGTACTTAGGTTCAAATCTTTAACTTTCTGTAAGCAGTGCCATTTTCATTATTAGATCACAGCAGAGATACTTCACAGGTATTAGGACCTGCTGATTTTATCTCTTTCTACCAGCAAAATGGAGGACTGAGCAATTAACATCTCTGACTACAAGGGCAAATAAACTGTTAGGACTCTGGCCCCACCAAGTGCTGACCATATCACCTTGAATAAGTCATATAACTGGTGTAAGTCTTAATGTTCTTACTCATAAGATGATCATAATGTTAGTTCCTACATACAAAGCGTTGTTAAAAAAGACATAATTCCTACAAAGCATTTATACCAGCCTCTAAAATATAGTAAGTACATCTTAAATATTACCTGTAATTATTTCTGGGCCACTTTGTACTACTGCTATCAAAACACAATGATAACCTCAATGAGTCTAAATAAAATGCAATTAGAAAGATGGAGTTGGTTACAATGTGTTATTTTTGTGTGTCAGTCAAAAATTAAATTTTGTCAGGAAATAATATACAAAAGAGATAGTATATACCTGATGATATAATTTTGCCTATAAAACGTAAAGAAAGTAAAAGAAACGTACACAAGCTAAGGATCAGTTTTCCTGGTGATGTTATAAGGTAAAGTAGATCTATCAATATCAGCCTAAATGTTAACGCATATGGATTAGGGTCCTTCTATTACCTCTTCTCTCAGTCCAAATCCTGTTTATCTTTCAAGAGCCAGCTCAGGTGTCACATATTAAGGTCTTACCAACCCATCAGCACTCTGCCATGATAACTCTGTTAAATTTTATGCTTATTACGGCTCACTAAAAACTGAGAGCAAGGCAGGAGAGTTTATAGAAATCCCTCACAGAGCACTCAGCCTCCATTGAGTACACTTCAGCAGCCCTCTGAAGGCGAAAACCTGAGCAGAAGTTCTTAGAGAAATGCCTGCTAGGCATTCTGAACTTTTAGACTCTCTCCAAGATTTGGAGCTTGTCAACAAGATAGAGAGGGAACTTCAATGCTGCAGAAAGGTTCCTAGTTGGCAATAAAGTAATCACTTGATAAGTGATAGACTCTAAGCTCTGCTAAAGGGAAAAATCTCAATTCTGCTGCCCAAATATTTGAAACAAATGGTGAATTAAATGTAACTAAAGTGCAACAAAGACTAACTACAGCTTACCTACATAGTGTATTGATTCATCCACTCCCCAAATAGAAACCAAACAAAAGAAGAGGCATTCCTTTTTCCAGCAGTAAATTTTATTCACTTCAGTACTTATTATGCTTTTATTCCACGGTGTCAAGCATACAATAAAAATTACAAGATGTAAGAAAATGTTACCCATGATCAAGAAAAGAAACATCCAATAAAGGCAGAACCAGAGATAAATCACTTGTTGGGATTATTGGACAGGAACTTTAAAGAAACTGGTCAGTATATTACAAAAAGACATCCTATTAAATTTTGTTTACATACTTCATTATCTTGATTGGCTGTATGTTCAAGAGACGGTTGGGAAATGTTTTGTTTTGTTTTTAAATATTTTTAATGTTTATTTATTTTTTGAGAGAGAGAGAGAGTACAAATAAGGGAGGGGGTCAAAGGCAGAAGGACAGAAAGAGAATCCCAAGCAGGATCCATGCTGTCAGCTCAGAGCCTGATGTGGGGCTCCATCTCATGAACTATGAGATCATGACCTGATCCGAAATCAAGAGCTGGATGATTAACCGATTGAGTCACCCAGATACCCCGGGAATTTTTTTTTTTAATTTACTGATATGGCCACATTTCATTGCTTTGTTTTTAGTAATATTTAACAGATATTTTATTGAATAAAATAAGTAACTAGTAATATGTATTTTTCATGCCTTTGGAAAAAATATGCATGCATACTAAATATCCATGATGATACATACAGGACAGCTGCTCCTACACGTTCTGTAAATGGAATGACAGTCTGAACTTGGTCTCATCACTGTGATAATGTATTAATCTGCTTTAATCATTGAAAGTCTCCATTTAAGAAATCTTTGAGAAAAATACATCAATAGCACTGGTTTAATTTTTTAAGCTTAAATGACACAATAGTTCCAGGCATTTGGAGGTTATATTACAATACCAGCAAAATCACAGATGAAAATGAACACATCAACTGAGAGGAGCTATCAGTCATAATATTTGCCAGAAGATTAAAGTAATACTTATAGATAAACTCCATTATGGTGATGTGTTGACTTATAAGCAATTCCTAGGTAATTAAATGTTCTGAAGTCATATAAAGTGGGTTATATAAATTGAGTCTCAGTTATAATTTTTCCCTTTCAAAGGAGATTCATGGCCTTACGGACATCTACCCCAATATTTTTGGAATAATTTGTAATGTATATCAAATTCCAATAATGATATCCCTTCTTCCCTGAATCCATGAAAGGAAGTAGGGGATATGACATTAAGGGAGCTGGGTTAGAAAGGGAGAGGAAATACAGAATTGATCCCTTTCTTCCTCTCCCTCAATAGTCATATAGGAGGATAAGAGAGATGAAAATAGGATAAAAGGGTAAATTTCAGAGTTCTAATTTTTTTCCACTTTTCATGACTAAGCTGCACAAGAGTGGTATTCCTATCCAATTTTGGAGGGGGGATGGCCAAAAAACAGTGGGACCACTGTTAGGATATCTGGGGAAATGAAAGGCCTCCAGAAGACTAGCAACCAGCTCAATTTTATGCCCATCATGGGATATGACCAGCACAGCTCTGGTATAAAAAGTTATCTAAAAAAAGAGTCTATGCAGTACTCTGGCTTCTCACAGCCTGCAGAAGGCATGCAAATGACTGAGAGGTTCCCATGTGCCCTGGTAAAGGAAAAAGAAGATTCTAAGGGGGATCACAGCTTGTAGTAAGTGAGGGAAACAGAGACATGTTCTGGACATAACTGCCACCCATCACTCAAAAAAAGACCAGAGAATACTGGCTACTCACAATAGAAATGGGGGATTCAGGAAGCACCACTCTTTTTTTTTCCCACCACTCCAAATCATATAGGATCCCTCTGTACCCAAATGTCATCTTGCATAGAAGCAGATTACTTGGGGAGAAAATATGAACAGCCAGGCATTTGCCTAAAAGGAGATCGAGTTATCCACAAAACACTATTTTAACCAGAAGAGAACAGTGGCACTGTTAATTGACATGTTTAAAGTTCTCCTTCCAATTTAACAGTTTGTGGAGTTAAATGGAGAGAAGAGGATTACCTCTGTAATGGAGGCAAAAAATTACATTTTCTTCACACGTTTGGTTTGGAACATGAGTAAATCTTACCTCCTCATTACAGATGGAAAAATCATCCAAACATAGATGGATTTATAGATGATGATAGATACAAATATATCAGATATATAGGTATACATGATGAATAAAGATCTAAGGTGAAACATGGAGTTGAATATAGATATAGATGTAGGAATAGATGCAGAAATATTGATAGAGACATAGGCATAAAATATTCCAGCAGAAACAATAAAAATTAGCCTTGTATAAAATTATTACTTTATAGATATTGTTCTTGAATACAAAACTGTTTGTGTGGCCTCTCCACACATGTTCTCCACAAAAATAAAATTCAAAGGAAAGAAATTAACATTATTGAACATCTTACACATGCTAGGTTGTTTTCATATAGTATCTCGCGTCATCAAGCAATTATGAGGTGGATATATTATTAGTCCCATTGTATAGTTGAGAGCACAAAAATAAATAAATAAATAAGTTAATCAATTTGTTTAAGTCCAGGGAGCTTCCAGCAACAGAACCAAAGTACAAACCAGGTCTATCTGGGTTTACTATGTGAGGTTGGAAAATTTAATAACTCTCATGTATGGAGCTGTCTGGACTCACCGGGTGCGTGAAAATTCCTGGTGAGGGGATGGCAAGTTTGCAAGGTCTCTTGCCCCCAGAGAGTGACCAAAATCTACCCTCTTGTAACTATCATTTCTGCTGAGGCACCAAACCTCAGAGTGCTTTGCTGATTAGTGTCAGGAGCAGCCTGTCCCCTTGCCCTGTCCTTGAGCCGTGATTGTACCTGGTCAGGGAAACGTTGAGTAAATTAGATACACCCTGATGCAACTAAGGCAAGCAACATATAATTTTCCTCCTAGCTGAGCAATTAACTCGTAACTGACTACTTTCTAGACCTGGACATAGTTGCAAAACTCACTACTACAAAAAAAGTATCAATCGTCTTTGGGGCTGTGAGAGCAGGCATTATGTCTCCTGGGGATCCTGTTTTTCTGGGAACTTTCTCTTATAGTTCTAAACAGCCTAATGACCCTTACTCATAAAAAACTGACCTTTTCGTAACAATGCTGTTTGCTTCTTGGTCAAAGGTCACTTCCTTAGGGCTATACCTGAGGTTTTGTAACAAAAACAAGCAAACAACAACAACAAAAAAAATTCCTGCCCTTCCCATATAATAGCATCAGTGCCTGTAGCTAAGTTTTTTATGACAATCATTACTACTAGAATTGTAACTTCTGCAGAATCCATGTTCTGGAAAATTGTAAAAATTATCTATGAGAAATCATTTACTACTCTTTCTGCTCCTTGTACCTTTCACCATAAATAAAGCAGGAGAATCAGACAGAACAGAGATGCCTGCCTGGTGATTAGAAAGAAACTCAAGGCTCTCTCACTCTCTCTCATTCTGACACCATCCATCCTTCAGGGAACCCTGGTCCTGCTGGAGCTGGACTCCAGCAATTCTGTCTTCATATCTAATGTATAGATTCCCTTAGGTTATCATGGTTAAATCTCAGGTATTAGTCAACTTATTACATATTTATTTCTTAGACAATACTACCGCAGACACTGGAGAATTTTTAACTCCTATGCTACTTTTTATAGGTTTAGGGCAATGATGCTATAATTTTTACATAGTAAGGAAAAAGTTAAATCATCTAAACAAAGGAAAAAGTTGCTTAGCCCTGGGATTTGACTATAGTTAGCAGGTAGGCAAAAATATTAACATTATGTCAAACACAAAATATTGGATCTTAGATGCTAGATCAATAGTCACAATAAAAAATCCTAGGACTTCAACAGAAGCTCAAACACCATGAAGGAACTAAAAGCTAATCATCTACCTCTAAAAGGAGATTGATTTTAAGTGATTCTGGATTTATATAATTCTGAAACTGGCAGTCTCTTCTGAAAAAAAATATGCAAATACTCCAGATTAATGAAATAAAAGGAGAAAGATCAGACATTGTCCATACTGATCGATGAAAAGGATAATGTGCTCACAAGAAGTGCTACTTTATCTTGTATTTTCTTCCCAGATTGCTGAAGAGGGTAGAATGTTTAAAATAGATAAATAACACAAAGTCATTTTTCTTAAGAAATGATATAAAAATATTGACATAACCTCTACCTGACTCTACACTTAGAGCCAAGGATGAGGTGCCTAATGCCACTAAACACTAACAGAGAAACTAGAAGGTATAAAAATTCAATTGAATTAAGAATAAATAGCAATCATTTTGGAAAAAAATACTTTCTCTAAATAATTGGGGAACAAGATAAAAAGATCAATTCAGGGGCACCTGGGTATCACAGTCAGTTGACCATCTGACTGTTGATTTCGGCTCAGGTCATGATCCTCAGGTCATGATCCCAGAATCCACACTGAGCATGGAGCCTGCTTAAGATTCTCTGTCTCTTGCTGGCTCCCTCCCTCTGATCCTTTCCTCCACTTGAATATTCTCTCTCTCAAATTTTTTTTTAAAGAATCAATTCATTTTTGCTTATTAGAGCAAAAATCTCCTTATATTCTAAGACTCATCTGTAAGAATTATGTTTTATTTTCAGCTTTTCTTATTGGTATTTTCTTTCTTCTTTCCTTTTTTTTTAACAAAATGTGTGTATTAAATGTAAAGAAACTAAATTTTTTTAATTTAAAAACTACTATTGTTATCTCCATTGAGTTGACAAATGCCTTTAAAAATCCTGCTTTCCTGGGGCACCCAGCTGGGTCAGTCAGTAGAACATGTGACTCCTGATCTTGGCATTGTGAGTTCAAGTCCCATGTTCATGACAGAGATTGCTTTAAAAAAAATTCTGCTCTCCTAAATGTCATGTAGTTTAGAGCAATGCTATTCAAAGTGTCCTCATGGACCACTGCTGGTCTTAGAATTGTTACTGATCTGCTATGGAAAAAAATGGAAATTGGGAGGAAATGTTTAGAAATTTTTATAGTACCTTTGTGTAATTTTACATTTGTTGAATCTAAAAATAAAACATACAAGCTTGCATTTAATTTCTCTAGTAATTCGTTTATACTGTACCTCACAAAATCTTTGAATAGTAACAGTTTGGGAGGAGAAAAACAGGTTCTTTCCTACAGGTAAGATGTAGAAGTACTGGGTTAAGGATGAATTTTGACAATAAACAGAAATTGTTTTTTGAGTCCCAGCTCTGCTAAATTCTAATTCTATGGCATTGGGCAAATTACTTTACCTATCTACGTTTTAATTTACTCATCTGAAAAACATGTGCCTACTTTATATGATTGTTGTGTGGTCCTTGACCAGCATTATTCGGATCACCTAGGTACTTGTTAAAAATCCAAAAAACAAAACAAAACAAAACAAAAACCTCAGATTTGTCCCAGGTGCACTAAATCATAATCTGCATTTTAACAAGATCCCCATGGGATACACATGCATAAATACAGTCCTTGACATAAAGAAAATGATCAAGAACTATTAGATATTTTATTCATCATAGCAATGTGTAAACATTATTGCTTGAAAAAAAGGGTGATATTCAGGACTTGAGTAAAAACAGAGACATACATATAAATCAAATAACTTTCCAATATTTTTCAAGTACCTAAAACTACAAAGTATAACAAAAACTCTGTGGATATTAATAACAAAAAACATATACTTCTCATCCTCAAGTATCCCATGTGATAAAATAAATATAAGCCAAAGACATCTAATAGAAAAAACAATATGTTCTATTGTGTTGCTATAGCCATAAAGCAATTATTTCCAAAGGAAAATGGATAAATTAAGGCAAGACCACCTTAAGATTGTATTCTTTCAAAAAGAGTAAATTTTATATGAACTGAAGAAAAAAAGGCAAAGGGGGGAAATCAGTCTGTGCTCAGCCAATAACACTTGTGTATACTTGATCTTATATGAATAATAACCTGAATGTTCAAGGGTTGAAGTGTTAACTCCAGCCAAATTCCTAGTCCTTTAAAGTTACCCTGCTGTGACTAGGCAATACAGAGGTCACATACCATTTCAGCTGCAATAGCAAAACGCAGTGGGAAGTAAAGAATGAAATTGCTTGCTACTTATCTCTAGATCCTCTGTCTAGGTTTCCGAGAAACCATACTAAGGTAGCAAATATGGCTTAGTAATGATTTTTCAGAATCAACACAGGAAGGTTAAGACAGGAAAGAAAAGGAGCACATTGACATTTGCTATTTTTACATCCCAACAATTTACACGGAGAGTGTGCCTCAGCCTAATAGCGCCAGTGATGCTCCAGAGGCCACAGGAGACATCTAATAGGACTAGTTTCATATGTAACACACATCTGATTGTTCTCTTCTTTAAAGCTACGTACAAGGATTGCCCAGAGCAAAGAAACATAAACATTGATAAGTCACCACTTCACTGATACCTTTATTTTTTTCAATTCCTTATAACTGACTTTTGTAAAAACTGAAGTCTTACAAAATGAAATCTTCAGTTAGACACAGAAAACTATTTTTCTACAGTGCCAAATACCAAGATACCTTTCAGATATGGACAGTTATCTAGTATTCTCTCTGCACTGTTCAGAATACTAGGTACTAAAAACTGGACATAAAAGAAATAAGACTTTTTCTAGTTATGATATATACTGAAGGTACACAAAACGCACACAAAAATACTTTTTTTGTGTGGTGAATCTACATACCTGGTTTCCCCTCTCAACTTCGCCTACTTTTTATTTTGTCCTGCTTCAACACAGCATGAATATAAACAGTATTTTCAAAGTCTGAGCACCACCAAACGTATCTATGACTTTAAAGACTCAAAGGATACTAAAACAACCTATTTGTAAGTAAATCATTTTTACCTTAAATGTATAGAAACAAGATGTATTTTCTCATTACTTAAGTTCTCTATATATTGGGACAGTAAAAAAAATCATTTTAAAATATTCTAAGACTGTATGAACCTGACCCCAAATATATTGTCTTTATTATCAGAAACAAAAAATAGTACATGGATGCACTTAATTCAAAAATTAGTTTCATATGCCATTCTTATGCTTGGTAATACAGAATGTCATTTCTAAAATGATTTCTAAGTTCACAATTATATGATTAGTTTCTAAGACTGTATTATTACTTTGTTTTATCCCCCCAAAAAGAAGTTGTGGCAACTTTATTTTAAATGTCATGGTATTGCCTAATTTTCCTTGTAAGAATCTTCCTGAAGTACATGTGAATAATTGTGTTAAATTATTCATCATGAAAGTTAATTTGGCAGTTAATTATAATAAAGGAGAAGGTTCCTGAATGTAATCCAGGAATTTAATGCCTAAAGGATAAACTACGCTGACAGAATTTGTCCTTGGCTGTGGCCTCTGCTGTAATCTAACCCCAAAATTAGCATTTCATACTTTTAAGAGCTAAAAGGAATGATTATGTTTTTTGACAACACAGTGTATGCTGCTCTTTCTCTTGCAGAGGAGCATGAAATAGTGAAAATTGAACATGTTTTGGACTGAATTCCTAATTTCACCTTTCATCAGCTGTGTGATTGGGGCAAACTGGGTAACTCCCTGAGCTTCATGTTTTTTTTTTCCAGTTGTAAAATGTTTATTAAAATATGTAATGTTTAGCTTTGTTGTGAGGAATAAAAGAAATGAAAGGCAGCTGTATCTGTTTCTGAAATCTTAAAGGAACTCAGTAATTTTTAACCCCCTTTCTTTCTTCTTCCTTCACATTGGAAGGAGGGGAATATTTGTAATTCCTTCAGGGTCCTCAGTAGAATTTTTAGAATTATATTTTATAACATTTATTTTTTAATATTTTTTCCACACATATTAGCTTCTTAAATACTTCCAATAACCTTGTGCTGAGAACAAAGCAGACAATTATGCCTTATTTACAGGTAAAGAGACAGGTTCAGGGAAGTTAAATACATTAACCAAGTTCACACAACTAAAAAAGTGGCATAACTTAGATATAAACTCATGTCCAACTTTAAGGCCATTCCCTACCCCTTACATCATTTGTTCCTAAACCCAGGCCTACATAGTCTCGGTGGTATAAAAATCTTCTCTAAACTGTAGAAAAATTAGGAAGAATTGTATGATCAGGGAGTTCTTCAAAGTGAAATATATTCATATTTTTCTAATTCAGTGGTTAAGGATAATATACGTATATATTATTTTAAAGTGGTAGTGTAGATGATAGATGTTTCCCATGTCTTTTTAGCTAAAATTATACATTATTAAGCCTACTTGTTTCCATTTTTTTAAAGTTTTATTAAACTGTGAAATGTAGAAGTGTAGATATCATACACTATGGCATGCTACTTTATTATTCCCTCTAGCAATAAGAAAATGAGACTGCACTGCAATAACATGACATTTCCAAATGAAGCTGGCTCCAGATAATATAATGATGTTAGCAAACGCTCTTTCTATTACACATGTACAAAACACTCCAAAAAAGAGCATTATAAACTTTTTAACAGATAGCAATGGTGGTAGTTTCAGCAGAACTGTGAAATTTGGTGATGTCAAATTATTTACAGTAACAAGCTTACGTTGATAGGACAGAGGAGCCCCAGTGACTGTGGTTGACTACGACCAGGTGAGGTAGCTCCCAGCAGAAATACACCTAGCAAGAGACAGAAGTACTCATAATGATTTCCCATAATGAAGATCCACGGGGTCTTCAGAGTAATCAGAACACATTAGGGTTAACAGGATGCACTGCCCTGTTTTTCAGACTTCGTTTCTATATATCAGTTTATTTTCCATAGTGAGAAATTCTCCCTCCTCATTCATCCTGGCCACATCCTTGAAGTATCTGGCCAGGCAAAATCATGTTTAAGTGGTCTGAGATTTAGTAACCTGGTACTAATGCTTTCTTATTATGTACCCTGTCCTCCTTTTTCCCCCAGAAACAAACCTGGATTGCCTCAATACAAAACTCCTTAACTACTCTGTGTACCACTCTCCTTGCACTTCCAGCCTCCAAAACAATCCTCTCTTCATTGTCTGTGCCATTAGTGCCTGTATGCTTTGTGGCATACGGCTGGCAGTCAGAAAGTTAACTGGTGAATTCATGGATTAATTAATTAGTGTACAGGTACATCACAGAGGTGCTGGTACATCAGCAACAACTTCAGTGGATTTCCTCTATGGGGATGAGACACAGAGATACACTCCTTGAGAGTGTTGGCAGAGGGCAACCCCAAGACATTTCATTAGGATTTGCACCCCCTTATACCAAATTTGGCTTCTGTTTAAAGAATTCAAGAGATCTTATACTGATATATAATCTCACTGGTTATAATTACAGAACTTTGCAATAAAATAAAGAAGATGCAAACATCTCATTTGACAATACCTTTATCAATAGATCCTTCAGAAGGTTTCCTTGAGATGTAAAGACCCATTATTATCAAGCTTTTAATAAAATGGCACTAAATACAGTCAAAATGTAGGATAAAATGTGTGCTATTTATTACTTTTGGTAACCTTAAAAGCAAACCTAGAGATATCAGAGTAGTTGAAAGCTCATATGGATGTAGTATCTACTTTCAACGGATTTTTTTTTCAAAGATAATTATAAATGGCACATCTAGAAATAGTTTTGGGTTCTTTTGATATATAGTAAAAATTAAATAGATACATAAAAATCTAGAATATGGTTTAAGTCCAAGAGAGTCAAATCAGGAAACAGATGCTCACTCTCATGACGAATTTAGCAGACGTCCTCCAGACAATAAATTGCAATATACCAAAGGGCAGAATTCTATCCTTTGATAACACACAAAAACTTTGTGTGAAAAAAAATTTTCCGTATCAATGAAGTTTAAGACACTGCATCTATCTTCGATTGAAAAAGACATCCTAGAAACATTTTTTCAACTAAGCAATGAGTACAATATGATTTCATGTAAACCATATCTCTACTAAGTAAAATATATAAATGCATTAGTGCCACAGCCCCTATTAAAATCATAACAATTTAAAGGGATGCCTGGGTGGCTCAGCCAGCTAGGCATCTGACTCTTGATTTCAGCTCAAGTCATGATCTCATGATTCATGAGTTCAAGTCCTGCATTAGGCTTCATGTTGACAGTTCAGAGCCTGCTTGGGATATCCCCCCCCCCTCTCTCTTCTCCCCCCTCCCCCTCCTCCTCTTCCTCCTTTTCTGCCCCTTCCTTGCTCATGCTCTTTCTCTCAAAATAAATAAACTTAAAAAATAAATAAATGGGGGCGCCAGAGTGGCTCAGTTAGTTAAGCATCTGTTTCTTGATTGCTGCTCAGGTCATGTACTTATGGTTTGTGAGTCTGAGCCCTGCAACGGGCTCTGCACTGAAAGCCTGGAACCTGCTTGGATTCTCTATCCCTCTCTCTTTGCTTCTCTCCTGCTATGCTTGCACTCTCCTTCTTTCTCAAAATAAATAAACATTTAAGAAAATAAATAAGCAAATAAATAAAGCATTAAGGGATTTCAAATACAAAGAGATATCTGTAAGTTATTATAAAATTTAATAATTTACAGACATTTAATGTCTGATGTACTTTAATACTATAAGAAAATCTAATATTCAGAAGACTTCCTAAGAAGAAAGAGAAGGAAGTACATAGCTCTGGCTGAAAAAGTAAAATTACATTGGTGTGATGCCAAGGGATGGGCATAGTTAGAGAGTTGCAGAAAACATAATGCTTTAACTGAACCTCAAAGAATTATTGACAATTTTCCACATGGGCAATGAGAGCAAAAACATTCTAGGCAGAGAGAAAAGTTTATTATTTAACAGTTTTTGACCACAAGAGACAAGAAACACAACCCAAACTGGGTTAAGAAAAACAGAGAGAGAGAGAGAGAGAGAGAGAGGTTAATTCCTAGACCAGCCAAGGTCCAGACATAAAAACAGAGACCATTTTAAATTGAAAGCATTTACTTTCTGGAAATTGGTTACTCTGATGGTGGAACCACAAGGGGATGCTAATAAGTTAACCTAAGTATCTTCTGTCCTCAGCTTTGGCTTAAGGGAATCTGTGGCTGGTTTGATCTATCCATATCACTAAAACTTTTTTCCCTATAAGCAATAAGCAATAAAAAAAAAAAGCTGTGTTTTCTAATCATTTGTGTATTTACTGTAATAGCACCTTTGAATTCCTTCAAGAGCTTCTCCTTTGTATTCACAGCTTAGCTAATTCACTGTTTGGTACAAGAAGCCTAGTTCTTTGGCTTGTCTCAGCTTTCAACATGCCTTCCTCACTAAGCTTAATCTATTCTGGCTTTTAATTCAAAGTGAGAGACATGTGACACTTCCTTTTACTTGAAAACTTAGATACCATGTAGGGTTATTAATTGTCTAATTTCAGTATTGTGTGTTAGGGACTTGGAAGGTGCAAGGAGAAGGAAGAATGGCCAAATGGTGGAGAAGTCAGAAAACACATTTATAGAATAAGTTCACTATCTTACATGAGCATACTTTGTGGCACCTTATAACAATTAAAATAATAAAAGATCACAGACCCCATAACAAATATAATAATAATTAAGAAGTTTTAAATACTTCAAGAATTACCAAAGTGTGGGCGGCTAGGTGGCTCAGTCAGTTAAGCATCCGACTTCAGCTCAGGTCATGATCTCAACGGTTTGTGTGTTCAAGCCCCATCAGGCTCTATGCTGACAATTCAGAGCCTGGAGCCTGCTAAGGATTCTGTGTCTCCCTCTGTTGGGGCCCATCCAGCCAGAAGTGCTATATGGCCTTTGGGACCCTGCTTCCCCTACTTGAAAAATGTGTGCGCTTGACTGCTTGACCTAAATGGATCAGAGACTGGAGTTAGTTCTCCTGTTATTCATGCCACTTGGTAATTGCGGTTTCAGTAAATGGGCAGATTTTCTGATTGAAACTTCCCCCCCAGTTAGAGGCACCTTACTCACAGACTATTGTTAACCTTTAAAGAAAAATAGCCTTGTCATAAGCTTCAGTTAATATTACACTATATACACAAAATAAGACCCCTGCTGATGTATTTTTAGTGATAAATTGTTTTTTGATCTTCTGTATTGTACTCCATTTCTGTCTTTAATTTTCTATTCTCTCTTCTGTGAAAACAATGATCTATTCTAAAACATGTGATTCTTAAGAAGTTGCAAACAATGTAATCATTAAAAGAAAGATGTAATCACCTATGGTATTTAAGACACCAAGCTTCACAGTAAAGTGTGGTCTCTTCCACTATTCATGTTGTCTGTGTTCTTTCTTATAGATATTTCGCTGACACCAACCCCCTACTCAGAGACCCTTGGACTCTGGTGCGTGGACTGGTCCCCCGCATCCCTCTCTCTGCTTCTCTCTCTCAAAAATAAATAAGCATTAAAAATATGATAAAAATCATTTAAAAAAAGAACTACCAAAATAAGACACAGAAACATTAAGTGAACAAATGCTTTTAGAAAAAATGGCACTAATAGACTCATTCAATGCCACAAACATTAAATTTATTAAATAAAAAACTGTATCTGTGAAGTATAATGAGGCGATGTTACAAAAACAAACAACAAAAAATAAGATATACCTATATAGCTTTTTAAAAATTCTATTGAATGATACAATTGAAGATAGCTAAAATGGTACATTTTATGACATTTTGTAGTAAGTATATCTTACCACATTAAAAAAGCTATTATAACAATAAACAAATCAGAGGCTAGAGATGGAATTGTCTTCAGTTTCTGGAGTCACACTGTCAGAAGCTGTGAACAGGAGGGAATTCCCTATTTCTTTCACTTTGATTCTAGTGCCTCCCAAGGAGAACCCAATGGGGAAACTGGCTATCAAGAGAGTCTGTGAAGTTAGTTTGCCAAGTCTCTGTCTCCTAAATGTAGAAGTATGGATTTGGAACTAAGAGATATTAAGTGAATCACCAGCACAGCTCAGGATTGACCCAAGAACTTAAAGGAAGTCATCAGGGGCCATCTTTTGACATTTCTCTCCTCCATGTTGGTTTCATTCATAGATAAATGTTCATTGTGGTAAGGTCCACATTCCAGGCTTAAGATCATGAGAAAAGAATGCCTCTTTATCTTTTGTTCATGCATTCTGTAATTGGCTTTAGTATTATTTGGATGATGTGACATGCCTTTCCAGTCATGTTGCTTTGAGAAAGTTATTATTTGATTGGTCATCCCTAGTCTCAGGTAGAGTCACTTCCACTCAATTCCACCCAAACTACATAAGTTTATAGTAGTACCCAATGATAACACAGGAATGTGTAAGGGCACCATGAAGGATGTAGACGAGAAACTAGCTCCCAAACATGTTCATATACCATGCAAATAATAATAATAATGGTTATTATGAATTGTAACTAAAGGAGATAGGAAATGATTGAGAGATTATGAGTAGGTTTTAGATTTGCATTATATTTTTTTAATGTTTCTTCTTGAGAGAGAGAGAGAGAGAGCATGAGTGGAGGAGGAGCAGAGAGAGAGAGAGGCAGACACAGAATCTGAAGCAGGCTCTAGGCTCTGTCTGAACTATCAGCACCGAGCCTGACGTGGGGACCAAACTCACAAATGAGATCATGATCTGAGCAGAAGTTGGACACTTAACCAACTGAGCCACCCAGGTGCCCCTTGGTTTGCATTTTATAATAATCATTGTAATAGCATTGTAGAGGATGTTTTCAAAAAGAGTTAGACTAGAATCTGGGCAATCAGCTAGGATACAATTATTCTAACATAACATTAAAATGATGACAGCCTCATCTAGGAGGCACTTGTAAGAATAAGGGAAAAAAAAGAGACAATCAGAGCAATGGTTTTGCCTATTGACTGATTCTGGGTGGCAAAATAAAAGAGGAAAGGGTCAATAACAGGGATTTTAAAATCTAAAAAAGTTTAATTGTTTCTTGGGAAACTTGTTAAAATGCAAGTCCAATTGACCTATCCTCAGATATTGTGTTTTGTTTCCATTGGTATAGGACAAGAGTGTGTTTGAAATCTTCACTTTTAATTAGCAACACAGAGGTTCTAAGGACCACATTTTGGGAGTTCAGATCCAGAATGATTCTAAGTTTTCTGCTTCGAGGAACTGACTTTTTGGTAGTTATATTAACCAATATTAAAAAGGGAGGAAAAACACAAGGTGAAAAAAAGGTAGGGTGACCAATCATTGCTTGTTCATTTGTTTGTTTTATCTGGGACTGTATCAATATTCCCACTGAAAGTCTCCATCCTGGGGAATTCCTTAGTTCTGGGAAAAACCAGATGGTTGTTCATCCAAAATTTAGAAGAGGAAAAAATGTCTTTAATTAATCAAGAGCAATTTGAGGAAAAGCTAACTATAGATGCCTAATAAATATTTAGGTATGAATTTAGAAACCAAGAAAAGAGATACAAGCTGGAAATACACATTTAGAAGTCACTATTACACAGGTAGAATTTGAAGTGATGAAATCAGATGACACCACTCAGAAGAGATTGCATATACATTAATTAATGTGTAGTGATAATAAATAATAATATAGGAGACTATGGAAATTTTAATGACACTTGCATTTAAGAAAATGTAGAAGAAAAGGAATCTGCAAAGGAATATATGAAGGCACTTTCAATGAGGAAGTCACTGAGAAGTGACAGGTACATGGGTAAGAAGCACCCAGAAGGAGTGATCCTGAATATCAAATGCTACAGAGATGTGATCATTGAATTTTGTATTTAGGAGAACACAAATGAGTTTAGAAGGAGCAGTTTAGTTTATGTGGAGTTTTATTTACAGACTAATTTATGTAATGTTGTATTACAATGGTGTAAGAATTAGTGAGAAGAGAAAAAGTGAGGACAATAAGAATATTACAATGACCGCAAACTAGCCAAAACTAGCAAGTGGTGAGCTGAATTCAGCCCAGAGAAATTTTAACAGACATGGAAACTGTTATTTTGACTTGCGCTTGGCTTTAGTAGTCAGTAGCATGTAGCACCAAAGACATTCTAGATCAGGGGCCCCTGGGTGGCTCAGTGAGTTACGCATCCGACTCTTGATTTCAACTCAAGTCATGATCTCACAGTTCATGAGTTTGAGCCTCGCACTGTGCTCTGCGCTGACAGTGAGGAGCCTGCTTGGGATTCTCTCTCTCCCTCTATGTCCCTCCCCTGCTTGTGCACTCTCCCTCTCAATCTCTTAAAAAAAAAAAAAAAAGACATTTTAGATTAGATCAGATTTCCAGGTCCTCTTGAAAAAATAAGATATCCTCTGGTATCTGGATCTGCATTTTTGCATGGAAGGGATGTGCCCTGGAAGAAGCTGATGGACACATAGCTCAAAACCTTTCTTTAGTCTCCCGAAGGCTCCACTTTTCTCATTTCCATCAAAAGCCTGGTTTGTGCAGACATTTCAGTGTGAAACCTAGGCATAACACAGAACTCTGAAAGGAATGGAAAAAAGTATCCATAAAGGATGATTCTGTCCATGTAAGTTTTGACTTTATTTTGCTTTTTAAAGACGGGATTAGCTTGAACCTATCTATATGCTAACTAGAAGCAAGAGGATAATTATTGAAGCAAAGTCAAAATGTGAGAGAAATGTGATGTAGAACAATGATGAGGAAATCAACCTTGGGAGAGCAGAAGGAGTCCCCCAGAGAACCTAGTCATATATGTGACAAAACTGTATATGTAATGATTTAAGAATATGATATTGAACATAAGTTAACTAAACTCACCTGAGATGAAGAGTCACTAAAGCTTCATTGTAGCCCTACTTAGATCACACGTTGGCAGTTAAGAAGCAAATAAAAGCCCCAACATTTCAGTTATACTAAGAATATAGCATTTAGTTTTCTAGAAGCCCCAAAGTATAGCTCATGTTTTTGGGTTTCCAATGAATTATACCCAGAAGTCCTTTGCTGCTTTAGTGTGTGCTTGGTGCTCGCTCGCGCTCGCTCGCTCTCTCTCTCTCTCTCTCTCTCACACACACACACACACACACACACAAAACTGGAGAAGACATGTTTGTATAACTCCAGAGAGTTTGTAAATCAGGACTGCTATAGCACAAAATAATCCATTTCCCAGTCTTGCCAAGGACTATTTTTTTACGTATACATATCCTTCTCATGAAGCTAAAATACCTTTTTGTTCTGGTTGATGTACTGGAGCCATGTGAAACCACAAAGTGTATTACCTGAGTTGCAGTTTCATATAAGTTAGTTAGAAAAAACTGTTGACCGTGGCGTGATTCTAAAAGTGGGCTGCAAGCTGCAAATGCTATAAAGTAAATCTCTGATGGCTTTAGTGTATCACCCAGGCTCCTCCAAATAAAAGCACACATATTAGACGGCTTGTTACTACTATACCTTACAATGAAACTTCTCAATAGAACATCAAGATGATCCACAACATGGCCTGATTTATATAAACTCAGTAAGTGAAAACTCAAAACTATCCACTATTATCTGTCTATTTGGCAAATCAAATCATTTTCTGGCCCATTCTGCCTGGTTTGGAGCAGTTGTGCTTTTTCTCTAATAATGATAGGCTAAATGTTTCATTTGCCTTAATGTCTCTGTTGGATCCATATTATGGCAATACTGCACCATTATAGATTCAGTCATTGGCATAATTAGAGTTTAGTAGTCTAAGAGCTTTCCAAAAGAGAATAATGTCTAGATATAAGCATGAATAAAATACTGTAATTTTTCCAACTTTAGAGAAACTAACCTTTGATATATATTTCCAAATGGAAAATGGAAACACATTATGGCCACTATGTCAATATTAAAAATGACTGTATCCAAAATGTTAATTTTCTGCAGACCTATAGCCCATTAACAGAAATATTTTACAGTACAGAAAGAAAATATATATGTTGAAGGATGTAACATGAAAGCGAAATGAGAGATTTGAATCAATCACCTACTCATTTTCAAGTAAGTCTGTTCACTTATACTGAAACCATGCAGGTCAGCCTAATGCAATGTTGTTTGGCAATCTGCAAAGGAATCATGTTAAAATTTCTCCATTTCTCTTGTGCATAGGCCTCTGAAATTTCCCTTAAAAATTTTTGAAATTTTGGGCCCAGCATGCATTTGTTCTTACTCTCTTTCAAACTGATTCACAAAAGAGAATGCTAAACAATTTTCTTTGACCTGGCAGGCAGAGCAGGTCAGAGGGGCTGAGAAGAAATGGTAAGATCAGACAAAGCCCCTTGCTCTTCTAATACACTTTGAAAAAATTTCTCTCAGTTCATTTTAATTTAAACAGAATTTTGTTCCCATGTTCTTTTCTCAACACAATAACACTTCTTTACAAAGACTTTGATTCTTCTCCAAAGATGAGAGAGCAAATGAGAAAGTTATTGAAACCGAGAAAGAGTTATGATCCTCCCTAGACTAGATATGTTTTATAATTCCCTAGTCAGATATCCTAACTTCTAACCTCAAACACATTATAACTTTCTTGCCTTCTCAAAATTGATGGTATCAGTATATCCATCCATTTCCATCTCATGAGGACTGACTCAAAAATAAACCACTATTATTTATCAACATACTTTTTTCCTGTTCAAATCTTTTGTCTCTGAATCAGTTTTCTTTTGCTGCTGTAACAAATTACTACAAACTTAGTGGCTAAAAACAACGTCAATTTATTATCTTACAATTCTGGAGGTTTTGAACACTAATGCAGGATCTCCCTAACTAAAATCAAGGTTTTGGGAGAATCCTTCTTAAAACTCTGGCGAACAATCTCTTTCCTTGTATTTAATAGCTTCTGAAGACCCATAATCCTTGACTCATGGCCCCTTTTGCACATCTTTAAAGACAGCAAATCCTCCTCACCTAGACCCTGCTTTCATCATCCTATATCAGTCTCCGTCTTCCTTTTTTTTTTTTTTTTTTACTTTTTAAAGTTTATTTAAAAGAGAAAGAGCATGCGTGCACAGGAGAAGAAGAGAGAGTGGGGAGAGAGAGAGTCCCATCTTCAACTTTAACTGCCCTTTGCCATGCGAGCTAACATACTCAGTTTCTGGGAATTCAAATGTATGTGATCATCTTTTGGGGACCATTTGTGGTCTCTAAAAATGTTTTTGTATTTCTTCCTGAAAGGCCATGTAAAAGCAGCCTTTATAGATCAGGAAAGATTTCATTTTTTCAAAACTTCCCCAGGTAGAAGCTTCTTGGCAGCATTCTACTATGAAAAAATTATTGATTAGGATTAAAAATGCTTAAATCCAAGTTCTGGCTATGGCATGAATTAGATCAAGATATTTAACATTTGTAAACTTCAATGTCTTCACTTGTAAACAAAGGTAATAAATAGTCCACAATTTGACTAGATCACAGAACACTGGGATAGCAAAATGAATTGGTGACTTACACAGTCCTTTAAAACTATTAAGTGGGACAAATGGCAGGTCAAAGAACAATAATATAAACTTCAGAGATACATTGATCTGTGTTAACATCTTGGCTCTTTATAATGATCCTAGACTATTTTTTTTAACTCTCAAAATAAATGTTGCCATTTATAAAATAAAACTAACCACTCAGTGCCATGCTAAGTGAAATAAGTCAGGCAGAGAGGGACAGATACCATATGTTTGCACTCACAGGTCTAACAGGAGAAACCTAATGGAGGACCATGAGGAAGGGAAGGGGGAAAGAGAGGGACGTAAAACCTGAGTGACTACTGAATACTGAAAACAAACTGAGGGTTGAAGGGGAAGGGGGAGGGGGAGGGGGAAGGGAGGTGGTGGTAATGGAGGAGGGCACTTGTGGGGCAGGGCACTGGGTGTTATATGGAAACCAATTTGACAATAAACTATTAAAAATACATTCATATATAATTTTGAACTTGTTACAT
The DNA here is from genome assembly GCF_006229205.1 of Suricata suricatta. NCBI lineage: Eukaryota > Metazoa > Chordata > Mammalia > Carnivora > Herpestidae > Suricata > Suricata suricatta. The sequence goes on along the minus strand of NC_043709.1, from coordinate 30,691,947 downwards.
GCTAGAAAAGTTTACAAATATATTTTAGAAAGATAAACAATCTTTAAAAATAAAACCAATGCTAAATCTTTTTTGAAAAAAAGAAGAAAAAAATTAAATAAGATAAAACACGTAAAAGTGGTTAGAGCAGGGCTAAAAATGCATTCTAAGCATTCATTGTTAGTTTTGATAGTTAATAAATAATTGACTGAATTTGAGTATTGAGTTTTCCAAAATTTTAATCATTTTCTTTTAAAATTTATTTTTTTATTTTGAGAGAATGAGTATGAACAGGGGAGAGGAAGAAAGAGGGACAGAGAGAGAATCCCAGCAAGGCTCTACGCAGAGCCCAACGTGTGGCTCAATCCCACAAACTACAGAATTATCACCTGAGCTGAAATCAAGAGTCAGATCTCAGGCTTAAGTGACTGAGCCACCCAAGCACCTCTCCAAAATTTTAATCTTAAAAGAAGTGAGACATATCTTATTTTTCAACTCTGATTAGTATATAGTTAGCAAAATTTATTTGTAAAAGATCTTATAATATTTGTCCCCTTTTGATCATCAAAAGTACTAATGTAATACATTAATATCATATTTGATATTAAAATTGTCCCAACTTTAGCCATGTGAGGTCCATCAAGCCTGCTCCTCCGTTAATGGAAAGAGAATTTTGGTCCATCAAGCCTGCTCCTACTTTAATGGAAACAGAATTTTGCTCCTATGCTATTTTCTCAGCAAAATAGTATTGATTTCTAGCTTTCTGGTACATCAAAATATTCCGGGTCCACATTACCATTTTTCTGGTAGGAAACGTACATTCACCCATTTCCCCATAGAACCCTTGTTTATTTTAATGTGAGATATTATTTAGAAACCAAGATCTGGGGACTAGATGTTTTCATCGCCAATGATGTGTCTTTGATTCTGGCTCATTTCCATGGATGGTGGTAAGAAAGATACATATATTTACAATTTATAAGGTTTCTCCTTACCTGTAGAGTTTATCTTTATTACTCACAATGAGAACCCTGTTTACCAACATCAATATATTTATACATCTGTTTTATCCTTCAAGAAACACAAAATAATTGCAGAACTATTGAACCAATATCACTAGGAACAAACCTACTAAATGAAGTACAGGTCTTTGTTTGGTTTTTCTTAATTCCTTTTTTATCCACATATATAACTCATGAAGGATATTCAGAGAACCCCATTCTTGAATAACTCCCTTTCTATATGGCTATTTTATCATCTTAATACACACTTGGCTTCATTTGTATCTGTTGTAATTATGTAATATTTCTTTTTCTAATTTTTTACCATTTATTTATTTTAAACAGGGAGAGAGACAAAGCGCAAGTTGGTGAGAGGCAGAGAGAGGGAGACACAGAATCTGAAGCAGGCTCCAGGTCCTGAGCTGCCAGCAGAGAGCCCGATGAGGGGCCTGAACCCACAAACCATGAGATCATGACCTGAGCCAAAGTCGGAAGCCCAACTGACTGAGCCACCCAGGTGCTCCTGTAATTTTTCTTTTATCTTTATTTATTTATTTCAATTTTTTTATTTTTTTAACACATTTATTTTTGAGAGACAGAAAGAGACAGATCATAAGCAGGGGAGGGGCAGAGAGAGATGGACACACAGAATCGGAAGCAGGCTTCAGGCTCTGAGCTAGCTGTCAGTGCAGAGCCTGATGCAGGGCTCAAACCCACGAACCCTGAGATATGACCTGAGCCAAAGTCAGATGCTTAACCGACTGAGCCACCCTGTTGCCCCTGTAATTTTTCTTTTATCTTTATTTACTTTATTTCAATTTGTGAAAATGTAATCATCACAGGTTTCAAAGTCAAATTAAAATATACAAAATACATATTATAAACAAAATATGCAAATACATTAAATATATTATATAAAAACACATACAAGATAAATTTCATTTCTATTACACCTTATAATCAGTTCTCACATATTAATCATAGTTTCCCTTTTATTCTTTCTTTTCAGAGATTTTAAAATATTTTTTGTTTTTTTATTTTATTTTTGAGAGAGAGATCACAGGTGGGAGAAGGGCAGAGAGAGAGAGGGGGAGACACAGAATTGGAAGGAGGCTCCAGGCTCTGAGCTGTCAGCACAGAGCCCAGTGCAGGGCTCGAACTCAAAAGCTGTGAGGTCATGACCTGAGGCAAAGTTGGACACCCAACCGATTGAGCCACCCAGATGCCCCAATTTTCAGAGATTTTTTAAAAAATAAGTATATACATAGACACAGACACACATGCACATATCTCCCGTTGTTTTATAAAAAACACAACACTCTATATTTGTTATTTTGCACACTGTTTTCTTTAGAAACCATTCCATATATGTTTTTAAAGGCAAATGCTGTATTACTTAACATATTCAGTACTGTTGTATTTGCTTTGTGATTTTTGGCCTTCAACCTTATTATATACCATTCCCTGTCACTGTTTCATGGTTTTTGACCTAATACCTACTTTCCTAGTGTAAGAATTAAAACCACTACCTTCTCATCGTTTGCATTTGTCTGATGAAATTTTATCTATTTTTTTAACTGTCATTTTTCTCAGCCACCTGTTGCAGGCATCTTATATTTAGCTGGAATTTCATAATGAGCTATTCTGAAAAATCTTTCTTTTAATAATAATTTAAGACCATTTATATTATATAACTTCTTATTACTATGTTATTATATTTACTGTGTATTATGTAATATTCGCTATGTTTTTTTTTGTCTCTAGGAAGTAGTCTATTTTGCTCTTCTTTAGTTTCTCCTATGATGTATACAAACGTTTTTATTTATTTTTTATTTTTTATTTTTTTTTATATGTTTATTTTTGAGACAGAGAGAGACAGCACGAGCAGGGGAGGGTCAGAGAGAGAGGGAGACACAGAATCCAAACACTGGCTCCAGCCTCTGAGTTGTCAGCACAGAACCCGACGCAGGGCTCGAACCCACGAACATGAGATCATGACCTGAGCTGAAGTCAGACACCCAACTGACTGAGCCACCCCGGTGCCCCCAAACGTTTTTATTTTTATCCTTAGTGGCTATCTTTATGTGAAGGCTTTGTTATTTTATTTTTTGTTTGTTTTTTGTTTTTTTAAATATATAACATAAAATTTATTGCTTTAATAATTATTAACTGTACCGTCCTGTGGCATTCACATCATTTTGCAAACATCACCACCAACCATCTCCAGACCTTTATATTTGTATTTACAATTGTTTTTTTTTAATTTCTTAATTTTTTAAAAATAGTTTGTCAAATTGGCTTCCGTACAACACCCAGTGCTCTTCCTCCATTACAACCACCTCTTTCCTCCTCCCCCTCCCCCATCAGACTGGTTTGTTTTCAGTATTCAATAGTCTCTGATGTTTTGCATCCTTCTCTCTCCCCAACTCTCTTTCACTCTTCTCCTCCCCATGGTCCTTCATTAAGTTTCTCCTGTTCACCTGTTAGATGTATGAGTGCAAACATACGGTATCTGTCCTTCTCTGCCTGACTTATTTCGCTTAGCATGACACTCTCGAGGTCCATCCACTTTGCTATACAAATGGCCAGATTCACTCTTTCTCATTGCGATGTAATACTCCATTGTATATATAAACCACATCTTCTTGATCCATTCACCAGGTGATGGACATTTAGGCTCTTTCCATGATTTGGCTATTGTTGACAGTGCTCTTATGAACATTGGGGTACATGTGCCCCTGTATATCAGCACTTCTGTATCCCTTGGGTAAATCCCTAGCAGTACTATTGCTGGGTCATAGGGGAGTTCTATGGATAGTTTTTTGAGGAACCTTCACACTGTTTTCCAGAGCGGCTGCACCAGTTTACATTCCCACCAACAGTGTAGGAGGGTGCCCATCTCTCCACACCCTCGCCAGCATCTATAGTCTCTTGATTTGTTCATTTTAACCACTCTGACTGGCATAAGGTGGTATCTCAGTGTGGTTTTGATTTGTGTTTCCCTGATGATGAGTGATGTTGAGCATCGTTTCATGTGCCTGTAGGCCATCTGTATATCCTCTTTGGAGAAGTGTCTGTTCATATCTTCTGCCCATTTCTTCACTGGGTTATTTGTTTTTTGGGTGTGAAGTTTGGTGAGTTCCTTGTAGATTGTGGATACTAGCCCTTTATCTGATATGTCATTTACAACTATATTTTCCCATTCTGTTTATTGCCTGTTAGTTTTCTTGATTATTTCCTTTGCAGTGCAGAAGCTTTTTATCTTGATAAGATTCCAATAGTTCATTTTTGCTTTCATTTCCCTTGCCTTTGGGGATGTGTTGAGTTGGAAATTGCTGCAGCTGAGGTCAAGGAGGTTTTTACCTGCTTCCTCCTCTAGGGTTTTGATGGTTTCCTGTCTCACATTCAGGTCCTTCAGCCATTTTGAGTTTATTTTTGTGTATGGTGTAAGAAAGTGGTCTAGTTTCATTTATCTGCATGGTGCTGTCCAGTTCTCCCAGCACCACTTGCTAAAGAGGCAATCTTTTTTCCATCGGATACTATTTCCTGCTTTGTCAAAGATTAATTGGCTGTACATTTGTGGGCCCAGTTCTGGGTTCTCTATTCTATTCCATTGGTCTATGTGTCTGTTTTTGTGCCAATACCATACTGTCTTTTTTTTTT
>NC_043709.1:30685869-30687204 GCF_006229205.1 Suricata suricatta | reverse complement strand
CAGGCCTCTCCTGTTAGACCTATGAATGCAAACATATGCTATCTATACTTCTCTACCTGACTTATTTCACTTAGCATGACACCCTCGAGGTCCATCCACTTTGCTATACAAATGGCCATATGTCATTCCCTCTCATTGCCATGTAGTACTCCATCGTGAATATATACCACATCTTCTTGATCCATTCATCAGGTGATGGACATTTAGGCTCTTTCCATGATTTGGCTATTGCTGAAAGTGCTGCTATGAACATTGGGGTACATGTGTTCCTATGCATCAGCACTTCTGTATCCCTTGGGTAAATCCCTAGCAGAGCTATTGCTGGGTCATAGGGGAGTTCTATCGATAGTTTTTTGAGGAGCCTCCGAACTGTTTTCCAGAGTGGCTACACCAGTTTACATTCCCACCAACAGTGTAGGAGGGTGCCCGTTTCTCCACATCCTCACCAGCATCTATAGTCACTTGATGTGTTCATTTTAGTGACTCTGACCGGTGTGAGGTGGTATCTCAGTGTGGTTTTTATTTGAATTTCCCTGATGATGAGTTACGCTGAGCATCTTTTCATGTGCCTGTTGGCCTCTTTGGAGAAGTGTCTATTCAGGTCTTCTGCCCGTTTCTTCACTGGATCATTCACTTTTCATGTATGGAGTTTAGTAAGCTCCTTATATATTTTGGATACTAGCCCTTTATTTGATATGCCATTTGCCACTATCTTTTTCCATTCTATCGGTTGCCTATTAGTTTTTTGATTGTTTCCTTTGCCTTGAAGAAACTTTTTATCTTGATGAGGTCCCAGTAGTTCATTTTTGTTCTTGATTCCCTTGCCTCTGGGGATGTGTCAAGGAAGAAATTGCTGGGATTGAGGTCTAGGAGGGTATTTCCTCCTTTTTCCTCAAGGGTTTTAATTGTTTCCTATCTCACAATCAGATCCTTTACCCATTTTGAGTTTATTTTTGTGAATGGTGTCAGAAAGTGGTCTAATTTCATTTTTCTACATGTTGCTGTCCAGCTCTCCCAACACCACCTGTTGAGGAGACTGTCTTTTTTCCATTGGACACTCTTTCCTGCTTTATCAAAGATTAATTGGCCATATACTTGTGGGTTCAGTTCTGGGTTCTCTATTCTATTCCATTGGTCCATGTGTCTGTTATTGTGCCAGTACCATACTGTCTTCATGATGACAGCTTTGCAGTAGAGGCTAAAGTCTGGGATTGTGATGCCTCCCGTTTTGGTTTTCTTCTTCAATATTACTTTGGCTATTTGGGGTCTTTTGTGGCTCCATATGAATTTTAAGATAGTTTGTTCTAGCTTTGAGAAGAATGCTGGTGCAATTTT
>NC_043709.1:30657325-30685769 GCF_006229205.1 Suricata suricatta | reverse complement strand
ACTTCTATCCCAAATTTCTCGAGGGCTTTTATTAAGAAGAGATGTTGTATTTTGTCAAATGCTTTTTCAGCATCTATCGACAGGATCATATGATTTTTTTCCTTTGTTTTATTGATGTGATGCATCACATTAATGGATTTGCGAATTTTGAACCAGCCTTGTAACCCAGGAATAAATCCAACTTGATCATAATGGATAATACTTTTTATATGCTGTTGAATTCGATTTGCTAGTATCTTGGTGAGTATTGTTGCATCTGTATTCATTAAGGATATTGGCCGGTAGTTCTCTTTTTTTCGTTGGGTCTCTGCCTGGCTTAGGAATCAGAGTGATATGTGCTTCGTAGAATGAGTCTGGTAGTCTTCCTTCCATTTCTATTTTTTGGAATAGCTTGAGAAGGATTGGCGTTAACTCTGCTTTAAACGTCTGGTAGAATTCCCCTGGGAATCCATCTGGCCCTGGGCTTTTATTTGTTGGGAGATTTTTGATAACTGATTCGATTTCTTCACTGGTTATGGGTCTGTTCAGATTTTCTATCTCTTCCCATTTGAATTTTGGTAGTGCATGTGTGTTTAGAAATTTGTCCATTTCTTCTAGATTGTCCAGGTGTTGGCATATAATTTTTCATAGTAATCTCTTATGATTGCTTGTATTTCTGAGGGATCTGTTGTAATAGATCCATTTTCCTCCATGATTTTGTCTATTTGCATGTTTTCTCTTTTCATTCTGAAGAGCCTAGCTAGAGGTTATCAATTTTGTTTATTTTTTCAAAAAACCAACTCTTGGTTTCATTGATCTGTTCAATTGTTTTTGTGGATTCTATCTTGTTTAATTCTGCTCTGATCTTTATTATTTCTTTTCTTTTGCTGGTTTTGGGGTGTTCTTGCTGCTCCCTTTCTAGTTTCCTTAGGTGCTCTGTTAAGTTTTGGGTTTGTGCTTTCTCTGATTTGCTGAGGTAGGCCTGTATTGCAATGAACTTTCCTCTTAAGAGTGCCTCTGCTGCGTCCCAGAGAGTTTGAATTGCTATATTCTCATTTTCATTCGTCTCCATATCTTTTTTAACTTCCTAATTGCCTGGTTTGCCCAATCATCCTTTAGTAGGGTAGTTTTTAACCTCCATATTTTTAGGGGTTTTCCAGACTTCTCCCTGTGGTTGATTTCGAGTTTCATAGCATTGTGATCTGAAAGTGTGCATGGTATGATCTCAATCCTTTTGTATTTATGGAGGGCTGTTTTATGACCCAGTATGTGATCAATCTTGGAGAATGTGCCATGTGCGCTCAAGGAGAAAGTGAATTTCCTAGCGTCAGAATGCAGAGTTCTAAATATATCTATCAATTCCATCTGCTCCAGTGTGCCATTCAGGTCTATTGTTTCTTTAGTGATTTTTTTGTCTGGCTGACCTATCATTGTTGTAAGTGCAGTATTAAAGTCCCCTGCAATTAGCACATTCTTATCAATAAGATTGCGTTTGTCTGTAATTGATTGTTTTATGTATCTAGGAGCTCCCAAATTCGGCGCATAAATGTTTATAATTGTTAGATCTTCTTCATGTAGAGTCCTTGTAATTATTATATAGTGTCCTTCTTCATCTTTTGTTACTGCCTTTATTTTAAAGTTCAGTTTGTCTGATATAAGTATGGCTACTCCAGCTTTCTTTTGGCTTCCAGTCGCCTGGTAGATATTTCTCCATCCCCTTACTTTCAATCTGAAGGTGTCCTCAGATCTAAGGTGAGTCTCTTGTAGGCAGCAAATAGATAGGTTTTGGTTTTTGATCCATTCTGCTACCCTGTGTCTTTTGACTGGAGCATTCAGTCCATTGACATTCAGTGTTATTATTGAAAAATATGGGTTTAGATTCATTGTGTTCCCTGTAGAGTGCATGTTTGTAGTGATGTCTCTGGTATCTTTATTCCTTACTACATTCCCCTCATAGAGTCCCTCTTCAGATTTCTTGTAGGGCTGGTTTGGTGGTGATGAATTCTCTCAACTTTTGTTTATTTGGGAAAACCTTTATCTCTCCTTCTATTTTGAATGACAGGCTTGCTGGATAAAGAATTCGTGGCTGCATATTCTTCCTGTTTATCACATTGAAGATTTCCTGCCATTCCTTTCTGGCCTGCCAAGTTTTAGTAGATAAGTCTGTAACCACTCTGACAGGTTTCCCTTTGTATGTCAAGGCCCTTTTCTCCCTAGCTGCTTTCAGAAGTCTCTCTTTGTCTTTATATTTTGCCAGTTTCACTATGATATGTCGTGCTGAAGGTCGGTTTACGTTACGTCTTAGGGGAGTTCGATATGTCTCCTGAATTTCAGTGTCTTTCTCCTTCCCCAGCTTGGGGAAACTTTCGTGTATAATTTGGTCTAGTACGCCTTCAAGCACTGTGTCTTTGTCTTCCTCTTCAGGAACTCCTATGATATGGACATTGTTCCATTTGATTGTATCACTCAGGTCTCTGATTCTCCTTTCGTGCTCCTGAATCATTTTCTCTCTCTTTTTCTCGGCCTCCTCTTTTGCTATAACTGTGTCTTCTAATTCACTTATTCTCCTCTCTGTTTCTTCAATATGTGCATTGGCAGCCTCCATCTTATTATTCATCTCATTTGGAGTCCTTTCTAACTTGTCAGAGCTATTTTGAAGGTTCCTAGTCTTTGTATCAATATCTTCTCTGATAGCTTCCACGTTTTTTTCAAGCCCAGCAATTAATTTTATGACAATCATTCTAAATTCTTGTTGTTATGTTGCTTATGTCTGTTTTGAGCAGTTCTGTAGCTGTGATTTCTTCCTGGAGTTTCTTTGGAGAAGAGTTCTTTTGTTTCATTATTTTGGCTAGCTTTCTGTCTCTTGTCAGTTTTAAAAGCTCATTCTGCACTGTGCATTTATTGGTATTCCTCTATAGAAGGAGGCTCTTGGAGTGTCTAGGGTCTGTCGTTTCAAGAGATGTTCTTTTAATGGTGTCTCTCGATTTCTCTTGTTATGCCTCTGATTAATTTATTTCCCTACTCAGCGATATTTGGGATTTTCCACTATGTTTGCTTTGGGCTGTTTTTTGAGGTAGCCCTGAAAAGGAAAACAGACAGACAAACACACAGAGAACACAAGCACACAAAGTACTGATAAAGAAGCAAACCTAAGGGGAAAGAAAAAAAGGAACAGGAAAGAAAAGAGAGAAGGGAAAAAAAAAAGAGAGAAAAAAACAAAAGGAGAAAGAACAAAAAGCAGGTGAGGAGTGGGGTGGGGGGACAGCAACAGTCAGAGATAAAGTACAGTCTGAGGGCTTAAAATCTGCAGTGGGAGTTGGGAGAGATAAGGATGGAATAAAGGAAAAACTATCTGAGTGGTAAGAGTTGATCTAAGCACAGCAGTGCCTAATTGCTGGTCTTTCCCAGATTCCAGGGGGAAAGGAAGAAAAGAAGGAAATAGATAGGAAAAGAAGATAGTAAAGAGAAGACAGGGAACAATTAAAAATTAAAAATATTAAGAAAAAAAACAATTAATGGTAATAAGCCAAAGCACAGCAGCTCTCCAGCACGGATGGGCGTGGCTTGGTGTAGGTAGGTCTGGTCTCAGGGGCTGATCTCTGAGGCCCCGCCTTGGTGGATGCGGGGAGAAGAATGGAGACAGGCACCCCAAGTCCCCCTCAGACCATGCGTTCTAGCCACTCTCTGGAGTCCAACCTTCTTGTGCCTCCGGCGGATTTAATTGTTTCTGTTTTCTAAGTTCTGCCCGGTTTCTAAGTCTTTGCCCACACCCTCAATACTGCCACCACAGTTAAAATTGCCTGCAGGTGAGCGGCTTTCTGCTCGGGATGGAATAGGGGGATTGTGAAGTCAGATTTTCCCCCTGGCTCCGCCGGCAGTCGGTGAGCTGCCTGGTCCGACCAAACAACCCCGCTGAAGGGGCAGATCTCCCTCTCAGCGCTCAGCGGCCCTCAGTCCCGGGCTGAATCTCTCCTCTGCAGGGATTGCGCTGTGGGGGAGTCAGTCTCTACTTCTCTTCCCCTGGTCTCTCTGCTGCCTTGCCCGGCGGTACCGGCTGTGAAGGTCCGTGCGCCTCTGGATACCTGGTGCCCCGCGTGAGCGACTGTCGGGGGTTCTGTGCGCTCCGGGCTCCGGCCGCCCTGCCCGGCTAGGAGCGGCGCGCCTAGGGACGAGCGGGTTCCAGCGGGCCCAGCGCCAAGCCTCTGGGCGCTGGGCGCTTTGTCTCCAGAGCCGGCGCTCCCTCCCCTAAAGTCTCCGGTCCGGCTCACACTCACTCACTCAGGCAACCATGAGACTGCTGTCGATTAGGGGTCTGTCCGCTCACCTCCGTTCTTGGGGATCAGAGAGCTGTGGCTTTTTAATTCTTCTCAGTTTGATAACTGTGGGTGGACGGAGGTAATGAGACTCCCTACTTCTCCGCCATCTTGCCGCTCCTCCATACTGTCTTGATGATGACAGCTTTGCAGTAGAGGCTAAAGTCTGGGATTGTGATGCCTCCCGTTTTGGTTTTCTTCTTCAATATGACTTTGGCTATTCGGGGTCTTTTGTAGTTCCATACGAATTTGAGGATAGCTTGTTCTAGCTTTGTGAAGAACGCTGGTGCAATTTTGATGGGGATTGCATTGAATGTGTAGATTGCTTTGGGTAATAGTGACATTTTCACAATGTTTATTCTTCTGATCCATGAGCATGGAATGTTTCTCCATTTCTTGGCGTCTTCTTCAATCTCTTTCATAACTTTTCTATAGTTTTCATCATATAGGTCTTTTACATCCTTGGAAGGCATTTTTAAATCAAGGTATCATTGGAATATAACATCATATTAATTTCATTTGTGCAACATAATAATCATTTGTACAACAATATAATAACATATGTTTGTATATAGTGAACTGATCACCACAATAAGACTAGGTAATATTCATCACCATACATAATTACAAATTTTGTTCTTGTGATAAGAACTTCTAAGATTTACTCTTTTAGGAAATTCCTGAAACACAATGCTTTTTAACTGTTTTTATTATAACTTTGTTTCCGTACTTAGGCTTCAACTATTTGATTTGTTAAATGTAATTATACCCCTAATACTTATGTGACAAGCAATAAACTTATTAAATTTTTTATTCACCCTTTCCCATTTTTTGTTACCTTACCTCTACTTTGTAATTGCTTATGTTTCTTCCATCCTTGTTCCCATCTTTAGTCTAAAAGCTGCAATTAAATGTATTTAGTGTTCATTTTTTATTTAATCCCTCATTAAACCTTATAAAATTTTCAAAGTAATTTTCCTTAAGCTTTTCATAAATTATTCTGAGACAATTTCTCTTGTTATTTCTGATATGATTTTACCTTTTTCTTCTATTTCTTTATAATGATTCTCATTTCATATCTTCCTGGGTTTTGTCCACTTCTATTTCAAAATTTTGTATTTCTAATGTGAAGTGCCTGTCCATACCTGCAGACACTTGCTTGGTATATATAATTAACATTAAGTACTATGTTACTGACTCCTTCTTCATTGTTGGTTTTGAGGAAAGACCATGCAGCACTAATTTCCACTTACTAGGGAGTGAATAGTGTCTCCCCAAAGCTTATGTGTTGATCTCCAATGTGACTGTATTTAGAGATAGGGCTTTCAGGAGGTAATTAAGGTTAAATGTGTTCATATAAGTAAGTTCCTAATCCAATATGGATGGTAGCCTTAAGGAGGAAAAAGAGAGACTTCTGCTTTATTTTCCATAAACATGCACCAAGGGAAGGCTGTGTGAGTACACACAAGAAGGTAGCCATCTGCAATCCAGGGAAAGAGTCCCACCAGTTCTTGACCATACACCGATCTCAAATTTCCATCTTCCAGAACTGTGATAAACAAATTTCTGTTGTTTCAGTCACCAGTCTATAGTATTTATTTTATTATGGCACCTGGTACCATTTTTTATTTTCAATTTTCTTTTTATAGTAGCTTTGTGTGGATGTTGTATACATTTTTCTGTTTTGTTCAGTTCTATTCATCTCTTATTTTCATATTCAAAAGTAATAGGTTTATCTGGCCAATGTTAAAAGTGTGGTTTGTTTACTAGAATTTTTAGTTCAAGATCATCATCCTCTGTTATTATACTGAAAATATTCTAATTAACAGTGTCATTTATTTTGGCAGGTACTGAGAGTCAGAATGGCTGGATTTTTCCTTATTTTGTAGGTCTTGTTTATTTCTGTAGAATCTTCACCTCCCACTGTTTGCATCCTACTTTTCTTTAACCAACAAGACCCCAAGGGATGCTTCCCTACTCCAAGCCTCCCCACTCTACCCCAAAGCAGAAGCTTTCCTGAAACTTCCACCATTGGTTATGAGCACTTCTGTTTCTTTTCCCTTTTATCCTCCAGTAGCCAGAAATCTGACCAACAAGGCCCCTGACACGTTCTCCATATTTCTCTACTCAGGGTGTTGACTCTCTTGCTGTGGGTGATTTTATCAGTGTTTTTATCACTTTTAGGTCCCTATCTAAGTTTCCTACTTTCTGCTCAATCTTTGACTGACTCCTACACAGTCATGTGTTCTGAGAATAAATTCATTGAATTTCTATGTTTATTTTACTACCTATAGATAATTTGATATTTGTAATAGTCATGGTGTTCTAATTTGCCTTTGATATCAACTGTGGGTAACTTTATTTGCTAATCTCTTTAGCATACATCGTTTTGTGTTTTGCTTTTGTTTTTTTGTTTGTTTTAGAAATTTCCATTCAGGTGATTACCATTACCTATAGAAAACTAGAAGTCATAATTATCATTCTCATTTCTATAGGTACCAGATGTGACAGATATAATAGCACTTAGGAAAATAACTGATTCAGAAGACTATAGATCTAGTTCTTCCTCAAGAACATATCTGTAAGTATAACATGCTGTAAGGTTCCCATCTGGCGGGCACTGGCTAATCTATTACTGATTTCTTAGCCCCTTTCTTCAGCCCTTAATTCTAAGTGTTTCTTTCGCATCTTCTCCTGAGCATATCTTTCCATTATGATCTTAATCTGGTTGGAGTAATTTTATTTGTTCTTAAAGTTCTGTCACTCAGTTTACCCATCTTACTACTTAAGAAAGTATACACACCTCTACAACACTTCTCACCCCTCTGTGTTGCTTGGAAGCCTTAAAAAATGGCTTAAAGTAAAAAAACATTTTTAAAAAATGGCTTAATGTTAAATGAGGGCTTTTAAAGTCAAAGCACTTATTAAAGGGAAGGAGATGATGGGACATCTGGGTGGCTCAGTCAGTTGAGCATCCAGCTTCAGCTCAGGTTATGATCTCATTGTCTGTGAGTTCAAGCCCCAAATCGGACTCTGTGCTGACAGCTCAGAGCCTGGAGTCTGCTTTGGATTCTGTGTCTCCCTCTCTCTCTGCCCCTCTCCTACTCACTCTCTCTCTGTCTCTCAAACATGAATAAAAGTGTTTAAAAAAATGTAAGAGAAGGGGATGATATTTTATCATTAACCTGCTTTATCTTAGAAGAAATATGTTTAGATGTCAACTCATTATTTCAAGGTAATACAGAAAGTTTATATGAATTTCTAGACCTTGGAAAATAACCCCTTCCTCTTATACATGGATATATCCTTCATCTCAATTATTTTTAAACTTCAAATGAAATTGTGTTCCTTAAAACTCTAAAAACTACCAACTCACAAGTAACTTTTAAATATTTTTAATGTCCAAAAAATTTGAGTATATTTTCAACCTTCCCCATTTGTACACCTCATCGCTACATCTATTCCATTCTCATCTGTACTCACTTTATTCTTATAGCCACTTGTGTCTATTTTACTATATTTTCCCCACAATTTTTAGACAAGGGTTATTGTTCCAGTTTATCCTATCTCACTGCTTTTTTTTTTTTAACTGTCAACTTCAATCAGATATTCATTATATGCTGGAAAAGCTTCTGGAAGCACATTTATAACTGAGGAAATTTCCTACTCATCATTGTCCTCCCTGTTCCTACACATTCCCCACACCCATCATGCCCCTCTTTTTAGCCATACCATAAATTTATGAACCTTTCAATATTCCAATACTTACTTTTTAACAAAGATAGCAGAAAGAAAAAAGAGAATGAATAATAAGGTTTAATTGAAAGCCCCTCAACCAATACATTTCTTTTTCTAGTCTCTCTCCTATGCCCTGAAAATATATTCAAGAGCAAGAAAATATGGTCTCAACTTGGGGCAGTGGGGGGGCGGGGCGGGTGTTCTGGGATGAATCTTAACACCAGAGTATTTTGCTACAAATCAGTCATTTAGACTGATAGTGAGAAAGATGAGCATTCCAAGGTTAGCAAATTAGAGAAGACATTAGGCTCAATTCTACCTGGCTCTTGTGACATTTGGAGACATGGAAATACTAGGAAATTATTACTTGGGGAAATGCAAAAACATGTTCAGTTGGCATGATTAGGTTATTCTATTTAAGCATGTTGTGCCCTTAAATATTCTGGGAGGGGACTGATGGGAAGCATGAGTTTTCCAGTAGGTATTGGCATGTGGGGACAACTTATTTCCACTTGATTCAGGCTCAGAGTAATTGTGACCCTCATAAAAAGAAGGTATATTAACATTCTTCCAGCCTCCAACGAGGAGCTAAAGCATTTAACAGAAGCCCATTTTTTCCCACTATAATGTGCATAATGTACAACTGGCAGAGTTGCTAAACAATAAAAAGAATAGTCACGGTAGACTTTCTGCTTCTGTGTTCACCAGTAGCACTAAGAGTTGGAGATACGTTAGTCCAGTTCAGTTTCAATTATTCTGACTTCTCATTAGAGAAAGGATTGATAACTACAGTTTTGCTAATAGCATATAAAGCTTTTTGTGATCTAGATTTAATTTAGGTTAATTCCCAGCACAGCATGAGCTACTGTACAGTCCACAGAGTAAGACAACCTAATTTTCTCACTTCATGCAGTTAGTGACATAGAGGCTATGCCATGAGCCATTTGCCATTCTCTTAGTGTGTGGATCTTAATTCACTCTCATTTATCACTTATTAAAATCAAAATCTGCCTATTTATAGAGTCAAGAGAGCAAATTAGAAGAAGTAAAATCTGATAAATGGTTAGCTCAAATATCTTTAAACAATCTATAAAATAAGCATAACTAGTTTCATGTCTGTTTTTCATTTATAGCAAGTTCTTCTTTAAATATAATCCTTTAAGTCACCTGAATATACTCTACTACTTCTCATCTGAAATAGTCTTTTCCAAAAGATATTCCAAGGAACACTTGTTCCATAATATGTTAGTGGATACTGTACGAAGCACAATGGAAATGTTACAGTAAAATAGAGTTAAATATTCTTTTTCATGAAAATTCTCATAACCTTTAATATGATAATGTGCATTATGAATCTCTCAAAGTACTGGGGAGTAGGCTGCATCTTTCAATTTGGCAACAAGATCCTCTTTTTATCATTGGTCTTCTCAAGGACCACCAATCATGAATTGGGAAACACTGATCCAGTTAAGACAACTTCATCTTAAAATATGTAAGAATTGGCCATGTCTCTCCAACAGACAATACACTTTTAGGTTCAAGTAGTAATAAAATATGCCATGTAAATCTAGGCTGAACTCAGATATTTATGCAAAAGGCATATGATAAAGCATTATCTTCTACATATGAACCATGACGAGGGGCACCTGGGTGGCTCAGCCAGTTAAGGGTCCAACTTCAGCTCAGGTCATGATCTCACGGTATGTGAGTTCAAGCCCTGCGTTAGGCTCTGTATTGACATCCCAGAGCCTGAAGCCTGCTTCTGGATTCTGTGTCTCCCTCTTTCTCTGTCCCTCCCCCTCTCGTGTTCATTCATTCACTCATTCACTCATTCTCTCTCTCTCTCTCTCTCTCTCTCTCTCTCCTCTCTTTCAGAAATAAGCATTTAAAAAATTACATACGAACCATGACAGGTCTCCTAATTGATGCAAAACAAATATTTTTAAAAATTAGTGAATATGTGTTATTTATGTGTTAAAGGAGAGAATCTGAGGCAATATTTAAGAATGATAAAATATTAGCTAGTGTTCCAGTCGGGATTCATTTTTTGGATGGACACATTATAATCCAGCATTCTTTAAGAGACGGCAGCATTCTGAGAGGCACGGCACTTGGGCATGTTCTGTTAGGAACGGTACAGTAGCAAATGATTGTAGAGCAAGAGAAAGACGAAGAGCATGTCATAACAGGCTCTACGAATGCAGGAGCACATTTCAAACCTTGGTTTCAGGGCGATAGCAAGGAGCAGCCACCAGAGAAGAAAATCTGAAACAATTCTAACTTCACGGTTATCCTATGAGTAGTCTTAAGCAGAAGCACAGAATTTTCATTTCTAGGACTTTCTAAAAGCTAGGGGAGCCAACTGCTGCTCATTTTCCAACCCATCTCATCTCTCCGAATATACACATTGTTTTATCAGAGGCCTAGAAATCCAGAAAGAGGTTTACAAAATATGTTAATGATAGAGCATAGCTATGATCCTCAGATCACTATATAGTGGTAGGGATACAGGTTACTGAAAATGCCTAGGAATGTTGAAAAAAGCAAAAGTATAATAATATTATAAAAATCACCATATTCAAGGTAGCACACATAAAATAGTAGTAATAACATGAAATATTCTAAAATACATATTAATTTAACTCAAGACAATTATGTGAGGTAAAGATTATCATTATTCCCATTGGAGATAAAGAAATTGAGACCCCAACAAGAATGCATAGTATTTAGACCCAACTGTTCAATCCCAGACTCTTTGTTCTCAACAACTACAGTCACCCTGAAGTCTTTTCTGAAATTTGAGTTTTAATTGCCAGGGGTTGATAAATCTAATAAGAGAATTTTTTTAATTCCTAAATGATTCATTAACCAGGCATCTTTTGTATATAGTCCACGCATTACTTCCCAGGGTTTGAAAACCTATTTCAAATCAAAGGCAATGCCCATATGCTGTGTGGCGATATTTGGGGATCTCTCTTTGAAAGTGGAGAGGCATTTCTTCTTCTGTCAAGATGAAGCTGAAATGGTGGAGAGACCGGCAGAGGGGAGTTTGATTTGGGTTTTGTTTATCTCAGGAGCTCTCTGACAATCTGCTGAGCTGCTGTTTCATGCAGGGAGACTTCGCAGACCGTGTCAAGACAGCATGCAGACAACTCATTTTTTATTTAGGAAATGTATGCTTAATGGCTTCAGTGTCTGAGGTTTCCTTTGAATCAAATTTTGTAGTGTGCTTGCTTTGGTTTCATTTCATTTGGAATTTGGCAGAAGAGGAGTGGTGAATGAAAACTCCTCTTGTTTATATACTTTTCTCAATACACAGAAGAGACAGAATATGAATTAATTATGACTCCATGTGAAACCAATATCTTAGTGACTGAAATTTTGATGTGCCTTAATATATTTCATTATGGTACTACATACTTTGATTATATTTTCCCTACTCTTCCCCACTTTTAGAGCTAATAGAGACCATTAATATTACGATAGCTTAATATGTTTTACAGGGCACAAGTGATGTTAGTTTACCTTGTGCCAATGTTTTTTTAACATTAATACTGAAGGTACATAGTTTACAAAACCAGCGTGTTTCAGATTCTGAGGGGTTTTTTCTTCTTTATTCCACTATAAATTTGCAGCATTCATTAAGTGAATAACAATTACAGAAAACCTATATTTATTATCTATCTAATATCTTCTAATTAAATACACATTGATATACACACTAATGTGAATTCTATATGAATTATATTTAGGTATTAATCCCCTGGAGATCTAAGTAAGTCCATCTCCTGTTTCTTCATCAAGACCCTTAAATCTCCCTTAAAGTCAGTGTATTCTGAACTATAAATCATTTTTCAGAAAAATAACAATGGATAAGAAACAGTCCAGGAACATTTGATATTATTGATCACAGCTTGTCATGATCATTCAATTGTGTGGGTTAAATCCTACTTTTCAGAGAATATTTTCTTATTAAATTGATATGATTCTCTCACAGCAGGTTCTCAAGTTTTAGATGCCTGATGTGAATGCTTTGATTTCTTTACGAAGAGAGGAAGAATTTTTGCTCTATGCCAAGCAGCTATCAGCAGAGAATACAATGATTTTAGGAAATGGGTAATTAAGGTCTAGGATAACTTGATAACATATAATAAACCATAGTGTTTATTCTATCACCAATTTAGGAAAGTTTATTATTCCGCTACCCTGAATAAGTAAAAGATGACACAATGTATAAAGATGATAAGTATAAAGGTGTTTCATGCTTTATTTGACTTTGATCTGGAATGATAATTAAGTCACATTGCACAATGTTCCATATCACATTATTGACATCAACAAAAATTCTGTATAGTTTTTAGAATATACTTTTGAAATAAAATTTTACCAGCATTTTCACTTTTAGCAATAAGAGATGAAAAATCTCCCTAAGATTTAGAATGAGAATGTCCTACCAAACTTGAAAAAAAAAAAAAAAAGGCAGGAAGGGAAATGAAACATGACAATCTGAGAATTTATGTAGGGGTTACCTGGCCTAGTGAAGAGTTATTCTGAAAGATGACAATTGATTTTTTAAATTGGATACTTATATTTGCATTCAATTATTTTATAATAGGCAAAAACAACAAAAATAATTCATAGCATAAGTCATTAAGTAACTGTAGTACATCTATACAATGTAGCATTTCTATCATACTCTTCACAAAATGAAGAAATTCTATTGATATAATAGTAAATTTAAAAATTAATATATTAAACATTGCATGCATTGTACCTCTTTCTTAGTGGTAGCAAGGGCTAGGTGCAACATCTGTCCTTTATCTTTATCTTTAATGGAATATTTTGACGTGCCCTAAACCACTGGACCTCTAAAAACTTCAATTAGGCTGAAGGTCCTTGGATTCCTAAGAGATTAATTTCCCACTTTACTGTCACGTATTTGTCTTACCAAGGTATATAGAGTAGTCGCTACTTCCTGCCTATCAGGTCCAAACAAAATGTCATCAATTGAGTGGACCAAAGTAATATACGGTTGAATAGAGAAGCAATCAAGGTCCCTGTGCACTAGATTATGACAGAGGGCTAAATAATTGGAATAGTCCTAAGGTAGGACAGTGAAAGTATTTTTCACTGTCCTTGACAGCTGAAAGTAAACTTCTACTGTTATTTGCTAACAGGTATAGAGAAGGTAGCATGAGCCATATCAATAGTTACATACAAAGTGCCAAGGGATATCAAGGATGTCAGTGCTCCCTTCTCTTATATATTTCTCAAAGTTTGGGAGAATGGAGGTCCATCTGACCTTCCCAAAGGATACATTTAAGAAGTTGGTGAGCATACCTTACATAAAATCATTGTAGCACTTTGTTCTGAGTCTTTTGATACCTTCCTCTACATTATTCCAAAGAAATTCTGGTATTTTAGGTATATTTCGGTGCAGTCTAATTTTGGGTCCAGATATTGGTCAACAAAACAAGCTCATAAAGTCACTCTCAGATACTCAAGCTAACAGACAGAATCCAGAATCTGTTTTGTGCACTCATATCAACTTATGGCAAATTAAATACAACATTTCTTCCATTCTCACACATATTCCTCAGGCTTTTGTTGATGTAAATTGGCAAAATATAGCAAATCTTCTGGTATTTATGGCATGTCCTCATTGTTCATATATTGTGTCTGACCCCCAGAAGCCTGGCAGAACTTTAGGGCAGTCATAGGTCTAGAAGCAATGAGAGGTGGTAGAGGTAGATATTTAAAAGGATCAACCAAGGTACCTGGCTGGCTCAGTTGGTTAAGTATCTGACTTCATCTCAGATCTCATGATCTGTGGATTTGAGCCCCGTGTCAGGCTCGGTGCTGACAGCTCAGAACCTAGAGCCTGCTTTGGATTCTTTGTTTCCCTCTGTCTCTACCCCACTCCCTCTCATGCTCTGTCTCTCTCCATCTCTCAAAAATAAAAAAATCTTTAAAAAAAATTTTTTAAAGGTGAACAATCTCCAACAGGACAACTGTTACAGGGAAGACCATTTTAGTTTTTCAAGGAAAGGAAAAATAAACTCTTCAGACTAGGGAGGAATGGCTACTCTTACTAGAAAAGAAAGCTTAACAGTCTTTATGGGTTCAAGGAAACCCATTTCATTGGAATCTGTTATAAATCCTCAACTTAATTTGCAGTGTCCCATTCCTTCCCAACTGATCCCCTTTTTATGGCTACCACCTTTGTGAGCTCATAATCAAACATGTTGTAGTGAGCCTCACTGCTCTGGGTTAGGAGGCTGGTGAATAGGTGGAGATTCCAGATATGGAATAGGCAAGAGCACGGACAAAATGGATCCTGTTCACACAAGTGCATCAATCCCTCCTAATCTCTAACCCACAATAACCTTCAGAGCACAGCTGCAGCTTCACTTCTGCCTCTCGAATATCATGCAACTTCACTTTGAGACAATTCTAATCTGATGGAATGTCAGGAAGGAGACTCTAGGAAATACGGTTTCTGATAGAACCATGTTAACAGTAGGAAAATCCTGCACACTGGGTTAAGGAGTTTATCATGAGGCAGACACTGTGCTAACCCTTTGACGTGTATTATTTATTTAATCTTCATAACAACATTTGAAAGTAATACAATAATTATCTTTTTTACTTGAAAAATATCAAGAACACAAAAATTAAAATAAAACTATGCATAAACCCACCACCTATAAATACATAGAAAAGAAACAAAATGTTCCCTCCCTCCCTCCAATCTCATCTTCCATCTGTGCACCCCCCACATGTAACTATTGTTAACCTTTTGTTGTATTTTCCTCCTGGTTCTTTGCTATGCTTGTGGAATAATAAGAATATCAGGAGTAATTTTGATGGCTTGGTAATTAAAGACCCTTGCCATACTTTTTGGGAACCACATATATTTCCCAGATTGCTTGTAATCTTCAGTGAGGAAATAGAGAAAACATGGACTATGATTGTGATGTTAATCCCAAAGTAGCATAAGGAGACTGTCTAACACGGTTTAATTTATGGAAATAAAGAAATGTGATATTTTTCACACCTGAGTTTATAAACTTTTATTCTGGGTACTATAGCTAGGGTTCTGCCATCAATTCCTTATTAACTCTCTTTCCCTACTAAACCACATTATAGTAAGAATTATTGTAGTTCCTAATTCTATATTAATCAAGTGCCTCATTGGATTCTCTGCTAATACTCTAAGCTTATCCCTCTTGGTCTTTACTTCTGCTATTTAAAAGAAAGATCAGGAAAGTAAAGCATTTGTTCCATCATCATGCTTGGGGTCAACTATATTAATGTTTCACAATTCTTTCTTCCTTCCCTGTTCTTGCCATAATTTTCCCGGGGAAAGAGTATAATTATCCACTGCATTTGAGCTTGGCCATGTAACCTGCTTTGACTGATGGGATTTGAGTAAAAGTGATAGTGTGTAGCTATTAGCAGAGGGCTGATCCTGACCAAGAGCCTGAAGCAAAGCTGCATGGCTGACTTTCTAATCCCTGAATGGTATAAAAATCTCTGTGCTAAAAATTACACCAGTTTGAAATTGATTAATATACAGTGTTATCAGAGCAATAATTAGTCTTTCTAACTATGGGTATGGAAGGATAGAGTGTCCTCTCTGTAATAGCTGGACAGAGAACTCAATACTAGATGTATGTTAATGATAATATTCAGGAGAAAATGAGAGTCCAAGTAAGATTTCTTAAATAAAGTAATACTTGCCAGGTTATCTTTAATTCTTGGCTAATTCCTGAGAACTGAGAATCTAACTATCAGAGTGTATGGCTTATGGCCAAAATTATAGTAAAAGTAAAATTTATAGTAATAAATATTTTCATTAGTAAATGAAAATGAAAGCACATATCAAAGTGCTCAACTCAGAAAGTTACAAAGAGGATCACAGAAAAGTCTAAGGAATACAAAAGGAAAGAAATAATAAAGATGAATGCAAATATTACTAAATTAAAAATTAGCAACAGAGGGTTGCCTGGGTGTCTCAGTCGGGTAAGCATCTGACTCTTGATTTCGGCTCAGGTCACAATCTCACGGTTTGTGAGATGGAGCCCCACACTGAGCTCTGTGTTGCCAGTGCAGAGCCTGCTTGGGATTCTCTCTTCCTGTCTCTCTGTCCCTCCCCAACTTGTGTACATACTCTCTCTCTCTCAAAATAAATAAATAAACTTAAAAAAAAAAGCAACAGAATAGTGAATCTAACAACCAGATTTTTTTTCTGATAAAACAGCATTAAACAGATTTCTTATAAGTCTAATCAAGATAAAGTGTAAATATAAAGATATAAAATTAGGAATGAGACAATAAATATAAAATTGATGAGAAAGTAAGAAATTCTAAATAAGATACATTTTGACATGAGACAAAATTGAAATATTAAATTTTCAAAATAAGAAACAAACATCTTAGCAAACAAAATTCTAAGATTATTTTGTTAACATGAAATCAACCTACAACCTCATAATTAACAGCAGAACACTAGAGAAATGCCCATTAAAAGAGGTACCAGAAGTTTACCCAGTATCATCACTGTAATATAACACTCTTCTGGGACCCTTCCCCGATGAATACCATTGAAATGAAAAGTCAATCATTCCATGAAAATGGCTATCCTTCCAGTAAATGCAAAAAATTAAAAAAAATCTTCTAGAAACAAAAGGAAAACTTATAAGTGTCAATAAAGAGGTATACACTAAAGAAGCATACAGAAATCATCGGTGTGGGGCACCTGGGTGGCTCAGTGAGTTAAATATCTGACTTTTGATTTCAGCTCAGGTCATGATCTCAGAGTTCATGAGTTTGAGACCTATATCAGGCTCTATACTGGCATCATGGAATCTGCTTGGAATTCTTTCTCCCTCTTCCTCTCTCTCTGCCCCTCCCCTGCTTGTGCGCTCGCTCTCTCTCTCTCTCTCTCTCTCTCTTGCTCTCACTCTCAAAATAAATAAATAAACATTTAAAAAAAGCATTGGTGCTATATAACCCAAGAAGAACCAACAAAGTAGAAATTGCAATTAGAAATATATATAGATATATAATTCACATGCTAACAAAATGTGTAAAATACAAAAAAAATAAATTTAAGAAGAAATATGCTGGACATATATTTTAAAAAATCTATAAAATTTCATGAATCATCTAAAAACAAGACTGCAGTAATTGGAAAACCACACTATGCACCCTGCTGAGAAGACTTTTAAGAGTTTTCTCTAATTATTAAGTAGGTTTAATAATATTTAAACCATATCCCAAAAGTGGTTATTTTGATAGTTGACAAAATGGTTCCAAAGTTTATCAAGAAGAGTGAAGGGATTAAAAGGTTAAAGAAAACTTTTTACAAAGAAAAGTAAAAAAAGAGATTTGCTATGAAAAATAAAGTTGCAAAAGTTATCAATAGATTATTATGTAAGAATTGAAAGAAAAATAAATAAATGGAATGAAGTAAAATTTCCAGGAACAGACCTTCATGATGATGTTAGAGCGCAATGAAAGCAGAATCATAAATACGTTGAGGAAAAAGGACAGAGAGAGAGTGAAGTTTATTCATTATATAATGCTGAGATTATTGGTGACTTCTCTGGGGGCAGAAATATATACTCACTTAACCACATACAAAAAGATTTACTCCTAATTAATGAAAGAATTAACTGAAAATAAAATCATAAAAAGAGAAAATATTTGGTAAAGATTTGACAGATCTCAAAAGAGAGAAATACCTTTTTTAGTTAATGCTCTTTTATTTTGAAAATTTATAAACACAAAAAGCAGTGAACATAGCAGATAAATCCCTGTTTCCATATCCAGCTTCAGCAATTAACTACATTCTGCAACCTTCTGTGACATTGATAAACCAAGTTGTCCAAGATAAATTCTACATATTTGACTGTGTGAATTTATGTTTAAAAAAAACATTAAAATCCAACCAATACATTTTCAGATGTCTTTAAAAACTGGTGGAGAATATTTCCTGTGACAGGTAGATAAAAGTAATTACACTCTAAAATAAATCTTTTTTTTAATGTTTATTTATTTATGAGAGACAGAGAGAGACAGCGTGAGCAGGGGAGGAGGGAGAGATACAGAATCTGAAGCAGGCTCCAGGCTCTGAGCTAGCTGTCAGCACAGAGCCTGACACGGGGCTCAAACCCACGAACCATGAGATCATGACCTGAGCCGAAGCTGGACGCTTACATGGTTATGTGCCAAAGAAAAGAGGAATAAATAAGGCCCCTGGGGGAACTCAGTTCCATACTGCAGAACAGCAGAGTACCATTCTGGGAGTCAGTTAAAATGAGAAACAAGAAATAAACATAGTGAGGGGCACCTGGGTGGCTCAGTCAGTTAACGTCCAACTTCTGCTCAGGTCACGATCTCAGTGGGTTTGAGCCCCACATCAGGCTCTGCGCTAACAACTCAGAACCTGGAGACTGCTCTGGATTCTGTGCCTCCCTCTCTCTCTGTTCCTCCCCACTCACGCTTTGTCTTTCTCTCTCTCAAAAATAAATAGACATTTAAAAAATTTTAAAGAAATAAACAGTGAGAAGAGAAAAGCAAAACAATTATTCTCTGCAATAGATGTGACTATATATTCAGAAAACACGAGAACAAACTGAAAAATATATTAGAAACAATGGGGAAAATGTAAATCAGGAGATGAATAACAATATTAAAATATAAAAGCAAAAGCTTTCAATATATAAACCAAAGTGAGTTAGAATATTTAATGGAAAAATAGATCTTATTTTCAATAGGAATAACAAAAGAAGATAAAATATTCAGAAAGAAACAACAAAAAATGTGTAGGGCTCATACAAAGAAGACTTTAAAACCCTAATGACTCATATTTAAAAGCATTAAATAAATAGAAACTCAGAAGTTGTTTGTGGAAACTAAAATTCCACTTTGTAAAGATGTTGTCTTTAAATTAATCTATTAAAGCAGTTATAATAAGAAACAAAATAATTTGAAAGTAAAATTTTAACTTTGATCTGTTCAAATAAATATGCAGAACTAGCCAAGAAAATCAAGAAAAGAAAATTGAGGGAGGAGCACTACAGACTATTAAAAGCTAAGAAGATTGCATAAATTAGTTTGGTATAAGTAAAGAATAATGCAGAAGAATCACCTAGAATGCATGTTAAGTCTGAAATTTCCCTGGGGGCCAAACATTAAAAATTCTGATTATCTAGGTCAGGACTACAGCATGGAAATAAGCATTTTATTATAACAAGAGTCTCAAATGATTATAACACAAGTACAAATATCCTTCCTTAAATAATCTACCCATATAACTAAGAAATTCTTTCACCACCAAACATACCATCTGATGCTGTCTGCATACTAAAATCACAGCCGATGACTTGTGTTTAAAACTAAAAACTCAGAACTGTTTATGCCTATTTATGCTAAATAATTACCTAGTTTAACTAAATATTATGTAAACCCATGAAATGTGTGTTCAAAAAGAAAATTATTCAATGAAAACTAAATGTTTTAGAAAAAAATTTTTCTAAGTTGCTAGAAATTGCTAAAAAAAATCTTTTCAACTCTTGTGGATGAGAAAACTGCTAACAGATTAGGACACAAACCATATAGAACAAAAAAACTGTCATTCAGATTATTCATAAACATCCTTCTTTAAGGTCTTGTCCTACTTCAAAGAAAGATATAAGCATCATTAATGCAAAACCAATGACACAAAATTAATACAACCACAGTCAAAGAAAAAGCCTATGATCTAATTCAAGGGACTAAAATAAATGTGCATTAATATATTTTATATTAAAATGGTTAGGATTCTATATATTTTTTATGATTGATTTAATCAGTTTTGTTTTGTTTAATGTTTTTATTTATTTTTGAGAGACAGAGAGAGACAGCGTGAGCAGGGAGCACAGAATCTGAAGCAGGCTCCAGGCTTTGAGCTAGCTGTCAGCCCAAAGCCTGACGCAGGGCTCGAACCCACAAACCGTTAGATCATGACCTGAGCCGAAGCTGGATGCTTAACCAACTGAGCCACCCAGGCGCCCCTGTTTTTGTTTTTTTAGAGAGAGTGTGAGGAGAATTGGGCAGTAGCAGGGAGAGAGAAAGAGTATCTTAAGCAGGCTCCATGCTCAGCACAGAGCCCATGGTGGGGGTAGACCCCACAACCCTGGGATCATGATCTGGGCTGAAATCAAGAGTGTGACTGATGCTTAACCGACTGAGTCACCCAGGCACTTCTTAAATTATTATTAACAGAGAAAATACTACTTCCAATCATGCTAAGGGGATATCTTCTCTAATTAAAAAAAAAAAACCCGCACAATTTGAGAAACGCTATAACACACAAATAGATGAATTCAACAGAATATTCAGAGATAAACCAGTTAAGTAGTAAATTTGAAAAATATGTATTCCAAATAGATAGGAAAAAGATAGCTAAATCAATAAAGGATGCAGAGGAAATTCAACTAGCCTTACAGAAAAATATAGGTGGATCTTTTTTGAATTCTAACAATAAATTTGAAAAGAAAATATACTAATTAAGGTCAGAAACGTACGAAAAAAGGCACTAAAATTCTTTAAAAATTGTGATAAAAACTCTTTTAAGCATGACATTGTACATAAGCCATATAGGTGTTAAAAAACCAGACAACAGGCCCCAAATGGAGCAGCCTGCGCTAAGTCCCACTTCACCAAACTCAGACCAAGACTTTCCCAGAAAAGCAAACTTAAAACCAATCAGGAATCACCTAAATAGTGTTATTTAAATAATCTACTTCATAGATCGCCGCCATTCCCTAAAGGAAAGTAACTCTGCAATAACCAACTTGGTGGGGTTTTGTTTTTTTTTTACTTAATCTCACCTTCTTGTTCCTGCTCCTTTCTGTCTATAAAAGTTGCTCATTTTGTACAGTTCTCAGAGCTACTTCCTACCTGCTAGATTGGAAGCTGCCCAATTTTTGCGCAAATCAACTTAAAAAATTTTAATAGCCTCAGTTTATCATTTAACAGTTCTGTGAGTAATAATAATAAGAAACCTAACAAGTCCCCTCGGGCTCAGGAGAACATCAAACAACCAAGCATACCTGCTGGGCCCCGAGCTCGAGGCTTTCCGGCTTTCTCGAGGCCTCAAGACGGCGCAGGTAAGTCTTCATGGATCCTTCACAGCTTTTGTGTTAGGAGTTTGAGACTTTTTTTTAACCATTTCTTTTTCCAGACTGGGTCTACAAACTGCCTCAAGAAAAATTGAGTCCCACTTAAAACTCGGACCAAGTATACACAGGGCGAGACGGGGTCTGACTCAAAAACTGGACCCGGTCCAGGGTCGAACCGGTTCCGGCTTGGAAATCAGAAACCAGAAACCAGACTAGTTCCGGGGTCAGGGCCCAGCCAGACTTAAGCGGGACGGGGGCCTGTGCGGTGCCTCAGGTGAGTAAAATTTTGTTTAAAGGCTGAACAAGCAGGTTAATCTTACCAAAGATAATCTTGAATTACCGTGGCCACAGTGGAGAACGTTTAACCTAAATGGGTTTATCCGTTTACGAGGTGCCCTAGACAAAAATGGATCTCAGCTGAGCACTCACCGTCAAGGGGACAGGGAAAATTATTTTTCTTTAGTTTATCCTGACCAGGATAATACGTGCTGGGACATTGCACTCACTCCAGAGCCTGCAGACAGGATTCTGGGAAAACTGGAAGACCCAGCCAAAATTTAATCAAAGTCAACCCTGGTTGAGAGAGGAAGGTAAAATTTCACATTGTCACGTTCTTCCCAAATTTAGGTTGTCACGTTAAAAACATATATAAGAATTAGATCTTTGGGGGTGCCTGGGTGACTCAGTCGGTTAAGCATCTGGCTTCGACTCAGGTCATGAACTCGGGGTTTGTGGGTTCCAGCCCCAACTCGGGTTCTGGGCTGACAGCTAACTCAGAGCCTGGAGCCTGCTTTGGATACTGTGTCTCCCTCTCTCTCTGACCCTCCCCTGCTCACACTGCCTCTCTCTCTCTCTCTCTCTCTCTCCCTCTCTCTCTCTCTCTCTCTCTCTCTCTCTCTCTCTCTCTCTCTCAAAAATAAATAAAAACATTAGAAAAAACGTTTTTTTTAATTAGAGCTTTGAACTGTGACTCCTGAATTAGCTTTATGGTGCTTATTAGTTGTTTGTCTCATTTTGTATCCTGAGAACTTGGCTTGGCAACTATCAGATTGGAGGCCCAAAAAATATGGCCAGACAGAAATGTGTGTTGCATTCCATTTGGGGCTACAGACTGTTATTATCTAAGGGATCCTAGCATGATGCATACAAGTAGAGGATTTTCTAATGCCAATTCGTTCATGAACCCAGAATCAAAGCAAGACCACGTCTTCCTTTTTTGGACCTTCCTATATATCCAGTTGTTTCTTGGAGTTAAGGATTCTCCATTGATGATCTATTTTTTAGTTAGACAACAATATGTGCTCAGATATTCATTAATGCTTACAAAACAACACTAACACAGGATTGACTTCAAAAAACTGAGTTTCAGGTTCGCCTATAGACAATTCAAGGATTATAATAGGGGACAATAATCAATTGCCCTTTGAAAAAGATGACTTGATGAGAAATCAGAAGGATGTCTAATGATTCACAGGTGGTCGCGACATAACTGAACAGCTTAAATGAAATTTGTTCATCTTTATTAAGTATGAAATCAGTAATCAAGACTCAGTTGAGTAAAATTTATTCTAAAGTGTGCTTTGAAACAAATTTGAGTATTGTTACATTTTTAAGTCTTTTCCACCTTTATTTAATTTTTGCAATAATAGATTAACTAGAACACTTTTTTAGTGATATTTAACTTAGAAATACTAATATTTGACATCTTATAAATAAAAATACAGAAGAAATTTAATACATATTTGTTAATGGAAATATGTATATTTTGTAAATGTGAATTATATCTTTTATTTAATTTTATCATGGCTAACATTAAAACCTATATCTATGGTTACATGGTAGGTTTTAGGAAATTTCAGAATATTGTAGATTATAAATTGACCAGTGTCTCCTGTCTAGGGAAATGTGGTTGATAGAGCTTTTTTATGTTTTTGTTTGTTTTTTTACTTTTAAACAGTTGGCAGCTGGGTTTGGCATAATGTTAGACATCCCTGGTTGGTGTGGCTCTGAGGATGAAACAAGCATATATCATTTGTACCCTCAAAAAAGGATGGTAGTTCTAGAACTTTCCAACGCTCATTGGGCAAGGACTAGAGGTGGTTATTTGGTAGAAGTTGACAACGTTTAATGAGTTGGAGCCCAGCTGCATATCCCAAAGTCATGAAAAGAATTTCCAAGATCTCTGTGAAGTGTAATTTATTCAACAGAAAAGAAGGCAAGTAAATTAAGGAGAAGTAGAAATTTTCATATAACAGAGTTCTCCTAAGAGCTGTTTTTCTATCTTCCAAGAAATAAATTGGCCATTTTCTAAGCTTTCAATAAATGTCCCCTTTCCTAAGCTCTCAAAGAAGATGCATGGGACAACATCACTGAAAACATCTTTAGGGATTTTCCTAATGGTAATTCACTCTGAGCAGGAGCTGTACATTCTTATTATATAATGTGTATTATCATGGCATAGCTTTGCACCTGCCCTGTACTATAGCTCTGCCTTCAGATGAACAATAGGAACATGGTTTCTCTCCGTAATATGAGTGCTGTGGTGTCCTAATATCTATGGAAATTACCTGGGAAAAAATTTAGTCTTACATCTAGCAGTAATCAATGCTTCTTTATAATAAAACAATATATACACTTTTCTCTACATTTTAACCAATATAACCAACATTTATTTAGGAAAAAAATAACCACCAGTCATCATCAATAATAAAATAATGCACACATACATACAAATACATATACACAAATGCTAACCACCCCCAACACGCACACATACACACAAACAAAACACATTTTCGAGGTGTATTATATGCCAAACATCATATTAGACCCTGGAGGTACAGATCTGACAAAGGTATACTTCTGCACCTGAGAGTCATAAATCTGGGAAAGTCGCTATGTTTTTAGTGGTGTGAGAAGAGAGACCATTATCGCTACACAGAATTGTCAATTAGATGTAACTCCAGACCTACTCTCTCATTTTATAGAGGGAAGAAGTTGCAACCATTATTAAAACCTTTTTTCTAAAAAAAAAAAAAATTCTGCATAACATTAAAACTCAGACCTCAGAACTTTAATACAACAAGGAAAACATAATTTTAGGGGTTCAGAGAAAGGTCTTTCTTCCATACTGCCTTGAGTATAGAAGGATGCTTCAGAAGTTTCAGAGAAATCAGTTCTGATGGGGTCTCAGAGAGGAGGGAGCAGGGTTTGTTGTGTGAAATCAACACAGGATGTAATAACATTATCTAAGAGAAGTGATAGTCACAGACAGCATGAAAGGGCTGCTAGAGTCAGGAAAGGAAACAAGCTGTGGATACCATGTAGTAGACTATGGGATTTGTGTCTGAGTAAACGTGGGAATCTCCTTACAGTGCCACTGAGGGGAAAAAACAACAAACACTATGTGGCTTGGAATACATACAGAGTGATGCTGTGCTGCAAAATAAAACTGTGGATCTATAATGCATCATAAGTAGAGCAGTGATATCTAAGCCACGTATAGACAAACATGATACATGCTGAGAATGGTTAACACTGGGTAAGTGGGTGTGTACAATTTTAATATTCTTTCTATAATTTTCTGTTTTTCAATTATTCTATGATTGAGAAGGATGCTTTATAACATGGAGTGCTTTATAATGTGAAAAGTTAACAATTTAAGATGATTTTTATTTTTACTCTTATTTGGTAGATAAAAATCATAAAACAAAATTGGTGCATTATGAAAATCCTCTGGATAGACATCCAAGCACAATAGCTTTAGAAATTCTAAAGTTACTGAATTCTCTTATTTGAATTAGCATTTTAGTGCATAAAATTCATGGTTATGTCCGGCATTGGCTTAAAGTTATAGAATAGCAGTCCATAAAATATTTTATCTTGTTGTTGGAGCACATATTTACCTATATGCTGAACTTATTAATTTGGAAAAGCAAAAGCTGCTTATTCTTTCAAGAATAAAATTATAAAAGCTTCATTTAAAATCATATCATTGTGTAAGAGTATATAAATAACTCTTTCTCTAGCTGAATTTTATCTTTTATTTGCCATCCAGATGCAATGGAGATAAAAAATTAAAAAATCCTAGGCTATATAAAAATATTGCTAACATAACATTTATTCTCCACTTAAATAGCAATGCAGGCACACCGCAGAGGAAATATTTCCATATGGCATGCATAAACACTCTGGTTATTGATCCCTTAAGAGTTTCTGTGCAGCAATATGTTTGAAGACTGGGGGGATATTCCGATAGCATTTTGCACATTATTATACTTTTTCGTATATTATATTAAACCGTAGGAGGTCCTCATACCTACATTTTCTGTCATATACTACTCTTAAGTGCTGTCAAAATTGTTGACTTTGAACCTAGAAAACTGATTTTCAAGAAGAATCAAAGATGTGATATATAGATATATAAATATATGTGTGTGTACATATACACATATATACACACTATATACACAGTATAAATATATATACACAGTATATATACACTGTATATACATATATATACTATATACTATGTATTTACATATAAAACATATAGTATATACTATATATAGTGTATACACACACACATATATACTATATAAAATATATAGTATATACACACATATATTATGTACTATGTATTTATATATACAGTACACAGTACTATATATATATGTGTATTTACATACTATGTATACAGCATAAATATATATACACACATGAATACATATAGTACATAATGGATTTTATTCTTGAAAAATTGAAAAATAAATTATGGCAGACTGGAAAGTAGGTAGGAAGAGGTGTGACAGAAACCGAAAGGGGTTTGCCCAGGGACAATTAATGTCAAATTCAGGGAAAACAAGTAAAGTAGGTTTCTTATTCCCCATCTCTGCTCCATTTTTTTATACATCTCTGGTAATATAATATTTTCCTTGTGTTTCTCAGAATATTAATCCCCGGAAATGCTAGTAGAAAAAAATATGTAGTCAACATATATGAGAAAATCTGCCATAGTATATTGCTTTCTGCAAGAATTACAATGTGCATGTGTGTATTTACATATCAAAGGCTCTGAGAAGTCCTGTAATAAATAAGTCTGCCCAATTTTTCCCAAACTTTATATTGCAATTGGATTTTCAAGGTAATGTTCAACAGCACCCATAGAAATACATTTTCCAGTCACTATCTTTCATTATCACATTTATGTTTTAAACATTTAATTCATAAGTATTTTAATTTTCAATTTTATGTTTTTCTGAGTTTTCCTCCCATTCTTTCTAAATTTTATTTTGCTTTTTTTGTCATAGTTCTTATTCCTCCGGTTGTTTTAATACCCTTAACTGTTTCTTTTGTTTATTTGGTCATTAAGTTTATTTAAAACCCTGTTTATTAAGTTTCTTTGACATATTTCACATTCCCCTTCATACTACTTTTCCAACTACTGTTTTCAAAACCCGGAGCGTTTTTACAGACACTATTTTTATTACAAACATTTTTCTCCCAACTTCTTCATTTTGCAAATTTCTACTTATCCCCTTTCCATATATGTAGACATATACACATAGGGTGTTATATATTCACTATGTACTCCTATAGTTCTGGATGTTTTCATTATTGCAACACTTTTATGTAATTGGTCTTGCATTTATCTCTCACACTACAAGCTCTGAAATGTAGGAACTATGTCCATTTTGTTATTACATCCTAAGAATCTATAATAGTGCACAGAATATTTACACAAGTTTTAATTGTCTGAATAATACTGCTAATATGACTACATTCTTCAAAGACTCTTGGTTTGTTTACACAAAGAATATATCATAAGTGTTTTACTATTTGAATGCAGTTGCTGTTGTAAAGGTTTTCCTTGTTGAATAGGTCTGTGATTTCCATCACTGAATAGCAAATTGTTAATGGAGACATTGATTCCATAGACACAGGTAGCAGTACTTTGTAGTTACAGCTTAACAAATTTCCTAAAAATATTAATCTGAACCAGTGAGTTTTTGAGAAGTGACTTTGTACTGATTGACATTGTTAGAACAGTGAAAACATCCAAACCTGTTTTTGTATAGAAAGAAAGAGAGAAATAAAGAAAGGAAAAGAAGAAAGGAAGGAAGGAAGGAAGGAAGGAAGGAAGGAAGGAAGGAAGGAAGGAAGGAAAGAAAGAAAGAAAGAAAGAAAGAAAGAAAGAAAGAAAGAAAGAAAGAAAGGGAAAGAAAGAAAGAAAAGGAAAGAAAGAAAGAAGGAAAGATTTTCTTTGCTTATAAGTATCAGACACCAAAAAATCCCAAACACAGATAAATTTAAAACCATTCAGATTTAAATGAGAAATGTATGGCTATTAACTATGTTTTATTTTTGGTGTATTTAAAATACCAAATTAAACATGCTATGAGGACCAAAAATGTCTGTTTTCAAAAATAGATTACATCTAATTACAAAACAACACATGAGAAATTTTAAAACACAGAATAACAATATAATGAAAAAACTTCATGAAATGCATTACTTCATTCCAAGAAACTATTAAATATTTATTATGGCCTGATAGGTTGATTCATTTGGGTAATCAATAATTAATCACTCTGAAAGCTTCAGATCCTTTATAAATATCAAAGACTTTTAATAATTGCTTTACAAATCCTAAGTAGCATTGAATCTACAGACTTCATATATCAAGGGAAATGAATACAAGTTTAAAAGATGACTGCTTTAAAATGAATAAACTAAATCCCAAAAGTTCATATTTTGAAATGTTTGCTCTTATAAAAGAGATCAGTGTGATGACAGGAAGGTAAAAATAATACCATCCCTGGGCAGAGATAGAGCATATGTATGAGCAAAAATGCCAGCAAAAACAACTCGCTGCCAATTCCTCTTTTGAAAATATTAAATATGCATCCAACTCACAATTGGTCTGGATAGAAGAGGAAAAAAATAACTTATACAAGTGAAATTCACAGATTATCACTTCAGCCATTTGTATTAGCTCTATTCTCCAACTGTATAAGAAATATTAGAATTAGCCATGTTGAGTTTCATCTCCTTTACTGCTCATCCTCCAGCTGTAATAACCATAATTTTGAGGATTATAATACTAATGATTAATATCAGTTTCACAGTTATTGAGTGTTTAATGTTTTACACCAAGAACTTTACATATATGATCTCATTTACTCCTCTTGATAACTTATTGCTAGATTTTATTATGGCAGTACCCCACCATGATGTCATAAT
>NC_043709.1:30541702-30657225 GCF_006229205.1 Suricata suricatta | reverse complement strand
TAAAATTGACCTCCATTCTAACCCAGATAAGTACTGATTTTTATTTTTAAATATTAAAATCTCAAATTTAGACACTAATTTTAAGTCATTCACATATTTTATCTGCAAATAAAGATTTTTTAATCTTAAAACAAAATGCAGAGAAATTATTTAAATCAAGAGACTATGTTTTACTAACAAAGATGAAAATCTGAAACAGGTCGATGATTTTCTGGGAAAATTAGCACAACTGACAATGAAAGATAGAAAATCTAAAAAGAAAATCCTCCTCTACAAGAAAGTTTTTTAACTACCAAAGAGATACTCCACTTTCCAAAAAAAGTATCAGTTTCAGAACACTTCACAAGAAAAATTCTCATGTAATTCAGGATGACAAGAAAACAAAGAGAACTTTCTAATATTTTTATCCCTGAGCTATTTCAGAAATCAGTTTCCTTCATGTATACAAAGAGCAACCACTAGGAATAAATTAATGGGAGATATCACTGTGATTAAAATACCAGCAACGACTGAAAATAAAATATAAGCAAACATGGCTAAATACCAAAGAATAATTTAACAATAAGGTTATGCTACATTAGAAACGTCCCAAATGTCATTGGTTTACAAGAACAAATTTTTATTCTTCATTCGTATTCCATGTCCAGAATATATATCCCATGTTTTCTTCATTTGGGAACTCAGATTAAAGGAGTATCAGTTATGAAGGATCTACTGCCTTCACAGCAAAAGGAAAAGGCTGGTGTTTCCTAAGCTTTCTGTCGATAAGTAGCATATGTCACAACTTCCCAGATGGCCAAAGTAAGTAACAAGGCCAAACTGATGGCAATGGTATGAGGAATTATAATCCTTCACTAGGATGGGTAGTGAATAATTGGTACAACGACAACAAAATCTACTACGTGGATTAATTGCAACCCTCATAAGAAACCTTATCTAAAAGAAATAGGGCATCTGGTGGTTCAATTGGTTAAGTGTCTGACTCTTGATTTCAGCTCAGCTCACAGTCTCATAATTCCTGAGTTCAAGCCCCACATTGGGTCTGCATGGATAGTGTGAAGCCCACTTGGGATTCTCCCTCTCCCACTCTCTTTGCACCTCCCCTGCTCACATTCTCATCTGTCAAAATAAATAAACATTAAAGAAAAAGCATGGGTATATAAAGAAATATAAAGAAATAGTTGTATCTCACTTATGAATATTGCAAAACCATTGGAAGACTACTGGAAGTTTATTATTTCATAAACAAATGGGATTTCCTGTATTCAAAGATAATTTAACACTAGAAAAATTATTAATAAAAATTTATCTTATTAATATACTTAGAAAACTGTGACCAATTCAATAGGCATTGAAAGACCATTTGACAAAGATTTAACATTCATTTTTACTTAAAAATGTTTAATGTTTATTTATTTGAGAGAGAGAGAGAGACAGAGAGCAAGCAGAGAAGGGCAGAGAGAGAGAGAGGGAGACACAGAATCCGAAGCAGGCTCCAGACTCTAAGCTGTCAGCATAGAACCTGACATGGGGCTTGAACTCATGAGTTATGAGATCATGACCTGAGCCAAAGTCAGCCGTTTAACTGACTTAGCCACCCAGGCATTCTAACCATTTTTACTTTTTAAAAATGTTCATTTGTACATAGACCAATGGAATAGAATAGAGAACCCAGAACTGGGCCCACAAATGTATGGTTAACTAATCTATGACAAAGCAGGAAAGAGTATCCAATGGAAAAAAGACAGCCTCTTCAAGCAGGTGGTACTGGGAGACCTGGATAGCAACATGCAGAAGAATGAAACTAGATCAGTTTCTTACACCATACACAAAAATAAACTCAAAATGGATGAAGGACCTGAATGTGAGACAGGAAACCATCAAAACCCTAGAGGAAAAAGCAGGAAACAGCCTCCTTGACCTCAAGTGCAGCAATTTCCTGCTCGACACATTCCCAACAGCAAAGGAATCAAGAACCAAAATACACTATTGGGACCTCTTTAAGATAAAAAACTTATGCACTGCAAAGGAAACAACCAAAATACCTAACAGGCAACCAATAGAATGGGAAAAGATAGTTGCAGATGACATATTGGATAAAGGGCTAGTATCCAAAATCTACAAGGAACCACAAAACTCCACACCTGAAAAACCAGTAATCCAGTGAAGAAATGGGCAGAAGACATGAAGAGACACTTCTTCAAAGAGGAAATCCAGATGGCCAACTGACACATGAAACAATGTTCAGCATCACTCATCATCAGGGAAATCCAAATCAAAACGACACTGAGATACCACCTCATGCCAGTCAGAGTGACTAAAATGAACAAATCAAGAGACTATAAATGCTGGCCAGGATGTGGAGAATTCTCACTGCTGGTGAGAATGTAAACTGGTACCACCACTCTGGAAAACAGTGTGGAGGTTCCTCAAAAAACTTTCAGTAGAACTCCACTGTGACCCCACAGTGGCACTGCTGGGGATTTACCCAAGGGATACAGGAGTGCTGATGCATAGGGGCACATGTACCCCAATGTTCATAGCGCACTTTCAACGATAGCCAATCATGGAAAGAACCTAAATGTCCATCGACTGATGAGTGGATCAAGAAGATGTGGTTTATATATACAATGGAATACTACATGGAAATGAGAAAGAATGAAAGCTGGCCATTTGTAGCAAAGTGGATGAACCTCGAGGGTGTCATGCTAAGCAAAATAAGTCAGGTGGAGTAGGACACATACCATATGTTTGCATTCATAGGACTAACAGGAGAAACCTAACAGAGGACCATGGGGAGGGGAAGGGGGGAAAAGAGTCAGGGAGAGGAAGGGAGGCAAATCATGAGAGACTATTGAATACTGAAAATGAACTGAGGGCTGAAGGGAGGTGATGGTGTAGAGGAAGGCACTTGTGGGGAGGAGCACTGGGTGTTATATGGAAACCAACTTCACAATAAACTATATTTTTAAAAAGGTTCATTTGGGGGGTGCCTGGGTGACTCAGTCGATTAAGCCTCCAACTCTTTTTTTTTAATGTTTTTTAATTTATTTTTGAGAGACAGAGAGAGACAGCACAAGCAGGGGAGGGTCCGAGAGAGAGGGAGATACAGAATCTGAAGCAGGCTCTAGGCTCTGAGCTAGCTGTCAGCACAGAGCCCAACTCAGGGCTTGAACCTACGAACCGTGAGATCATGACCTGAGCTGAAGCCAGATGCTTAACCTACAGAGCCACTCACGGGCCCCTAAGCCTCCAACTCCTGATAATGGCTCAGGTCATATCATGGGTTCACAAGATCAGCCCGGCATTGGGCTCTGTGATTACAACATGGAGCCTGCTTGGGATTCTCTTACTCCCTCTCTCTCTATTCCTCTACTGCTCACATGCATACACACTCTCACTCTCTCTCTCTCAAATTAAATAAAATTTTAAAAACTAAAAAGCTTCATTAAAATAAGAGCTGATAAATACTATTTTACAATAGTATGCCAGCATTAAAGTGAATAGAAACATACTGGAAAGATTTAAACTAAAGATATTGATACAGTGAACAGATTCTTTGGCAACATTTTAATGTAACATTCGATTAAAGGTGTTAGCCAGATTATTGATACCAGAAAGAAGGAAATTAAAGATATTAAGAATAAAAAGTAGAAAAGATTAAATTATAACTACTTGCAGCCGAAAATTACCATGTACTTGGAAACTAAATAGAATCCATTATAAAAGTTCTATGGTAGTAAGAGGATTTAGTTTAATACCTGAGTGTTCAAAAGGCAATTGCCTTTATTATATAAAAAGAATAAATATTAGGAAGCAAAGCTGTAAAAAAAGTGAATATTGCAATTATAATAGCAGCAAAATGATAAAATATCTAGAATGGAACTTAAAAAGAAATACACAAAACTTAAATGAAAAAAACTAAAAGGCCATAAAGGTAGATTTAAATGAATTCTAAGATTTTCCATGTTTGTAATTAGGAACATTCAACTTCATAATGATACCAATTCTCCTTGAGTTTATAAATTCAGTATGATCCCAGTAAAGACACCAGTACATTTGAATGAAACTGTACAACTTTATGTAGAAAAAGCTAAAAAACAAGAATATCAGGCTGAAAAAAGAAAGCAACAAGTTTGGGACAGCATTATTGGATATTAAAATATAAAGTCTCAAAATTTTAAATGGTGTGACAATAGAAACTCCAGTATTCTCACCTCTACACAGGGATTTAAGATCATTAATGAATGTCATTGGGCAGTTGAGCTGTCTTCTTGAAAAAGATAAACTTGAATCTTTCCTCACTCTATACTCCAGAATAAACTCTAAATAGATGAAAGATTCAAGAATAAAAATAAAACTATAAAATATCTAGAGAACAAATGGACAAAAAAGACTAAAACTTGACAAAATCCCATTGTTTGGTTGGGATATGGAGAAATAGTGACATTCCAATCTGGGGCTTAAAGGTTGTAATGGTTAGGGTACCTTCAGGGAATAAGAACCTAGATAGCTATATGGCTGGATAGATCAATAGATTGATAGATTGATAGATAGATAGATAGATAGATAGATAGATAGATAGATAGATAGATAATAGATAGATAGACAGACAGATAGATAGATTTAATGCAAGTCTGGGGGCCGGCTTGACAAGACCAAAATCTGGAGGACAATCCATCAGGAACGGCAGGCTGGAAACTCTCAGGTAGAAGCTGAAGCTGCAGTTTGCAGGTAGAATTTCTTCTTCAGGAAGATTTCATTAAGTCTTCCAACTAATTATTTTAGGTCCACCCAGATTACTGACAATAATCTCCTATACTGAGAATCAAGTGATTATAGACTTTTTCCACATCTACAAAATGTCTTCATAGAAACACCTAGATTGTGTTTGATTGAATAACTGGGAACTAAAATCCAGCCAAGCTGATACAAGAAATTGTCCACAGAGGAAGAAACAATGTCCTCCTATAAAAGCTGCTATCAGAATGTCCATGAGACATCAGATTAGGATTATTTTAAGAAATTAAGAAATTCTCTTTTTACACATATCTGCATGTTCTACCTTTTTCCTTAGGAAAGCACATAGGATAAAAACTTCAAAACAACTGAGCAAAATAGGTGATAAAGAAAGGTCAATTGTTTCCAATCAAGATAACAGACTGAATCACACATTTGCCTTCCTTTCCTCCTGACTGGATTAAAATTACAAGAAAGGAATACATAAAGAAATAACTCCCAAGTACCCATCAGGAAATTAGAAACAACTCTAGGGATTTCAAGCATAAAGGGAATTGGTTAAAAAAAAAATACAAAATAACTCAAAGTCTCAAAAGCAAACATCAGGAATAAACAGCTACTGGTTCTTTAGGTCACACAGCAATAAACTGCAGTCAAGAAGTCAAGAAACTCCCATGCAAATTCACGGATTGCAGTTGCTCCCAACCCCCAAGCCAGAGATGGGCAGTGGAACATGGAATCCAGCTGCTCCAGAAGCCTACTCCTGCTAGAGTTCAAAGCAACCGCAGCACAAAGAATGGTTTCTGCTTTTCTTTTTCTTTGTAATTTTTTATGAGTGCATTTTATTGAAAGAACAGAAATGATATCAAAATCTTTGAAACAAAGGACTCTAGAAATGTAGTTCCCAGGCTTTCAGCCCCTTGAGATGGGAGTAGAAAACATAGGAGACAATGGAAATGAATAACACAACCAGCAAAGAGATTGGGAGAGAGGTCAAACAACTAGAAATTGCAACATAGTTCTAGAAGGCGTAAATAAGATGGAAATGTTCCAGTAAATGAAACACAGTCTACAATATGCAAATAATTGGGCCGCAGCGGATAAGGTAGCACATTCTTGCATTTAATTATGGACAAGCATTAGCCTCAGGGTGGACAGGTACGGAAGATAAAAAGAAAAGGTAAAGAAATGGAGATTAACTGAAAGTCTTTTTATAAATTACTGAGCTAATTGTCCTCATATGGACATTCTCTTGCATAGAATCAATCAGAAACTCTTAAACTGGGGTGCCTGGGTGGCTCAGTTCGTTGAGCATCCGACTTTGGCTCAGGTCATGATCTCATGGTTCGTGGGTTCGAGCTCCGCGTCGGGCTCTGTGCTGACAGCTAGCTCAGAGCCTGGAATCTGTCTTCAGATTCTGTGTCTCCCTCTCTGACCCTCCCCTGCTCACGCTGTCTCTCTCTCTCTCTCTCTCTCTCTCTCTCTCTCTCTCTCTCTCAAAAAGAAATTTTAAAAAAGAAAGAAAGAAAAAAAGAAACTGTTAAACTGGCCAAAATTAATTTCTTCTCTTTAAATAAATTGAACTATCTATGTGAAGGTAAAGTAGGGGAACTCACATGAATGTTAACACCCTGTACATATCTTCCCATTAGGTTATTATTTGGTAGGCAACCAACTTTTAGTACATTGAAAAAAAAATGACTACACTATTTTCAGCTCCTCCTATTGAGAAATAGAATCTCTTTTCCCATCCCTTAAATCTGGACTTCTTGTGAACTTTTTTGACCAATAGAATTTGGCAGAAAAAAACACTGTACAAGTTCTTGAAACCATTGTGTTCATCACTGTGGATCCTCTGTCATCAGGTGAAGAAGGCCAGCATGGAAGACCACATGAAGAGAGGGGCTCAGACTTCCTACCTTTCCAGCCCTACTTGCTGAGTCTCAAAACTTGAGACTACCAGGGGCGTCTGGGTGGCTCAGTTGGTTAAGCATCCAAATTTGGCTCAGGTCACGATCTCACAACTCCTGAGTTCAAGCCCCACGTTGGGCTCTATGCTGACAGCTCAAAACCTGGAACCTACTTCAGATTCTGTGTCTCCCTCTATCTCTGCCCCTCACCCGCTCACCCTCTGTCTCTCTCTCTCTCGTTCAAAAATAAACATTAAAAAAAAAAGAACTTGAGACTATCCATCCCAATTGAATGCCAACTGAGTGAATCACACGAGTGAGGCCAGTGAAATTAGCAAAAGAGTACAGGAAATACTATGCTGTGGTGGTG
Source organism: Suricata suricatta (assembly GCF_006229205.1). Taxonomy (NCBI): domain Eukaryota; kingdom Metazoa; phylum Chordata; class Mammalia; order Carnivora; family Herpestidae; genus Suricata; species Suricata suricatta. Next base: position 30,650,205 of record NC_043709.1, on the reverse strand, counting down.
GGCCGTAAGGCGCTGAGTCTAGGTGTTCATATACAGTAAAGGTTAGCTCTAACAAAACTCAAACAAGTCTCAGTGTCCTGCACACTTAAAATTAAAGTTTGTCAGTAGGCATATCCTGTCCACAAACCCATCACTCCTTCCTTCACCTTCTTTATTACTTGCTCAAATACCCCCTGCTCAATAAGGTCTTTTATTTTTTTTTAATTTTTGAAATGTTTGTTTATTTTACTTTTGAGAGAGAGAGAACACAACAGGGGAGGTACAGAGAGAAAGAGGCAGACACAGAATCCAAAGCAGGCTCCATGCTCTGAACTGTCAGCATGATCCCAACTGCGAGATTGTGACCTGAGCCAACGTCAGATGCTTAACCAATTGAGCCACCCAGGCATCACACGAGAGACAGAGTTTTCTATTTGTTTTATTCACTACTGTTTTCTCAGTATGTTCAACTATCCCTGCCACAGAGTGGACACTCAATAAGTATTCATTAAATAAACTAATGAATGGATTGATGGCATACAGTAGTAAAATATCAAATCTAAGAACATTCACCTTTAAATGAAATAAGGATCCTCACTTTGGACCTAAAAAGATGGCAGGTAATCCTAGCACCCCCTACAAAGATCAACAAGGAATAAGATCTATGAATTTATATAACTTACATTATGAATATAATGTGAATGTTGTATACTGTTTTTTATATTTTAATTAACCTATATATAAATTATAAAAACAATTGTAAAATAAAATGTAATGTTAGTAACTTCAACAAATTTTTTTAAAAGCCTAATAGATATTAGAAGATGAAGTGGGGAAGAAATAGGAGTATAATAACCTTATGTGCATAATAGGAAAAGAAAAACAAAAGCATTATCTAAAGCAGTGGAACAAGAATTGGGGTATTTAGTACATATTAAATTACAAAGGTGACTGTGGGAAAAGTAGAGATAAAGACTATCAAACCAGGAAGGAATCTAGATGCCAGGTTGGAGAAGAGCCAGATGTCTGAGTATAGACTAAATTTCCATATTTTCCAAAGATAAGTTGATAAGTTGCTGGTAATATAATGTAAGCATGTTGTTTAAATTTTCAAATGTAGCCACCAGAAGAAGCAAAACAGAAATGATTAAAGAGTTTTCCAGGTCTGGGCCTGGAAAAGGGGGAGGATTTCTGCTGTTTTCCTTATAAGTTCTATTGTAAAACTTAATTTTTTACCATATGCAAAACTTCCTTTTTTTTAAACAATAATAATAAATTGAAGAAAGAAAATTATTTAAGTATAAAACAAAACATTATAAATGTTCATCCTTATGAAAATAAAATTCAGTGGAGTAAGATAGTTTTTATAGATCATAAATAAATCTTCATAGCTAAAGTGAAATCAAGGAGAAACTCATCTACAAGCTACAAAAATTACGCGATGCACAAGGAAGTTTGGGAAAATAAGAGACACGGTGCTACACAACATCTTGCTGATCTTTATGGTGCTCACGGATGTCAAAGGACTAGGCAATGCAAGGTGTCCTGTATAAGAGTTAGTGCTCTTGCTGACCTTTTTTACCATGACCTCTCTCTAACTCTGATCTTATGGTTCTTAAGTAACTTCAGTTTGATTTTCTACAAACAGGAATTCAATCTCTGTGAAGACTATGAATGTGTAGGTCGGGCAGCAGATTAATTTAGTTCTAACTTTGAATTATAAAATGTTTTTCTGGAGTTTTAGGAAAGTAATTTCTTCTACTGCATCTTATGATGTTCAGTTGTCTTATGAACTTTAGAAGAGTTGATCCTATTCTCCCTTCCCAAAGTTTTCTTTCTGACTGTGCATTTAAACCTACCTCCTGAAACTCAGAAGAGCTATAAATGTATTGAGTTCTTCAACAAATATTAAGAATCTTTTTAGGGGTGCCCGGGTGACTTATTTGGCTAAGTGTCCAACTCTTGATATGGGCACAGGTCGTGATCTCACAGTCATGGAATGGAGCCCCCATGTCAGGTGCCATACTGAGTGTGGAGCCTGCTTCAGATTCTCTCTCTCCCTCTCTCTCTGCCCTTCCCCACTCATGTGCACACTCTCTCAAAATAAATAAATAAGCATTAAAAAATCTTTTTAAATTACAGAAATTTTATTGAAATGAATAGGAAACAGGAAGTGAATAAGAAGGGAAAGTAGCAAAATTATATTACCTCTAATAAAATACATGATTTAAAACTAAGAAAACCACAAAACTGATGGACCACTAATGTCAATGGAGTATCCTGGATTGAATCCTGGAACAAAAAGAAGGAAATGATTGGAAAACTGGTGAAACTCTAGTAAAGTCATATTAGTTAATAATAATGTACCAGTGTTGACTTCTAAGTCTTGACAAATAAATGTACTATGTTTATATAAAATGTTACCCTCAGGGGAAAAAAGGCAAAGAGTCTGCAGGAACTGCCTGTGCTCTATTGTCAGTACCTGGGATGAGGGTGGCGTGGGGCGGGAACTAAGTACTAGTGTCACTTTGTAAAGAAAATGTTTGACACAAGGACAAAATAATTATCTGTCAGACCCAATAGAAGCAAGGAGCCTCAAATGCCTTCCCTTGGCCTGGCATTTACATCTGCCCCACTTTCTTAGTCCATTCAGGTTGCTCTAACAGAATACCATAGACTGGGCAGTTCACAAACAACAGAAATGTATTTTAGGTAGTTTTGGAGGCTGAGACATCTAAGATCAGTGTCTGGGGAAGGCCAGCTTCCTCACCGATGCCATTCTTCCCTGTAACCTCACATGGAGAAAGGGATGAGGGATCTCTCTGAGGCCTCTTTTTGTAAGAGCACTAACCTCATTCATGAAGGTCCCACCCTCGTCACCTAATACATTCCTAAGGGCCCCACTACCAGATACTATCACACTGAGGATTACTTTTCAACACATGAATTTATGGAGGACACAAACATTCAGTCTATAACACCTACTTACTGTATATAATAAAAACTTGGAAAAACAAAAGCTCTTATGTAGAAACATCCATAAGATGTTTCCATCTCACAGAGATGATAAGCTTTTTAAAGCTGTCAGTCTTATCTGTAGCTATATCCTTGGTATTGAGAACATAGTAGACATTCAGTTACTATTTGATAGAGGATAAATAATTTCTCACTAAATATTGCCTTTGTGTCTGTGGCATATGAAAGTTATATCACAATTACTCAGAGTGAATTGACTAAATGGATTAGTTCTGATTCATCCAGTCACATCATGGAGAGAGAGTTAGTTATGTATTAGAATTATATATAATTGTATTATATTTGTTATTGGTTGTTAATAAAATCAGTAAGACTATATGCAGAAAAATATTTTTCTACAGTTCTTCAATAGTTGCTTCCTTCATGGAAAGTCAGTAGCAAAATGTGTCTATATAGCTTAAAAAAACAATAAAACTCTCCCTAGGAGAGTAAAAAAATATTAACAGCTTATAAATATAAAAGAATTTAACTTTGTATTATAATAATAATTTATTACTTTAGACTAGATATTAAAACATTTCTGAAAAGTCACTATACATGTTATTATCAAAGACAATATATCTATAATTTGGTCACTTTCATTAGAAAGCTGACTGAATTCTGGCAAATCATTTCTCCATTAAGATTAGATACTCATACACATAAAACTATAATAAAGTTATTATATCTATTTAGAAAAATAATGAAATATCTAACTTTGTAACCATTAGAACACTTTAACTGTTCAGAAGATTTTTAACAGTGGAATCTATTTCAATGAGACAGGGATTATTAAATGTTTTAATGAAGTCATTCATTTGAAAGAGAGACTTTCATCTTACAATTAATTTTTCAGTTACCAAAATGTTAAATTAATAAATGTTCATATCTTTCTCCTGTAATTAATAATGTGAGTGAAATCTACAAATCTGGATCTCCAATGCATTTGTTTTTGCATGGCTTACTTTCTGATTGCACCAGAAATATTAGTTATGTAGGACTAATTCAAAGAACACACTGATCACTGGAAAGTAAAGGTGTCTCTACAGTACTTATTTTCTTTACTTAGAGCAAGTCATCTGTTACAGTATTTATGTTCACTCTTTACCTTATCTATTGCTGTCTTCATAAAGAAAGAAAGTGTTGCTACTACCTTGTACTTCCAAAGTTTGAAACCAAAAACAATAATTGGCACATAAATGTTTTTGATAAACATCTTATGAATATCTCTTTGCATTTCTTTCCTCTGAGTAGAATAGCATCCTTTTTTTTTTAACATAAATTCTACATCTGTTGAAATGCTCTTAGGACATATTTTTAGTGTTTGATTTTTACAAAACCACTAATTCTGATGGTCCACATGTACATCTACTAAAAATAATACTTAAATAATGCAAGTCCTAATCTTTTCTAAATATACACATGAAGTCCTACTCATAATCATTAGATGGCATAATTGCACCATTATATATTTCATGGTCCAAAAGTTAAAGAACACAGCAGGGTACCTCATGTTCTTAGGAACCTTCAAGTATATAATGTAGAACCTAGAAATGTGTATAGATTTCATTGGAGAAAAATAAGTGAATATGGATTGCCCATGGTGTTTAATGACTTCAGCATTGATAAAAGGCAATAAGCATAATTCACATGTATGACCCCTATTTACTTCTGAAAATCAAAGTTCTTTCAAATAATAAAATAAAGTATGAATATTGAATGCCAAAGAGCTTCCAAAGAGTGTTAGGTGGAAAGAAATGGAGAAAATTCTAGATATATAGGCTGTGTATTAGTTTCCTAGGTCTACCAAAACCTAGGATGGCCTAAAAAACAGAAATTTACTCTCTCACAGTTTGAGGGGTTGGGAATCCAAAATCAGTGTGTCATTAGGTATTGTTTCCTCCTAAGGCAATTAAGAAGTATCCTTCCTTGCCTGTTCCTAGTTTCTGGTAGTTGCCAGCAATCTTTGGCTGAATCTCTCCAAATTCTGCCTCCATTATGGCCTTCTTCTCCCTGAGTGTACCTGTGTCTATTTCTTTCTCTCACTGTCTTTTTTCTTGTAAGGACATCAATGATTGGATTTAGGACCACCCTATTCCAGTATGATTCCATTGTATACATATATTCCAGGTAGTGAGTATATATGTCATAGGTATTAAATTTTAATTCCAGTATAGTTAACATACAGTGTTATATTAGTTTCAGGTATACAATGGTGTGATTCAACAATTCTATACATTACTCAGTGTTCATCATGATAAGTGTACCCTTAATCCCCTTTATTTATTTCATCCATTTTTCTACCTACATCCCCTATAGTTTTCATTAGTTTGTTCTCTACAGTTGAGTATTTTTAGTTTTTTTCTTACCTTCGTTGTTTGTTTTGTTTCTTGAATTCCACATTTGAGTGAAATCATATGGTATTTGTCTTCCTCTGACTTATTTTGCTTAGCAGTAATACAACCTCTAGATCCATCCATATTGTTGCAAATGGCAAGATTTCATTCTTTTTTGTGGCTGAGTAATATTCCACTGTGTGTATATAAATGTATGGATGTATGGATAAAGAGAATGTAAATAAAACCACATTCTCTTTATCCGTTCATCAATTGATGGACTTGGGTTGATTCTGTAAATTGGCTATTAAAAATATGTCTGCAATAAATTTAGGGGTGCATATATCTTTTTGAGCTAGTCAGGTAAATATTTGGGAGCAGAATTACTGGGTTATAAAGTAGTTCTATTTTTACCTTTTTGAGGAATCTTTATACTGTTTTCCACAGTGGCTGCACCAGTTTGCATTCCCACCAACAGAGCAAGAGGGTTCCTTTTTCTCCACAACCTTGAAAACATTTGTTGTTTCTTGTGTTTTTTTATTTTAGACATCCTGACAGGTGTGAGGTGATATCTCATTTTGAGTGATCTTGAGCATCTTTTCATATGTCTGTTGGCCATCTCTATATCTTCTTTGGAAAAAATACTTGTTCATGTCTTCTGCTATTTTTAAATTGGATAATTTGTGTTTGGGGTGTTGAGTTTTGTAAGTTCTTCATATATTTTGGATCCTAACCCTTTATCAGTTATGGTATTTATAAATATCTTTTCCCATTTTGTAGGTTATCTAAAATGTCAATACTAACCAAAGAAACCTACAGATTTAATCCAATCCCTATCAAAATACCAACAGTATTTTTCACAGAACAAGATCAAATAATCCTAAGAAGATCCTGAATAGCCAAATCAGTCTTGAAAACAAAAAACAAAACTAGTGGTATAACAATCCCAGATTTCAAGACATATTACAAGTCTGTAGTAAACAAAACAGTATGTTACTGGCATAAAAATGGACACATAGATCAATGGAATAGAGTAGGGACCCCAGAAATAAACCCATGCTCAGACAGACAATTAATCTTTAACAAAGAAGGCAAGAATATGCAATGGGAAAAAGACAGTCTTTTCAACAAATGGTGCTGGGGAAACTGGACAGTCCATTCAAAAGAAGGAAACTGGACAACTTTCTTCATACACAAAAATAAACTCAAAATGGATTAAGGACCCAAATGTGAGACATGAAATCATAAAAATCTTAGAAGAGAGAATAGACAGTAATTTCTCAGACGTCAACCATAGCAACATTTTCCTAGATATGTCTCCTGAGGCAAGAGAAATAAAAGCAAAAGTAAACAATTAGAATGACATCAAAATAAAAAAATTAACTTATATCTTAATTTCATCCACAAGGATTATATTTCTAAATGAGATCACATCCACAAATACTGAGAGTTAAAACTTGAATGTACCTTTTGGAAGGATACAATTCACCCATTACAGGCATTGACAGAGCAGAGCTTTCTCTTGAAAAAAATGTATAACAAATTGAAAGAGACTTAGGTATGAACCAGTCTGTTAGGAGTGCTCTTCAGATAAATAACTCAATATGGGCATCACGAAAAGAATTGCAAATATTTGTTAGGCCAGGGATCTCTGCAAGGCATAACTCTAGCTGTACCACCTTAGAAGCTGCAATATGAATGGTGACCCTGGAGTTGTACCCTGCAGCTTATGCCTCAATTTCTAATCCTTTCCAAGAAGCAGGATGGTAAATTAAAGGAGTAAATCAAGTACATTATAAGGTAATATTGGAGAATGTTGGATAATGGAGAACTTGAGTGCTCTGTCCAAAGAGTCAGTATTCACTTCCATCCTACTATTGCCATGCAGGAATATAGGTCCAGTGCTACTAGGTGATCCATTCATTTTTTTTTAATTTTTAAACATGTATTTATTATTGAGAGACAGAGCATGAGTTGGGGAGAAGGAGAGAGAAACGGGGCTGGAGAGAGGATCTGAAGTAGGTCCCAGGCTCTGAGCTGTCAGCACAGAGCCCGACTAGGGGCTCGAACTCACAAACTGTAAGACCATGACCTGAGATGAAATCAGCCGCTCAACCAATTAAGCCCCCCAGGCACCCCTAGGTGACCCATTCTTTAAAAGTGAAATATAAAGAGGTGGATGGGGAGATGGGTGAAATAGGTGAAGGGGATTAAGAGTACACATATGGTGATGAGCACTGAGTAATGTATAAAACTGTTGAATCATTAAATTGTATACCTAAAACTAATACATTATATAAATCATACTTCATTAAGAAAAACAAAAATATAAAATTTGGTTTTAATATAAAATCTCCTGATATTTAAATAATGAAAAGTAAGTTTTAAAACATTTAAATGATGTGAGGGTTAAAAATAAGAAAATCCATCTACAGGACTACTCCAGCTAGTGAGTCATCAATGTGCAATCTGATTTGAGCTCACCTGGATTCAAGTGCATCTGTCTTACATTATAAGAAGTGGTTTCTTATACTAAGAATTCTGGCCTTAGAAGGGAAGAATTGTGAAGACTTTAACCCAAATGATGTCATAAACAATATACCTTCAACCTAAGCATAAGTATGCACTAGTGACTTGATTTTTATTTTACGACGAAAATGGAAGTAATCAGTAGAGAATCCCTATAGTACTTACAACAAAACTGCCAACATCTGTCCTTATTTCCCTGTTTCCTCTCCTCTACCTCCTCTGTTACAAGGGATGAGCAATTCATGCACCTCCCTAAGGCCAGTTCCTCCATTTGTGTCATCAATCAAATCTCCTTTTTATTACTCAAAGCCATTGCCTTTGCAAGTCAATGATCTCAGTTTCTTTCTCTCCCTGGGTCCCTGCACAGCATTGTTCTCACTCCTTCTGTTCGTACCTGAACACACTATAAGGATTTTATGCCCAAAACTCACTGCAAATGCTAAGAGTCAGGATCAGCAATGAAACCTACTTTGCCAATCTTTATCAATTCTCAGGCCCCATTTCATTTAATCTATCAGTATATCTCTTTTTAAACACATTTCATTACGCTCTTTTTAAGCACACTTTTGTGGGGTGCCTGCGTGGCTCAGTCAGTTAAGCGTCTAACTTCAGTTCAGGTCATGATCTCACACACAGTTCATGGGTTCGAACCCCATATTACGTTCTGGGCTGACAGCTCAGAGCCTGGAGCCTGCTTCAGATTGTTTCGCTTCTCTCTGACCCTCCCCTGCTCGCACTGTCTCTGTCTCTCAAAAATAAATAAAAATCATTTAAATAAATAAATAAACATTAAAAATATTTTTTAAAAAACACATCTTTGCTTGCCTTCTTATTTTCATTAAGTTTTAAAATTTTAATTCCAGTGTAGTTAACATACAGTGTTATATTAGTTTCAAATGTACAAGGTAGTGATTCAATAATTCTATATATTACTCAGTGCTTATTATGATAAGTGTACTTTTTTTTAATGTTGATTAAATTTTTTTTGAGAGAGAATGTTTGCATGAGCAGGCAAGGGGCAGAGAGAGAGGGAGGGAGAGAATCCCAAGCAGGCTCTGTGCTGAGCATGGAGCCTAATATGGGACTTAATCTTACAACGACAATATCACAACCTAAGCTGATATCAAGATGCTTAACTGACTGAGCCCCGAGGCATCCTGATAAGCATACTCTTTAACCCCCTTACCTATTCTCCCATTCTCTCACCTAGCCCTTTCTGGTAAACATCAGTTTGTTCTCTATGATTAAGGGTCTGTTTCTTGGCTCATCTTCTTTTTTGTCCCTTGGTTTGTTTGTTTTGTTTCTTAAATTCCACATATGAGTGGAAATAATATGATATTTGTCCTTCTCTGACAATTTCACTTACCATTATATCCTCTAGCTTCAACCATGTTGTTGTAAATAGCACGATTTCATTCTTTTTTAATGGCCGAGTGATATTCCATTAAATATATAATAATAATATATTAAATACCACATCTTCTTTATCCACTCATCAATGGACATTTGGGCTGCTTCTATAGTTGGACTGTTGTAAATAATGCTGCAAAAAATATAGGGGTGCCTATATCCTTGCAAATTGTTTTTGTATTTTTTAAGTAAATACCCAGTAGTATGATTGTTGGATCATAAGGTATTTCTATTTTTAACTTTCTGTGGAACCTCCACACTATTTTCCACAATGCCTGTGTAAGTTTGCATTCTCACCAACAGTGCATAATCGTTCCTTTTTCTCCATATCCTCACCAACACTTGTTTTGTGTCATTTGACTTCTATAACACCACCCTCTTGGTTATTTTCCCACCTCTTAGTCTATTTTGACTAAGTCTATCCTTCCCCAATAAGGAAGAAGAAAGCTCAAGTGTAAGGGAGGATAAAAGTGTAACTAGAGCCTCAATGGTTCTGCCAACGGAGAAACCCTCTAAATAGATTGAGCCAGCCTCAAGAAGCAGAGGAGCTTGCTTGCCAAAAGGCCACAAAGGTCAAGGATTTGAATGGAGGAGGTTAATAACAACGAGGTAGCATTCGAGACTGCCACCACAGGAGGGAAAGCAGCACCTGTCCGTGGAGCAGAAGAGGGGCTAGAGAGGTAGACAATAGATGGATGAAAGACAGAGCAATATGCACCAGCTTTGATTCTCATGCACAACTTTATCTGAGGACTCCTAAGAGAAGAGTTGGGGAGAACAACTTGAGATAGAGCCTAAGCTTCCTGTTAGTCAGCCTTTCTATAAGTCTGAGATTGTCAAAATGTTTTTAAAACTCCAAACAAATTTTCATTCAAAATAGTACATTTAATTTGATTTTTAACCTCTTAATTTTTTAACGTTTTATTTAAATCCCAATTAGTTAACATACCGTGTAATATTAGATTCAGATATACAATATAGTTATTCAACACTTCCACACAATGCCCATTGCTCTTCACAAGCTCCCTCCTTATTCTCTGTCACCTAGTTTACCCATCCTCCCACCCATCTCGATTCTGGTAACCATCCGTTTGTTCTCTATAGCTCAGTCTCATAGTCTGCCTCTCTCATTTCCCCCCCTTTGTTTTGTTTCTTAAATTCCACATCTGGATGAAATCATATGGTATTTGCCTTTCTTTGATTGACCTATTTTTCTTAGCATTATATTGTCTAGCTCCATCCATATCATTGCAAATAGCAAAACTTCATTCTTTTTTATGGATGAGTAATAATATATATGGAATCTTTATCCATTCAATGGACACTTAGGTTATTTCCAAAATTTGACTATTGTAGATAATGCTGCAATAAACATCATGGTGCTTTCATCCCTTTGAGTTTGTATTTTTATATTCTTTGGGTAAATACCTAGCAAAGTTACCACTGGATCATGGAGGTAGTTCTATTTTTAACTTTTTGAGGAACCTTCACACTGTTTTCTATAGTGGCTGCCCCAGTTTGCATTCCAGCCAACAGGGCAAGAGAGTTCCCCTTTCTCCACATCCTTGCCAACACATATTGTTTCTTGTATTGTTGACTAGCCATTCTGATAGGTGTGAATGTGATTCTAATCTGTGTTTCCCTGATGATAAGTGATACTGGGCATTTTTTCATGTGTCCACTGGCCATCTGTATGTCTTCTTTGGAAAAATGTCTATTATGTCTTCTGACCATATTTTAGTTGCATTATTCATTTTGGGGGTGTTTTGTTGTATACGTTTTTTATATACTTTACATATGAACTGACATTTCTGTTCCACTCAGAAAGTCTCATTAAGTATGTTATAAATTTTTCATACTCTTAGTATATGTGTGGTGTCCTCAGTCTCCACATGAAATACAATTCTGGGCACAGGGGCTTGATCCCATGCTCATGTTTTATAAGGAACCACAAACAACAGTATTATGATAGTGAGTAATAAAAAGCCCTAGAAAACATAATATCTGGAAATAACAGGGAAATCACAAAGAAATTGAAAGAAAATAAAAACCATTTGGCAGGAAGTAGAATATAATGGTCAATCTCTTATCATTTTTCAAGGATATTTTCTTCAGTTGCACCTTACATATTAGTAGTATTCTTACAGGTAAACCTGTAGAAGTGTTTCCAGTAAGCCATTATAAAGACAGAAGACATCCCCCATAATTCACAAGATATTTTCACTCAGATGCCATCCATGTTCATGATATATAATTTAAATATGCAATGACATGAACTCACTACAAAGACATTTTATTGCCTTAAGAAGCATTTCCCTCTCATCTCCAGCCTGTAATTATTTGTCCCATGCTATTCAACATAAAACTCTGATTTCTGAGAATGTTCACAGATTCCTTGCACATGATCACAGTCCATCCAAGTCAGCTGACAATTGCAGAAATCTTTCTGTCTCTCTGAAGAAAAGAGAATGTCTGGTAAAAAAAAAAAACAAATCTGATTAATGGCTTCTTGCCCAAGAGAGAGAACTCCATTGACAAATCCTTAAGGATCATTGATTTTTAGGTGAAAAGCAAAAAACAAAAACAAAAAAAAAACCAAAGAAATCAAAGAGGTAAAAAAATTAAAGCCTGAAAACAGATGTTGAACGCTGTTTGCATATAGAAAATATTTACTTATACTCAGAAAATCAACCTCTTGCAGCTAAAATGTCACTGATTTTGGATGAATTCTTAGTTTCTCACAGACCCCAAATCTAGCATTCTGCTTGCCATAAGCTACATTCTGAATTTTATTGACTATTTTAAAGTTTTGACATCATTTTGAAGTTTAATTATTTAAAAGTTAAAATAGATATCTGAATAAATGGCCTGGTAAAATTCACTCTAACCTTTGCAACTGAATGCAACTTTGGTAAAATATCAGTCCTAGGATAAAACAACTTTAAGAGTCCTTTAACAATAGACCATTAGTCAAAAGTATCTTTAAGGTTGTAGCAAGATATTATACTAGATTTGGATGACAGAACGAAAGTAAGAGAAATAATTTAACTTCCCCCAATATTTTTTTTTCTGCACAACTGGAGGATTCTAAGAACCAATAGGTTTGTGGATGGTGACATTTTACTCATACTGAAGCATATAATTCATGATGAAATTAATATATTCACAATACCATACTTTGGTGATGTCTTGGGCTCTCAAGTACCTTATATTTAATTAGGGTAGACTATACTATTATCATGTATTTCTTACACATGACGCCTTTATTTATAAGAATTACTTCCTCTATATTCTCAATGAATAGCAAGGAACAAATACTTTACCAATTATGTGCAAGTTCCTACCTTACTATTTTGAAAATAAACAGGAGCTCACTAGTAATACATAATGGATAACAGATAACATGCTAACCAGTGAAAAGTAAGATGGTGATATTGGTTAAATGTGGCACTTTGTTAACACCCTTGAAAGACCAAGGCATTATATGGTACTTTGATAGATGCTGCTACTAGAACATCCTCTAGAAAGCTTCCCTCTGGATTTTTTCATTCTTGAAAAGGAATATATAAAGGCTCCTGAGGATTAGACAAAAAGCATTTCAACCTTCTCTTTCTTTTCCCTGGCTTAGCAAATCACTCTCCATAGTGTAAGCATAACCAAATTGTAGTTATGGGAATTAAGGAAGGGCATATAGGATTTTACAAAGGACTAAGACTAAGAAACTTTCTGTCTCTGGACAGCCTTTGATGAGAGCAGAGCCCTGCTTGATATTTCCATCAGCCAGACATGACAAAGAAGGAGGAATGAAGGGGAATAACAGGAAATAACTACAAAAAATATGTTGTTCCCAAGTAAAAATCTTCCTGACTATACAGAAGTATTTGTTTTGTTTTGTTTTGTTTTGTTTTCCACTTCAGCCAGACACAAGATTAATAACCTTCTCTAGGATCCTAAAAGAGAAGAATAGCAGATTAAATAGAATGACAGCACCGGCTATGGGATGGGGTTGTACCCAGAAGAGATCAGTTTGTAGCTATAACTGGCCATAAAGCTTGACTGCTGAAGTAGACATTTGTTGGTAGTCTCACCAGAAACCCTTCCTTTCTATCACTTCCCAAATTATTTAGGGAAGTGAAGTAGACCCAACAAAATGGACCCCAACCTTAGTTTCAGACTAAAAAAACATAAGCTCAGTGCTTTTTTTTTTATTTTGTTAATGTTTATTCACTATTGAGTGACAGAGACAGAGCATGAGGTTGGAAGGGGCAGAGAGAGGGGGAGACACCAAATGCAAAGCAGGCTCCAGTTTCTGAGCTGCCAGCACAGAACCCAACAGGGAGCTCAAACCCACAAACCATGAGATCATGACCTGAGCTGAAGTTGGCACTTAACTGACCGAGCCCCCAGGTGCCTCAAGCTCATTGCTTCTTAGTGGACAAAGGATTTAGCTCAGGAGGAGGCATGTGATCAAACCCGGTGTATAAAGGAGTCATTCTCCTCAGCTCTGTTCCAGGAATTTTGGATCCAAAAATGTTTCTTGCCTGCAGAACATTAACAAAAAAAATAAATAAAATAAATAAAGGGACCTCCATAGTTCTGGTAGCTATAGGCAACCATTTTAAGAGGGAACATTATTGATGAAACATTGACCATAAACAAGGTTGGGCTGAAAGAAACTGGTCCTTGGTGATACCTGAAACTGCTACCTCGGGTCTTTTCAGTTATATGACTCAATAAATTTTTATTGATTAAGTGTATTTGAGGTAGCATTTTTGCTATTGTCACTGAAGTGTAGTGAGAGACTGGCAATGTAAAAATGTTAATCAAGTTTGTCAAAATATATCTTTTTATTTATACAGCATTTATTTATTACATATATCAAATCCCATGCTAAATTCAGAAAATGTATGACATGAAAAACAAGTTAAGCATGGTCTTTACCCTATCAAAATTGAGAACCAAGTAAGTATGTAGAAAACAGGCAAGAAACATGGAAAATGCCATGAGGAGAGAAAGAGAGTATCATGGAAGCAATGGGAAACCACAATATAGTGGGCGTTTATATTTGAAGGCGCTCACTTTGGTGTCTCTTCCTAAAGCTCCTGGATTTCTTTTAGAAGAATTATCTTTTCTTTGAATATTGGCAGAATGGTAAATGACGGATTCATATTACAGAAATAAAAATGTTCAAGTTCTTTCTGTTCACAGCCCAATTAATTCAGGGCATATATATATTACTTTGTTCAACTTATCAGCTGCTCTTTCTCAGGGCACCTTGAGTATCAAAAATATAAATGAAATAATTGGAATTCATTGTTTGCTCCCACTGAAGCACCCAAAACAAAGAATTCCTGCTACAAGATTGTTTCTTCCCTGGCATCCAACACATTTCCCTAATAATCAGTCCTGAGGATTCAGTAGTCATCCCATAAATTCTATTGTGCTTATGTTAACCAAACTTAGTAATTGTTGCCTGAGATCCAGGAACCCTAATATATAGTTTGGGTGTCAAGAAAGACACCTAATGGAAGTGACCACGAGGTTGAGATCTTTTTGATGTATGTCCATAAACACAGTTTATTAAAGGACTGGTATGCCTAAGATTAATTTGGAGGAGAATAAAATGTGAAATTGTAGCTCAGAGTTTAGGCAAACAAAAAGGGGCAAAGGGAAACTATACAGATTAAAGTAATGCAACATGCACAGAGTTCAAGAAAAGTAAAGGCAAAGGGAATAGAAAAATTGTTGTGCCATAGTTTTGAGCAAATAAACCGTGAGAAAATGCAAAAGAATTTAAAGACCTCCTGAATTCAACCAAGGAGAAACAACAGATTCCATGATTAACAGGCAAAAGCAAATGGTGCAGAATAAAAGAGAAGGGTAAACTCGAAGTTATTGGATCTAGCCATCCATTTGTGGGGGATTTATGATTAATTAAGAGCATTCTTATTAGTCAATTGGCATACTGTGTATATATGTTGAATATGTACATGGACATAACTACAGTTAATTTACAATATATAGACATAGATTAATTTTTAAATAAATCCGAATATAGTAGACCCATAGTTTCTTTGGGAAATTTTCTAAACAGATTTCTTTGTTTTTTTTTTAATGTTGATTTATTTTTGAGAGAGAGACAGAGTGTGAGTGGGGAAGGGGCAAGAGACAGGGAAAGACAGAATCCGAAGTAGGTTCCAAGTGGTGCTGGGAGAACTGGACAGCAACATGTGGAAGAATGAAACTAGACTACTTTCTTACACCATACACAAAAATAAACTCAAAATGGATGAATGGCCTAAATATGAGACAGGAAACCATCAAAACCCTAGAGGAGGAAGCCGGTAAAAAACCTCTTTGACCTCAGCCACAGCAATTTCTTACTCAACAGATCTCCAAAGTAAAGGGAATTAGCAAAAATGAAATATTGGTATCTCATCAAGATAAAAAGCTGTTGCACTGCACAGGAAACAATAAAAACTAAAAGGCAACTGACAGAATGGGAAAAGATATTTGCAAATGACATATCAGATAAAGGATTAGTATCCAAAATCTATAAAGAATTTACCAAACTCCACACCCAAAAAACAAATATTCCAGTGAAGAAATGGGCAGAAGATGTGAATAGACACTTTTCTAAAGAAAACACCCAGATGCTAACAGACAAATGAAAAGATGCTCAACATCACTCATCATCAGGGAAAATACAAATCAAAGCCACACTGAGATACCAACTCACACCAGTCAGAGTGGCAAATATGAACAATCAGGAAACTACAGATGCTGCCAAGGATGTGGAGAAACAGGAACCCCCTTGCAGTGTTGGTGGGAATGCAAACTGGAACAGCTGCTCTGGAAAACAGTGTGGAGATCCCTCAAAAAATTAAAAACAGAACTATTCTATGACCCTAGCACTACTAGGAGTTTACCCAAGGGATACAGAAGTGCCGATGCATAGGGGCATGTGTTCCCCAATATTTATAGCAGCACTTTCAACAACAGCCAATATATGGAAAGAGCCTAAACATCCATCAACTGATGAATGGATAAAGAAGATGTGGTTTACATACTTAATGGAATACTATTTGGCAATGAGAAAGAATGAAATCATGCCATTTTCAGCAATGTGGATGGAACTGGAAGATATTATACTAAGTGAAATTAGTCAGTCAGAGAAGGACAGATCATATCATATGTTTTAATTCATATGTGGATCTTGAGAAACTGAACAGAAGACCATGAGGGAACAGAAGGGAAAAAATAGTTACAGAGAGGGAGGGAGGCAAATGACAAGAGACTATTGAATACAGAGAACAAACTATGGGTTGATGGAGGATGGAGGAGAGGGCATTGTGTGTGATGGGCATTGAGGAGGGCACTGGTTGGGATGAGCACTGGGTGTTGTATGTAAATCAATTAGACAATAAATTATATTCATTAAAAATATATTTAAAAAATAACAGGAATGACTTTAAGTCAGTTTCCATTCAAAATTAAATTCAAATTCCAAGCAACCCACATCCAACACTCTATGAACTAAGTAGTAATGTGGTTTCCACATGGAGTCATGCAACATCACAGGGAAGCCTTTCCACGACATTATCATCGATAAGACACCAGGGGGATGTATGAAGCCCACCTCCAATTTAACACTGAACACAAGCATAGGACAAATCACAGTGTATTGAAATACATGTGCTATAGGAAATAAAGTGATCAAACCATGTAATAAAGGCTTGGCCTACTGGATATTTATTAGGGACGAACATCTATGGAAGAATGGAAGAAAATGTATTGGGTAGAGGTAGAGGTCAACTGTGACAAAGTCTCAGGCCATCAGAGTTGTCCCCAGTTGGGCAGAAGTGCCTGGCCTTATACTACCATTTCAGTCACTAGATGTGAGTTGCCACATCCCAAGAAGGACATGACCTCAGCAAGTTGACTCACTTGAAGTAAGGTGAACTTTCTCCAGTGGAAGAAAACCATGAAATAACCCTTGCAACATCTGGGGGTAGCAAGTCCATTCCCAAAGGGGTCTGTGCAGTGTTGTCTGTGCCCACCACACCAGAAATCCCAAATAACAAGATAAATTTTTCTCGAGAAGCTTCCCTGAAAAGATAAATTTTCCTTGGGAATCTTATTGGATATCTTATCCACAAATGGCTAAAATGACTTCTGATAAAACGGAAAGAGAAGGTCCAAAATATAGTCACATGTCCTAGACTCCACATCACCAAACCAAGACTCAATACCTAATTGCAGTCACGTCTCACCCTCCTACCTCCAGGAATATAACATTTAACAGTCAACCTGGAATTACCTGATCAGCACCACCGAGGTAATCACTTGATGGCCCTCCTTTCTATTGCTATATGGGATGCCACCCAATCCATGAATCATTGAATAAAACCAATGCAATCTTTAAATGTAATAATAATAATAACATGAATGAAAACTTTTTTGGTAGACATTTTTATATCATATTTAAGTGAAAGGTTGTTTTGTTTTGTTTGGATGGTTTGTGTATGTGAACTTCTTTTTTTTATATATCCTAGTTTCTCTCTTTCAAATCCCTAACCATTTGCTGACACTAATTTGTGTAAGGAATTATGTCATGTGTTAAACGACAGTGGTTCCCCAATGTTAATCCCCTGCTTGCTGAACTAACTGCATCAAAATCATCTTAGAAGCCTTTAGAAATATAGATTCCCAGATCCCTTTGCAGACATTCTGATTCAGAGGGTCTAGGGTAGATGGAGAGCATCTGTATTTTTTAAATCTCTCAAAGTGACTTTTTTGCAGTCAGTTTTAAGATAAGTGCTATAATCAGATTATGGGGAAATTGTAGTAAATGCTATAAGAAAATTTCAATTATGATTCTTCATATCATGGACTTTTCTTGATTTGCTAAAACAATGCTTTATAACAGGGGTTCTTAATAATCTGGGATCTGTGAATTCCCAAAAGGTCCATGGATAGAAGAAGTTTTCTAGACTAGGGTGAGGAAAACGATTAATCTTTATTTACATTAAATTCTAACTGAAATTTGTAATTCTCTGCAATTATTAATGTAGGCAAAAATTCACAGTAGCATTAGCAATGTCTGAAATCACAATAGAGATCTTAACCTATTGTTTACTATTATCACTACTTCAAAGGTATAGTAATTATTGTCATATAACTTGTTACCAAAAAGCACAAATACATAATATCTTGGTGTTTTGCTAACTGCATCTAGCCTTTTTCCTAATTATTCCAAGGTGTCAAAAAAAATAATTTCTCTGATAGAAAACCACACAATATTAGAGATAGAAAAGATGTTACCAATCATTTAATCCATCTTCTTCTTTTTATAATTGAAAAATAATTCTGTGTAGTGAACACCATGGTTAACTTACTAATTCCTCTACCCTGATGAGAAAGATGTAGAAAAAGTGCAGCTTTTACAACTGACCTCAAATCTGATTGCTTAAAGGAAATATTATCCCTCCTATTAGTGATTTTTTTGGAATGGGCTAGTGCCCACTTCAATGATGAGGAATACTACAATTTTGTGAGAAAATTCTGCCTTATTCCTAAACTAAAAGAGATAATATTCTCTTCTCTCTTCTACTAAAATGAATATGGAGAAAAGTTCCCTTGTTTCTCTGGTAGTCATCTTTCATTTATGATGGGAGCCATCCTTAAGACAAACCTACATGCAAAATGAGGTAGAACCAAGAGAAAAGAGAGAAAAGGAACCTAATCTCTAAATAAACTGTGACTGGTGCTGACTCAATTCCACTTTTGAATTACCAGTTATGAGTTAATGTTATATTCCCAGTTATAATTCTATATCATTTTTAAGCCATTTTGACCTGGCTAAAAATCACTGGCAGGGCTGCCTGTCAGTCAATTAAGCGTCCTACTCTTGATTTTTGGCTATTCTCATGGTTTATGAGTTCAGGCCCTGCATCAGGGTCCAAACTGACAGCGTGGACCCTGCTTGAGATTCTCTCTCTCTCCCCCTGTCTTTCTGCCCCTCCCCTGCTCACTCTGTCACTCTCCTCTGTCAAAAATAAATAAACTTAAAAAAACAAAACAAAATAAATCACTGACAAAATTGATTAGCATCATTTCACTTGCATTTTTAAGTTCAGTGTTAATGGAGCATTTGCCATGTGCCAGGTACTTCTCTAAACAACTTATGTATGTTAAATCCCTCTCACAAAACCCTCTTGTTATCCCTATTTCTACAGCTGAGAGAATAAAGGTACAAGGCAGTTCAGTCCCTTGTCTAGAGTGGTCCACTTAGTAATGAATGGAACTAGGATCTGAAACTTTCTGAAGACTTGGGATCTACACTATATATTTAGCCCTCTGCTGCCCACCCAACATGGTTAACTTTATACCTGGAATAAAGTAGTATTTTAGTATGTATGAAATGACAATAATAATATTGATATAAAAGTTCGATCTCTTAGGGAAGGTAGGAATATTTAGCTATTTTTCTCTTTTCCTTATGCATTTAAATCCCCTGAGAAAAAGACAATAATTGAAAGTAAAAAAAAAAAAATCTTGCATTTACTTAAAATGTGATCAATGTTTTTATACAGTTACAACCTCTACATTCCCATGGAAATTGCTGTTTTGTGACTCAGGAACACCTAGGTAGAAAGTAAATTAGAAAACTGCATTCTGGGAAGTAAGGGGCTACATCGAGTTACGGTTTAATTTTAGCATAAATTCGTAGCTAGGGAAAAAGCATGAGTCTACGTCAAGCAATGCCCACCTCTAAAATTGTAATTTAAGGGCCTCCAGAGGCCGTCAACACAGGTGAGTATATGTAAGGGTTCCGGGGAAAGCGCTGTGGGAAAACATAAAATCAATCACTCAGCCAGGGCCAGTCATGGGGGGCCAGCGATGCAGCAACAGTAGGTGAGTAATGTGGCCCCGTAGGCCAACTAAAGCCAATAGGTAGGACTTGAGCATGCAACAGTCAATAACACGTAAACATTTTAAACTTGTTTCCAAACGTGTTAAATCATAAGAGTTGCAACAAAGAGTACTGGTTAAGTAATAGATTTCTAGGTTTTTTTTTTCTATAGCGTGTCACACAGTTGGTGTCAGATAGAAAGAAAGCTTTGCATTTTAAACGAATATTTGTGACAATAGGTCTTGAATCTGGCAAATTTAGGAACCACTGATTTTATACTAATCAAAGAAAGAAGACAATGACTGTAACTATAAATTGAGGGATGTAGTGTAAATCAGTTGAGTGCAGCTCTATGTAACACTCCTTTCTATTTAGAAATGTGCGTAACCCTCATTTGTGAGATAATTATGGACTGCGTGTTACACGCTAGTCATTGTTCTGTAAGTGGACGTTTGTGATGAATAGGTTGTGGCTTCTCTCCTCAGAAGTGTCTAGGCAATAGGAGAAATACGTAAGCCAATAAGTAATTCTAATGTACTTTAAAAACAATATTAAAGTATATAGTTTTACAGTAGCAAATGGAAGCTTGTGACTCAAGTTTAGGAAACCATACCTACATTTGAGTATTGAAAGGTAAATAAGAATAAATGGAGCATGTGCAAAGGCTGAAATGTTTCTATGGAGTAAAGTCTTATGTGAGGTGAGAGCAAAGTAGACAGAAGCAGTCAGGAGAGGTACATAGGAAGCAGATGGTGAAGGGACTTCAGAATATATGTAGTCACCAGAGAGATTTAAGCAAGGGATAACAGAATCAGATTTGTATTTTGGAAAGAACAGTGACTGCAGAGTATAGGACCAAGTTTATAGTCAGGTTAAAAAAAAAAAAAAGCTGGAGCCATTGATGGTCACTTATTTTATTAATTTTGCTATGTTATGTAATCATATCACAAATTTAGTAGTTTAAAACAACATATACTTGTTTCTATGGATTAGGAGTTTAAATATATCTTCCCTGGTTCAAAGTTTTATGTGGTTGCAATGTGTTAGCCAGGGTCATGTTCTCATTCGGAGAGTAGGGAAGGATCTGCTTCCTTCATGGTTGTTGGTAATCTTTAGTTCCTCGTGGCTATAGAACTAAGAGCTTCTATTTTTGCTGACTCTTAGCAGAGGCCACCTTCAGTGCCCAGAAGTTTCTTGCCATGTGGAGTTCCCCAACATGGCTTGGGGAGAGGAATCTTAATATCTGTCTACCACACCTTAATTAAGAAAAAGACACTAGAGATGGAAAGAAATGGGTAAGTTCAAACTCTATTAGATTATCTTAAATACTATTACATTGTTTACATCAGTTATCATCACAATTGAGTCACTCATTAACCTGCATGATACTTATTAAACCTAAGAACAAAACCAAAAAAATCTGAACCTTACCCTTTGGAGGGATAATATACTCTATTAGATACACATGTGGGGATTATAGACTCACTGGCTTCTCTGCCATGCAACGGCTATAAACTGTTTCTCTAAGTAGAGAAAGAGACTTAGGAAGAAAATTCCCCACCACGGACAGTGGATTTGAAGACATTCTTTAATTACCAAGAAAAGATGCCTGGGGAATGACATCCTTGCCTAGCAATACTAACAGCAGGCATTAGTCACCGTCTTGGCATATGAGCAGATGCTAGAGTCCTGGAATTTCACTTGCAAGTCGTTAAAACCAAGCACATCATTTCAACATGTCACAGTTATTTGACATTTCAGGAAAGGGATTACCAATTAGTTTAACTAATTTAGCCAAAAGCTTAGGAAAAATTTCCAAATCATTTCCACCTTGTAGCCCTGCCATATGTGTCTCCAAATTCTACGTCTTCAATATATGTCCCAAATGTAGTGAGACTCAAAGCCTGTTCAAATCGTTCACAGAAATCCCACAAGCTCTGGAGTATCCTGGGCAGTTAATAAGACTAAATTAGGAACCTCATTTATTTGCCATGCAGCAAATTCAAACTCTGGGATGCTGATCTAATGATAGATTACAAAATACTCCGCAACAGTCACACTAATCAAGTATGATTTTCAACTGATTTCCCATACCATTGTTAGTATATAGAAATGCAAATGGTTGTTTCATTAGTATTGGTGCTGCTAAATGATGTCGATTTGAATTTGAAATGCCTTCTTGATCACCAAGGTGTTACCTCCTTCACGAAAACTAAATTTGCCCCCCGGAAGCCTCACCCCAGCAGGTAAGTTCAAACAACACTGACACATTGGCATTATATGGAGCAGATGTGGAATAACCCTGTGTTCACTTCCCTTAATAGAGTTTTATTTTCTCCAGCTTGCTGCTCCTTCAGGCAGGACACATGGGCAAGGAAAAAAAGTGATGCTTTTCGTCTATAAGGGTAAATTAGACTATAGAAAAATTACAAACATAGCTAATAAAATAATCATAATAATTTGTAATATTAACTATAATAATAGTGATAGAGTATTATAGTTTTAATTATATAATGCTAGCCAATAATACCAATAATAGCTAATATTTTGGTGCACATACAGCAAGTCAGGGGGCTGAAGTAGTTAACCACCCTAAGCTTATCCTTATCCCCATTTTAGAAAAGAAACTGAACTCTGGGCCAATGCTTGTATGTTCTATCCAAAATATCCAGAGGCAAGAGTCATAGTCAATTGAATCTCCCCTTAAAGTTCTTTGAAGTTCTTAAGGATATATAATGTAGCCAAGTTCAGTCCAAGGATGTGAAAATATAAAGTAAAGCAACAACAATCTGAATAAACTGCTGGTTGAAATAGAAGAGTTTTTGAAGAAAAATATATTTAAGAATTGTTTCCTACTGTCCATAGTCAAAGTACATTATGCTGTCACGCAAAAAAATATATATATAGCAGTGATTGTCTAGAAATCATAATAAGAGTGCAGTCCCTTCATTCTAATGTGCACAAAGTCTAGTGTCCTGTAACTTTAACTGGGTTATTTATTCTTTGTATTTTCTTAAGGTACATCATTTCCTTTAAATGTTTGAGATGATGTATTTCACAGAGTTTAAAAATAAGTCTGGATTGTTGGGTTGATTACACCTGGCCCCTCTTTATTTTCACCCCTAGTAGAGCATGCAAGGGTCTCTTCATTATTATCTGTAGCAAACAGTGTTCTCCAGTGAAACCATGACCTTCCAATCTCAAACTCTAAGGCTATAGCACTCAGCTCATGATTTTCTTTTCCTTTTTAGTTCGTTTGAATTCTGGACACATAATCATGCCATTACAAATACTGCCTGTGGGAAATGAGAAAGTAAAGCCATTTGTGTGCTATACCGACTGACATACCAGATGACAGCCAACTGCATAGCATTTAACCAGTAAAAAACAACAGAAACCATGTTGAGGTTTCCATGCATGGAGGAGAATTGCAAGCATATGCTTACCATGCCTTTCTTAATTGAAGGCACTCAGCTTATTCTGGGTATTTTATGTATCATGTTCCTCCCAGAGCATTACTGAGTGTGAGAGAAGCAGGATAAATAGTATAGAGAAACTTCATGGTATTTGGAAGGTGGAGACCTCTCTTCTGCTTTCTCTCTCTCTCTTTCTCTCTCTTTCCCTCTCTCTCTTTTCCATTTCCTACATATTAAGAACACGCCTAACTGGCCAATAATAATATCTCAAACTGAAAGTAAAGTCAGCGTCTAGCACAAAACCTTTCTCTCTTTTTCACTCCCAGGTAGTCTAAATGGTCCGCAGCAAGGTTGAGAAATACTGTGTACTTCTTAACACCCATCACCATTTCAATACAATCAATAAACACAGAACAGAGTTTTATAGGGGAAATGATTATGCCTGTTATTAAGGTACTGTCCCGCCTCTAAACCCACCTTCTCCAACCCTTTGTGATGGCACTCTGCAAACCATTTACTTGTATACAAACTGAGGCCTGTTAAGCTTTGGCAGTGACAGGAGCCAGAAAGAGCCAGCTAGGCTGGAGGGGAAGAAAGGGGCTTTCTCTTTCCTGTTCTCTGTTGGTTTCTGGTAGGCTTCCTGACTGCTCTGTTTCCTGTGAGCATCAGATCAGCCAGGAGTCTCCACCTTGGCAGTGACAGTCATCTTCCAAAACAGCAAGTGAATCCAGTTTTCAGTTTCCCCAGCACTCAGAGAACCAGCTCTGTTGATATCAGCTCTATTTGACTGACATGCCCTCCTTAGAAGTCTGGCTCACAGCCCAAGGGACCTCTCCTCTGAGCTCAGAGACAACAGCAACAACTGAGTAGCACTCCCTCTTCAGAAAGTGTAGCATGCTAGGTTCTGTCTTGCCAAGGACCAGGAGAAATATAGCTTAATGACGGATTACCAGAGTCTCTCTGTGAACTCTAAGGAACTTCAAGCTTTGTGGAGGATTCTAATAGAACAAATTGGAGACATAGGCCAAGAATTAATATTTCAGATGCTCTTCACTGAGCATTCTTTGACTCTATTTTTAAAGCCTGTTAATATCACTGCCTTCACTAATTTTAGCTGCTGTATTTTCCCTAAGAGCTTATATATCTTTGAAGACTAATACTGTAAGCTTGTAGAGAGTAGGGACCTTCCTCTGTTTTGTATGTTCGGTTCATTGTCAGTGCTCAATATGTCTGAAATGACAACAAGGGAATTGCATGACTTCTGCTATAGTTTCTGATTTGTGAACAGCAGGTTGCTGAAAAGGTTTTACCTATCATGTATGGAGATAGGATTGTCCCAAAGGAATAGAACAGTAACTTAATAACTACCTTAATTCAGAGTGTCAGCAGGGGAGAAAATGTAAGTAGAGGCAAGAAATGGCAGGTTGTAGCTTCTCTAGAGCAAAGGAGAAAAAGAATCAAACAAAATTAAAAAAACCAAGAAACTCTGGAGAGTTATATTAAGATTGCTCCAGTAAAGCCTTCTTAAAACAGCTGTATCTGAAGCCTGCTTATTGGCATCATTAATATCAGAGGCTAAGAATAGATGCTGTGAAACCTTATGAAGCTACCAGACAGTGCAGAGAAACTGAAGGGGTGACTAATGCACTGAAAACACAGAAGTACTAGGCTCATGAGGCTGTTTATTCTGCAGCAATTTTATCCAGAGCAAGCTGATCACTTTTCTAATGCCTTAAATCAAACAGCAGGTATCTACAGCCTCAAGGTAAGAAATATTAAGCATTAGCCAACTTACAGACTTGAGACACTGCAGAGGTGAGCTGGAAGACTTCTCAGGGTTGTTTCTCCTCCATTTTTTTCTTTTTTTCCTTCATATCCTAAAAACTGATAGAAATAAAATCCTAATTCCATATCCCTCTGTTGTGGATTTCATCACCGTTCTTCCTATACAAAGAAAACTTTCCATAAGTGTCATGGTTTCAGTCCAAACCCATGTTAAATGTTTTGGAAATGTTTATACTCAAAACATTTCAGGGGTGCCTGGGTGGCTCATTTGGTTAAGTGTCCAGCTTCGGCTCAGGTCATGATCTGATGGTTTGTGGGTTCAAGCCCCACGTAGGGCTTTGTGCTGACAGCTCAGAGCCTGGAGCCTGCTTCAGATTCTGTGTCTCCCTCTCTCTCTCTGACCCTCCCCTGCTCGCACTGTCTCTCTCTGTCTCTCAAAAATAAATAAAAAACATTTAACAATTTAAAAAAACAAACATTTCTGTTCCTTTTTTTAATTAAAGTATAATGTGAAGATTCAAGATCAAGACAAAAAAAGAGCTGCAGTCATCTTTCTCTTTACATATAATAAATCGTAAGAAATATTGACATTGGTTCTAGAGAAGTTTCCAGAGGAAAATATCCTGGACTCTAGAATCATACAGTCAAAATCTCTGTATTTGAAAGGAACCAAAAGGTCATACAGACCAAGAATCATAAATTTGTCTTGTAAAAGACAATATAATGAATAGTTTAGGTTTTGTGGGACATATCATCTCTGTCATACTACTCAACTATGCCATTATAGCATGAAAGCAATGTCTACAATACATAAACAAATGAACATAGCTCTGTTTCAATAAAACTTTATTTACAAATACAGCGAGTGGGCCAGATTTGGTCCATTGGTCAAAATTTGCAACCCTTCATATAGACTATCCAGCATAAGATGGAAAAGAAAAACAAAGGACATTCCTTTAAGCTGGGAAACAAAAAAAAAAAGTCCTGAATATATATATGTGTATATAAGATATAGATATAGATATATCTTGTAGTATACCACCTAGATTGTGATATAAACCATTTTCATCATGTCCCAGAAGGCTCTTTTGTCTCCTTTCTGAATCAATTATTCACAGAATTAACTTTCATTCTTACTTTATCAATATGAAATAATGCTACCTATTCTTAGATTCCATATAAATTGAGCACATCAGTTTATAATTTGTTATTTAAGATTTCTGCTGCTCAACATTATGCCTGAAAAATTATATATCATTTTATAAAATTCTTGCTCTAAAGTATAAAATTTCAAACATTATTTGAAGCATTATTATGTCAATTAACTAAATATTCGATTATAAAGCAATGGTTATATAAATATAGATTTTCTTGTGCCCATTGTATTTGTTTATAACTCAAATTATATTAGAATTGACTTGAGCTCCCATCTAACATTCTGGCAAATCGTTCGTTATCAGCTACTTGGGACTCCTTTCCTTTATGTCACCACATACCCTTTAATATCATCCAAGAGCCATAGGGCTTATGTGGTCCAAGAGGGGTGGGCCAGCCTTCCTTTACCACGCTGGAAGGAAATCTGCTGTCTACCCAGTTGCAGCTTGTCCCACAACCTCAGAGATGTGCTGTGCGGAGTGTTTTACCCTCACCCTGCCAGCACATACCACAGTTAAGTCTCTGTCAGGTCTGTCCATGTCTCTCTTGCTGAGCTCCATAACCATGATCCTTTAAAAGAAGGCCACTCTGCCAGCAACTCCACTCTATTTTGAGTGAGGCCATGGTGACCCTCATTTAAGATCCCAAAGCTTTGTAACACTAAGGTTTTTTAGGCATTCACATGTCTATTTACTTCTTCAGAACAGTGTTCTAGAAGAGAGTCTAAACTCCGAAAGGCAATGAGTATAGGTATTTAAGAACATAAACTCTGGATTCAGATAGCTCAGAGTCAATTTCCAGCCCTTTTACTCAATTGCTGCATGAAGTTTTGTACAATACTTCACTAATTGTGCCTGTTTTGCCTATGCAAAATGGTGATAATACCACTACCTACTTTATAGGGTTGACGTAAGTATTAAATTAATTAATGCATGTAAAATGATCAGAATAATGCCTGACACATAGTAAGCTACATTACAGAGTGATGGCAATTAACCCTGAGATGCAAAGCCTTCCTGCTCATCTCTTCTGTATAATAATCCAGGTATTATTATTCTAGACCCTATAATAATAAAACTTAATTGCCCAAATAGGTTTAGTCAAAGGTTCGAAGCTGAGATGATATAGAAATTTAAAGAGTGAAATACAAACTGAGTATATTGTATGATTTTTAACTGTAAAAAATATACATCAGTATAGAAAACATACTGGGGGGAAAAGGAAAATGGAAATACATCAAGATGCTTACAGTCATCTCACAACTGTGAGATTATGGGTGATTTTAATTCCCTCCTTTATGCATTTTTGTAATCTCCAGTGCCGTAAGCAATTATAACTTTTAATTTTAACAATACAACTGTATTTGTGCGTGCATTTAAAATAATGTATAAAAACGTGTATTTGAGTGCTAGAACTTCATATGGTAAACATAATCATGAGGCAAATCAATGGCATGTCCAAACTTCAGTTTGCTGATAAGTAAAAGAGGAATAATGTCCCTACTTCCATTGATTGTAGAAATTAAAGGAGAAATCACGTCGGGAAATCCTTATGTAAATAGTACATAAACTGATGCGCTATTTACAAATGCAAGAAATTCCATTGATTGTATTCTTAGATTTAAAAAGGCATATAAGGTAATATTTTCAGAAACTCAAGGTGTTCATTTATACTGAGGTCATTAGGGAAAAAGTGAACAAAAACTCCAGCTGTGAAAGTGACTTAAAAGTTTATTAAACAATTGTTTCTTCACTTCCTTTGTACATGGTCACAGGAGACACTTGGCTGGCTAGTCCCTGCTTTCTTTCAACCTTTGGCAGTGGACATAAAATACAAATGATCTATCTATTTCTCTTATAACAGAGTTAAAAAATCATGAAGAAGGAGTTAAAAGATTGATCTTGGATCCATTCACCTCCTTCGTGGGAGAATGCTATTAGGAAAAAGAAAAAGTGCAGGTAACCCACTAGGTTTAAAATTCTTGTCATTTGAACTTCTGGGTAGACCCAGACCATTAATATAGACTAGGAAGAAGAGACTTTGTCTCTGAAATATCCTTGTATTTCATTGGTGATGCGGCTGGCTGAGGTTCACCTACAATGAATAAGACCCAGGACCTAGAAGGCATAGCTCCTATCCTGTAAGCTATGCAGTTCTCTGTGGTAGAAAATAAAGATTTTTCATAATTGTGGCACTCCCACAGTATGAAAACCTAGTAAACCACACTTAGAGAATTCCTCTGTTCTGGGCTAGAGGGGCACATCTGATGTAGGAAGCACTTTGCAAACCATGTGTAGTGTCCCAGACTTTCCTCTGCTGCATCTGGGACTTTTAATACTTTCATCCTCATATCATGTGGCAAACATTGATATCCAGTAAGATCTCTGATTCCTGTGGATCTCTTTTGGCAATCCAGTATATATGCTAGTACAGCAATATTTCAGAACCACTGTATCAATGGCAATAATAACAACTCCGTCATTATTTCTTGTGAGAGAGCCCTCTGGCATCAACAACACTCGACATCATTCCATTATCGTGGATATGTCCCTTCTTTTCACCAGCCCCTATATTAGTTAGCTCAATTACACTATAAAAACAAATATGTTTCAAAAAATTCAATGCTTTTAGGATCAAGAAAAATATTTGTTTCTTTTGTGAAAGTCCCAGGCAGATGTTTCCTGTTGGGGTGGGGTGCGAGGGCTGCGTCATGGAACTTTTAAGGACCTAGACTTGTGGAAGCCCTGCCATCTTCAAGGTCTGTGGCTTCCAGATTTCCCTGGGGCTTATGACTCTGGACAGCCAGAAAGGAGAGAAAACAAGAGGAGGACCTTGGGGTATTTTCTGTGCCAGCCCTAGAAGTACATTTATCACCCCAGTCATTCCCATGGTCTCACCTAGCTGCTAAAGGGGCTGTTAAACACAGTCTGACTTTCTGCTTGGAAAGAAAGAGAAATGGAGAATGGGTTTTGGACAGCTAAGTCTCTGCCACGGGCCCTCACAGATGAATTGATCCTTTTCTAAACTTGTAAGACAAATAGACCACTAAAAGGGGTCAGGAAAAGAGTTTTTTGACAAGTCTTTTATTTTCTATCGGAGATAACATCAAGTCATAATCAAATGCTTTCTTTGCTGATTCCTGTCTCTCTGCTGATAATGTTTCTTCATTTGCCTAAATAGCTAGAGAGTGGGAGCTCTGCCGCACCCACCACCATCTAGACAAAAAAGAGAAATACAGCAGTAGTCACCTTCCACAAATACCCAGCAGCGGCATCCAAAGAGAGCGTGTATTTGCAATTGCACCAATACCCAACTCTGTCTTTATAAATAGGTTGATTACTGGTAGTAAAAGGTCTAAGAACAACCTTTCTTTTTTATACTCAAGTTAGTGAGAGGAAGCAGCACAGTTTCCATTCCCTAGAGGAAAATCAAAAACTAGAAAGTAGCAGGGGCGCCTGGGTGGCTCAGTCAGTTGAGCATCCAACTTTGACTCAGGTCATGATATCACAGTTTGTGGGCACAAGGCCTGCATCAGGCTCTGTGCTGACAGCTCAGAGCCTGGAGCCTGCTTCAGATTCGGTGTCTCCCTCTTTCTGCCCCTCCCCTGCCCATGCTCCCTCTCGCTTGCTCTCTCTCTCTCTCTCTTTCTCTTTCTCAAAAATAAATAAATAAACTTTAAAAATTAAAAAAAGACCTAGGAAAGTAGCAGACACAAATTCCAAAAAGAGGAAGATACAAGAATTTTAAACAACATTGCTCATTCCTATATTCTATCTTTGCTGTACCACGTAGAAATAATTTCTTCAGATGGAAGAGTCAGAACTTACAGTACCTCACCTTAGGAATATCGCTGACCGTTCCTCAGTGTTGAGGGTGAGTAAAGAGCTGTCACATATAAAGATCCAAAAGATTTCTTACCCCATGAGCAGGATTTTCCAAGGGACCCTTGGGAAACAGAGAAGGGTCACATTCCTCAGTTATATGTTATAGATCCATTTAGCTCTCTTTAGGACAACCACAAAAATATTATTTATTTGTGTGGTTATTTAATTAATACCTTTCATATCTCATCAACAGTAAGTTTCATAAAAGCAGAGACCTGGTTTGGTGTTTGTTTGTTTCTTTGGCTTACCATATAATCCCCAATATTTGGCATGGAGCTTCTCATATACAGCAGCTCAATACTATTTGGTAAAGAGCAAAAAAGAGATAATGGCAGTTAATATTTATTGAAATTTTACTATATACCAGACAGTGCTGAGCAGTCTACATACAGCTACCCTATAGATAGACATCTAATTATGTCCCTTACACAGTGACAAGATAGAGGCTTAGAGAGATTGGGTTATTTGCACAAGGTCACACAGCTGGAAAGGTGCATAGGCACAGAAGTCCAAAAGTTGAACTGGGTTATAGCAGACTCACATTCTATCCATTCTGTTCTTTGTTCTTATTTTTCTTCTAATCTTACTGATTGAACAGCCCCTTTTCTACTGTAATAGCACAGTGAAGAAAGAACTAATGGTCACATTTCATACATAGCTCTCACATTGAGAAAAGTGATTTCAAGCTGCAGGTACGTTCTTAGCTAACTGTACCAGGAGTCCAGTCCTGAAGAGTGAGGAAAAAGAGCTCATACACCTGAAATTCTCTCTGAAAACCTGAGGCCATAGGCACAGTTGGAGAACATTGGTACAAGGACATTTTTTACAAAAAAAGGAAATCTGAGTGTGTCGCTAACTATCAGCACTTAAATATAAGAATAGAAGCAAAATTCAGGTACTATTCAAAAATTAGTATAACTTGCAGTTATAAAGGTGGAATATTTGCAATTTGTACTCTTTCTTCTATTTTGTTCATCAGGTTCAGCATTCATAAAATTATAATCATCCCAGGGCTAACAATACATTATGGCTTATCTTTTCCTGTGTAAACAACACTTTATCATGGGACTTCAACATCAACGTTATTGACATTTAGGACAAAATAAGTATGTTATGGGGGCCTGTCAAGTGCATTGTAGAATGTGTTTAGTAGCTCTCTTTGCCCAACAGATACTAGTAATACCCCTAATAATGACCATCAAAATGTCTGTAGACATGAGTATCCCCTGGTTGAGAAAAAGTTCTCTTGGGAAATTTTTATAATTAATTTTTTCCCAAAATCAGAAAAGATTAAACTTTGATTCTGTGACATTTCTCATTCTTTCCCTTGCTGATGTGAGGTCTATCTGAAATATACTCAACAATAGCTCTGAAGCTGAGTACCACCTACTGCTTTCCAGTTGTATTGACAGTTTAAGTGGTACCATTAATGGTTTGATATGCATATATATTGTGAAATGATTGCCACAGAAAGCTAATGTCCATCAACTCACATGGGTACAATTTATTTCTTATAATGAGAACTTCTAAAATCTACACTTTTAGCAACTTTCAAATATATAATATTGTATTATTAAGGATAATCACTATGCTGTACATTATATCCCAGAATTTATTTATCTTCTCATTTTTTATGAGTATTTATGGGTGAGGTCTTCTCTCTGTGAGAAAAATGTGATAATAGCTTTTTTCCTACGAGGAGGGATAAGTGTGTGTGATAGAGAAATTCCTAAAGTGAGTGCTCACCTAAATCCATGATCCTTTCCTCTTTCAACAAGCCAGGGAGCTCAATAAATATTTACTGAATGACTAGACCAATGAAAAAACTACTCAAAGGGTCTCAAAGGATGTTCAAGGAAGATATTTCCACAAACCATCAACATATGCTATTCAGGAAAATAGGGGAGTTGGTTTTTAAATCATTTTCATTTCATTCTGGGAAAATCAAAGTAAACAAGTTTCTTTAAAGCTTCTTATAGTCTTTAATGGACTACACTAAAATTTTCTGCTGTAAGAGAAAGTCCTAATATGTGTAGTTTCCTAAAATTATTTGACACAAACTTTCCAATATAGTAGTTCTCTAGACCTTTGCTTCATGTTGGGAAAACATTTTCAATACTTCTTAACACATCTAAAGTAAGAGAGTAATATTTGAAATCACTTGAAATTAGAATTTACAAAGATTAAATATTTTCAGAAGACAACTAAATTATGTAAGCATGTTAAAGAAAATATCCTGTAATTTACTCACTCTGATAAGATTCTGAACCATTATAACCAAGAATGTGAATCTCATATAAAATATCTCCTCTTGTTACCTGTCTTGTTACTAAGGACAAAGTCTGACCTAACAGACTCCGTGACAGAGGTCCCCCTCTAAACTAGAAGGTCTAAGGGTCAGTCTCTCTGGAACCATTAGGCAGTTACACATTGCCTAGAGAAGAGACCACTTTGCAATATCCAATCAGGAAAGGCCCAGCTACCTCTTGCCACATTCCTAAGGGTGAGACCTGCAGATGGGAACTTTAGATAGGACCCTGTTACCTAATGTTAAAGTTAACCCAATAGTCACCAAACAAGACCCTGAACTCGCTCTGTAATTGGTTAATTTCAAAGATACCCTAAATATTGCAATTGGGTCCCGCCAAAAGTAAGGAACGCTCTGAACAATGTGTATGGTTAAACCTGTTGTCAATGATACTGTACATTATGATTGGATCGCTGCACCTGTGTCGCGATTTCCTGTAACTCCCCTTTCCCAAAACTCATAAAAGCCCCTACCCTGCCCTTGTTCAGGGCTCCCAGCATGGATCCACTGCGCCGGAAAAGTCTGTGAGCCCCAGCTTAGGCTCAGCCAGCCTAAGCCCGTAATAAAACTGCCCTTTGCTATTGCGTGCATGATCGGTGTCCCTGGCAGTCTCTGGTTTTTGGGGGTGATATTAAAAACTTGGGCATTACATTACCATTCACAGTCTGCTCCCCTATTCCGTCATTGGTAACATTATTATAAAATGGTTTCAGGTTTCCAGTTTGGCTGTTTAGAAATTGTATGGAGTTTAGAAATTGCCTTCTATTCTAACAATAAGTAAAGCTGAACTAACTGAAAATACCAACAACTCTTCTTAGAAGTGCAGTCACATGGCAAACCACTGCCCCCCAAATTAGAAAGATAGGCAGAAACAATGAATCACAACTCACCAAGGCAGAAACCCACTGGCAGAAACCCCCTCAGGAAGCAGTGATGGGGAAAAGGAAAATCTGAAGTGTGATTGATTAATTGTTGGAAGCTTAGTTTGGGCAACTCTGAGAGTTAAAAAGCCCAGTAGGAGTTTTACTTTCAGAAGCTCTACTGGGTCCTCACAGTGAACATTAGAGAAAATGCTTCCATCAGGAGGAGAGGAAAAGTAACTATTTTGAATATACCAAAACATTCTGTTTTTTGGGGTTTTTTTTAAATTTTTAACGTTTATTTATTTTTGAGACAGAGTGCAAACGGGGGAGAGGCAGAGAGTGAGGGAGACACAGAATCTGAAGCAGGCTCCAGGCTAAAAGCTATCTACACAGAATGCAACACGGGCCTGGAACCCACAAACCATGAGATCATAACCTGAGCTAAGTCTGATGCTTAACCAACTGAACCACTCAGGTGCCCGATAGAGCATTTTGTTCTTAAAAAGCCCTTCCCAGGGCTCCTGGGTGGCTCAGTCGGTTAAGCCTCCGACTTCGGCTCAGGTCATGATCTCACAGTTTGTGGGTTTGAGCCCCGCATCAGGCCCTGAGCTGTCAGCTCAGAGGCTGGAGTCTGTTTTGGATTCTGTGTCTCCCTCTCTATCTCTGACCCTACCCTGATCACACTGTTTCTCTCTGTCTCTCAAAATTTAATAAAAATTAATAAAATGTCAAAAAAATTAATAAAATGTTAAAAGAAAAAGGCTTTCCCTCAGATGAAACTTTTTACCAGAACCTAAACAACCTAGAGAGAGTAAAATAGCCAACTTCAGTCCACACTAGAAATTCTGTCTCACCTAAGGGAGGAAAACTGAGAAGCGTTGATGAAACTCACAGTCCAGAGGCACAGGCTCACAAAAGACCGGAGATCTAATCATAGGACTATAGAAAGCTTCCTCTTTCCCCACACCTTACCATTCATTACATTACAAAAGGCCTTCTTTTCTGTAGTTTCTCTTACATAGTACATCATGCCCACTTTCCTTTTTTTAATGTTGATTTAGGATGGGGCACAGGGGGGAGGGGGAACAGAGAATCTGAAGCAGGCTCTGCACTGACAGCAGATAGCCATATGCAGGACTCCAACTCACAAACCATGAGATTATGACCTGAGCTGAAGTCACATGCTTAACCCACTGAACCACCCAGGTGCCCCCATGTCCACTTTTCACAAAATTTACAAGGCAAACTAAAAGGCAAAAAACACAGTTTGAAAAGACTGAACAAACATTCGAATCAGAGTCAGATATGACAGAAATGATCAGACCAGGAATTTTAAGGGAATTTTGAAAACTATGATTAATATGGTAAGGAGTTTTTTAAAATTTTTTAATGTTTATTTTTGAGAGAGAGACAGAGAGAGACAGAGTGTGAGCATGGGAGGGGCAGAGAAAGAGGGACACACAGAATCTGAAGTCGGCTCTGACTTTGAGCTATCAGCACAGAGCTCAACATGGGGCTCGAACCCACAAATTGCAGGATCATGATCTGAACCAAAGTCAGACACTTAACTGAATGAGCCACCAAGGTCCCCCTACTAATGTTTTTAATAGGAAAAGTAGACAACTGTAAGAACACGAGTCTGAACCTAACAACGCCATGACAGGCTTTAAGTTTCCCCTCTAAACTAGGTCTAAAAGTCAGTCTCTCCAGAACATTAGGCGGTTACACATTGCCTGAGGCAAGAGAGACCACCCTGGTAATACCCTTAACATTCCTAAGGGCAGGCCTATTGATTAAGGCTAGTTACACCCTACGTGAGGGTCCTGGGTCCTGGGTCTACTCTGTGATTGGTTAACACTCTAAATGTTGTAATTGGATAAACCTGCTGTCGATAATATTGTGTAATAATAATTGGATCACTGTACCTATGTCACAGTTTCCTGTAACTCCCCCTTCCCAAACTCATAAAAGTCCTACCCCACCTTTGTTGGGGGCTCACAGTATGGATCCACTGCGTTGAAAAAGTCTGTGAGTCTGAGTTTGAACCCGTAATAAAGCCCTTTGCTTTTGCATGCGTGCCTCCGTCTCCCTGGCGGTTTCTGGTTTTGGGGTGATATTGAATCTTGGGCATTACACAACAAGTAAGAAACAGCTGGGTAATGTACACAGAGAAATGGAAAATCTAAGAAAAAATTTAAAAGAAATGCTAGAAGTCAAAAACATTCTAACAGAAATAATGAATACTTTGGATTGGCTCACTAATCGATTTGAAATGACTATGGAAAAAAATCTGTGTAGCAGGAAAGGATAAAAAGATAAATATGATCTCACTTATATGGAATCTTGAAAATAAAGCAAACAAAGTGCATATTCACACACACAAACACACACACAACCAAGCTCATGGATATAAAGAACAGATCAAAAAGATTCACGGTAACCTGAGACAGGAGATAGAGGGTGGATGAAATAAGTAAAAGGAGCCCAAAGTTATAAATGTCCACTTTAAAGTAAGTCATGAGAATGTAACAGACATTACTTATGCTGAGTGACACAGTATTGCATATTTGAAAGTAGCTGAGTGGATCATGAAAATTCTTATGAATTAAGAAAAATGAAATTATATATGATGATAGATGTTAACTGTACTTATTGTGATGATCATTTTGCAATACAAATGTTGAATCATTGTCTTGTACACCTAAAACTAATATGGTATTATGTCACTTATACCTCAATTAAAAAAAAAAGAATCTGGGGGCACCTGGGTGGCTCAGTCATTTAGGCGTCCGGCTGCCTGCTTCAGCTCAGGTCATAATCTCATGGTTCATGGATTCGAGCCCCACGTTGGGCTCTGTGCTGACAGCTCAGAGCCTGGAGCCTGCTTCAGCTTCTGTGCCTCCCTATCTCTCTCTGACCCTCCTCTGCTCGTGCTGTCTCTCTCTGTCTCTCAAAAATAAATAAAAGCATTTTAAAAATTAAATAAATAATCTGAATACTTGATGATATGACAATAGAAACTTCTAAAACTGAATTGCAAAATTAAAAAAACTGAAAAAAAATAGAATACCCAAGAACTGTCGGACAACTAAAAATGTGTAACATATGCATAATAGGAATACCAAATGATGAAGAAAGAGGCAGATGAAGAGAAGCAATATTTGAAGCAACAATAACAGGAATTTCCCCCAAATCAATGTCAGGAGCTAAACCACAGATCAAGAAAGCTCAGAGAATACTGAGCAGAGTAAATGCCAAACAAAAAACAAAATATAAAACTACAATTATGCATACCATATTAAAACTTGAGAAAATCAAAGATAGAAAATCTTGAAAGAAGTCAGAGGAAAAAAAACACCTTACCTATGAAGAAGCTAAAGAAAAAAAATTACGTCTGGAGTGGAATACTTAAAATGTTGAGAAGAAAAATACCAATCTAGAATTCTGTATGCTGAGAGGTTATCTTTCAAAAGTAAAGAAGAAAGACTTTCTCAGATTTAAAAAAAAAATGAGGAAATGTGTTGTCAATAGGCCTACCTTGCAAGAAATGTTAAAAGTTTTTCAGAGAGAAGGAAAATAAAACAGGACAGAAACTTGGATCTACATAAAAAATGGAAGTGCATAAAAGAATAAACAAGTAAAGGAAAAAACAAAATGTATTTTTCTTATTTTAATTGATCTAACAAACATTTGTTCAAAATAATAATGGCAACTGTGTATTCAATGTACTTAGTATGTCTCTGTGTGTGTGTGTGTGTGTGTGTGTGTGTGTGTATGACAACAATGATACAAGGGACAGGAAGGGATAATTCAGAATATTTTATTTTTATGAGTTACTCAAACTACTCATGAAATGGTACAATATCATTTGAAATGAATTTTGATTATTTGTAAACACATATTGCAAACTCGGTGAAACCACTAACAAGGGTTTTAAAAGAAGAATAATTGATGCTAAAAAAAAAAAAGAAAGAAAGAAAGAAAGAAAGAAAGAAAGAAAGAAAGAAAGAAAGAAAGAAATTACCAAAATTGAAGCAACCAAGCCACCAAAATGTCCTTGGTGAATGGAAAAATAAATGGTGGTACACCCAGACAAAGGAATATTATTCAGGGATAAAAAGAAATGAATTATCAATCCATGAAAAGGCACAGAGGAACTTTAAATATATAGTACTAAATGAAAAGAACCAATTTGAAAAGGCCACACACTGTATGATTTTAACTATGTGACCTTCTGGAAAAGGCAAAAGTATGGGGGCAATAACAAAAGCTGAGAACCAAAAAATCAGGAGTTTGAGGGAAGGAGGGATGAATAGGCAGAGTGCTGAGGATTTTTAGGGCAGGGAAACTATTGTGTGTGATGCTGCAGCAGTGCATACATGTCACTATATACTTGTCAAAACCCATATAATATAAAACATTGAGGGGAAACTCTAACGTCAACTATGAACTTTAGGTGATAATGATGTTTCAGTATAGGGTCATCTATTATAACAAAGGCACCACTGTAGTGTGGGACATTGATGGCGAAAGAGGCTCTGAGAGAGTGGACAGGGCATATGTGGGAACTATATGCATTCTTTTCAATTTTTCTGTGAGACTAAAACTGCTCTAAAAATTAAATTTATTAATTACATAATTAATATAAACCATACCTCATCCTTCAAGATCTAGGATCTCTAACTTTCAAGAGAATGCAAACTAATAAACTAATCTGTACCATTGAAAGCATTCTCTGTTGCATTAAATAGTTGGAAATTCATCAGAGAAAGGGCAGCCACTCAATTCTTCACTGAAAAAAAACAAACAAACAGTTACACTACATCAGCTCCAGGGGCAGTTAAGAAAAAAGTTTAGCAATGAAGGTGTCACACAGAACTAGAAGTGAAGCCAGAGTCACAAAGAAAAGAAGTAATGAGTGTCCTATACAACCAGGAAAAAGGATATAATGAAAGGGGAGAAGGAAGTGGCAGCAACTTTATGAAGTCTATTCATTACTTGCTTGATAATGAGGAATTTTTATCTGTATCATTTGGCATCTCCTTTTATCATACATATACAAAATGAAAATAGTAATAGACATTCTACCTGCCTGGGTTATGAGCTTTATTTAAAACTGAGAAAATGCAAATTCTTTCGATATAGCATTTCTGAACAGCACTTTATTTGTTCTCATATCTGTCTAACTGAACCTGAGTTCCTTGAGGGCAAGGACTTTGTGTCCTCTTCTCTCTAATCTTACCTTTAAGAATACTGTCGGCCATGTAGTGAGCTTAATACATACTCATTGAAGATAAGAAGACAGGAAGAAGGAAGGGAGAGAAGGAGAGAGAAAATAAAGGAGGGAGGGAGCCAAGAAGGGAGAAAATAAGGGAAGTAATAAAGGAAGGTGAAGGAGGGAAGGAAGCAGAAATTAAAGAAAGATGGAAGGAAAGGAGGAAGGCTGACTTTAATGATCCAGGAAAGGAAAAGTGAAACAAAATTCATCAATACCCAAAGTCATTTGTCTAGAAGAGATAAGAGACTATGGTTGAAAGGAGCAAAGATATATAATTGATCTTACAGATGAACAAAGTAAAGATAAAAGGGGAATTTCAAGGGGTGCAAATAGTGAGTTGTATTTACAGAACTTTGTAAGTATGTGTGCCTAATTGGTCTTAACAATTTTTTAGTCCATTTACCCCATTGTCCTTCAGGGTTTCAGGGCAATACATTATAATGCATTTGTCCTGTATCCCTATAAAATTATATAAACATTTATGTCCTCTGTTCCACAGAGAAAGTGAGGCAACAATTTTGGCATAGAATAAGGCCTTTCTATGAACATCATATTTTTAAATACCATTGCAAAGAGACATATCTTGAGTGAATATTTTTCTGTCTATACATAGCAGTTTCACAGAGGGTAAAGCAGTCTGTGGGAAAACTGCTGTTTGGTCTTTTTCGCTGTCTCTGTATCTCTTACACACATACCCCTTTTAATTTGTCCAAATAAATGAATTTCTCCAATAGATAATCACCTTTGCCCCAAATATAAATCTAGTATGCTAGCTCCTAACAATTTACTTATCTACTCTCTTTTCTAACAAAACTAAATATATTATCTAATTTACACGTCCATGTGTCCTTTTTTGCTCATATGAAAATAAATGTTTCTCTTTTTTTCCTCATCCTTTTTGGAAGACTTAAGGTTTTACTGGTTTGGCTTTACCTCTGCACTTTCTTCCTTTATGCACTATTTCTTTTCTTGTTTTATTTCTGGCATCCTCCTCTAGTCCCTGATGGAAGGAAGATCACCATCTCTGACTCAAGCGCTCCTGACCTACCTGCCCCAGCAGCTGCCACTGATTTAAGTAGGGCCTCGCCAGCAATGTCACCTTTCTTAGGAGGCACATATACCACAGCTGCAGCCTGGCCCTGGAGAGGAATACCGCATTTGAGCTGGGGATACCTGAGCTGCCGTCTTCTCTACCCTAACGCAATTCATCACTGCCAGCATGATTTCACCAAGGGCGTCCAGAAAAAATATGCCCCAGAAGCCTCTGTGCCCTCTATTTTCATCCTTCTATTTTCAAATACTAAAGGAGCTCCCAAGCTACATGATAGTTTTTCTGGATCCTTACAAACTGAAATATT
Source organism: Suricata suricatta (assembly GCF_006229205.1). Lineage (NCBI taxonomy): Eukaryota > Metazoa > Chordata > Mammalia > Carnivora > Herpestidae > Suricata > Suricata suricatta. The sequence continues at coordinate 30,609,974 of NC_043709.1, read as the reverse complement.
CTTTTTTCTTTACAAATAATGGCTTTGATGAAAAAGTTATGCTTTGTTTGTTTTCATTTCTTGTAGAAGACTTGTACTGTCAGCATCAGTGAGTTAGAAATAAATGTGCCCCAGTGAAATGTCTTGCTGGGAAGGCTTCCTGGATCCCTCTTCTATTTCTGTGGTACTGCTGACCTCTGGCGTTCAGAACATTGATATTTTCTTTAACTTCATTCATAGTTCTTATTTTCGAGCTTTCTTCTGAGGGTTGGCTCTTCTACTAATGAAATCTGATAAAAATTCCAAATTTGGTTACATATAATTGCCTTTTAATAAGAAAACTGAATCTGAGAATTAAAGTTTGGGGACTTCTTAAAATATGATTTTTTAGAAATGAAAAGAAACATTTTCAGATATCATCAGAGACATTCCCTTTGATCTCAAACTGACCACAATCCAAAACCAAACTCCCCATTTCTCTTACAGTCTCCAGCCTTCCATTTGCTCATACTAAAATCCTTGTAGTTAACCTGACTTCTCTGTTTCTCCTCAACTAAAATCCATGAAAAATCCTGTGGCTTCTACTACTGAACACATTAGAATTCAGCTACTTTTCACACACTTGCCACCACCTCTTTGCCCCAAACTACATGGGATTATGGTGATAGCCTTCTGACTGGTCTCCAGGAAGCTATAGATCCCTTCCTATGTGGATTTTGTTCACTTTAGCAGCCACCAACCCACCACGGTCCTTTAGAAATAGACAGCGGAAATGGCTTCCAGGCCTCTCAGAGAAAAGGCTGAAGTCTAGAGATACCGAAATATTCCTATCTAACCTGTCTCCCCAGCCCCCCTTCCTAACTTCATTTTCATGCATCAGCTCCTGCCCCCTACACACACACTATTTGGACACACTGACTTCTTTGGCTATTGCCTTCTTTTCTTCCTAAAATGTAGCTATTAGAAAATTTAATTGGTCTACGGCCAGCCATACCACCCTGAATGCGCCGGATCTGGGAAGCTAAGCAGGGTCGGGCCTGGTTAGTACTTGGATGGGAGAAAATTTAATTGATTTATTTATTACTTTATTTTTGTTTCAGGTTTTTATTTAAATTATTGTTACTTAACATATAGTGCAATATAGGTTTCAGGAGTAGAATTTAGTGATTCATGACTTACATATAACACCCAGTACTCATCACAACAAGCACCCTCCTTAATACCCATCACCCATTTAGCCCATCCCCCCACCACCTCCTCTCCAGCAATGCTCAGATTATTCTCTGCAGTTAAAAGTCTCTTATAGTTTGCCTCTCTCTCTCTTTTATCCCCTCCCCTATGTTCATCTATTTTGTTTCTTAAATTCCACATATGAGTGAAATCATAGGTATTTGTCTTTTTCTGACTGACTTGTTTCACTTAGCAAAATATTCTCTAGTTCCAGTCATGTCATTGCAAATGACAATATTTATTTTTGATGGCTGAGTAATATTCCATTATATGTCTGTATCAATATCTATATTGATATCAGTATAGATAGATATAGATTCCACATCTTCTTTATCCATTTATCAGTCAATGGACAGTTGGGTTCTTTCCATAATTTGGCTATTGCTATGTTGCTGTAAACATTGGGGTGCGTGTGTCCCTTCAATCAATACTTTTGTATCCTTTGGGTATATACCTAGCAGTGCAATTGCCTTATGGTAGGGTAGTTCTATTTTTAACTTTTTGAGGAAGTTGTATACTGGTTTCCAGAGTGGCTGCACCAGTTTGCATTCCTACCAACAGTGTAAGAAGGTTTCCCTTTCTCCCCATCCTCACCAAAATATGCTGTTTCTGAGTTGTCAATTTTAGCCATTCTGACAGATGTGAGGTGATATCTCATTGTAGTTTTGATTTATATTTCTCTGATGATGAGTGATGTTAAGCATCTTGGCATATGTTTGTTAGCCATCTAAGATGTCTTCTTTGGGAAAATGTCTAGTCTTATCTTCTGCCTATTTCTTTACTGGATTCTTTGTCTTTTTGGATGTTGAGTTTAATAAATTCTTCTTAGATTTTTAATACTAACTCTTTGTCAGATATGTCATTTGCAGATATCTTCTCCATTTCATAGGTCGCCTTTTAGTTTTGTTGATTATTTCCTTGGCTATTTATTTTTTATGGCTATTGTTTAGAGAGAGAGAGAGAATGAGCAGGGAAGGAGCAAAGAGAGGGAGAGAGAGAATCCCGAGTGAGCTCTACCCTGACATGGGACTCAATCCCACGAACTGTGAGATTATGACCTGAGCCAAAATCAAGAGTCAAATGCTACCCACTGAGCCACCCAGGTGCCCCTCCATGACTACTTTTTTAAAAAACACACTAAGCAACATGACCTGAAGTTCTTCTCAACTTGATTAAAACTTAACCTGGGATTGTCCTACCTCTAAGTCCCTTACTTCCTTTTTCTTAAGAGTAATTACCTTGGAAAACTTGTAATTATACATTCTTCCTCTGTCCCTTTGAGATGTAAATCATTTCCTTGTTTAAAATCCAGAAATGTCTTTCTCAAGGAGTTGAGACCCATCTCTTTGAAAAGCAGACATCAAGGAAGACAATGCCCCATTTCCCAGTCTCTGTGGGAGGTTGAGAGACTAACCTCCATATTCTACATTGTAACACCATCTCCTGTCCGTGAAGATATGAAAAAGATGGGATGTGAAAAAGGTGGGATATGATCATCTCACCAAGCCAGCTCTTAAACATCTCCAGTCCTATGTGGAGTTCAATTTCTCTTCCCCTTTACAATAGTCTTAAATAAAATCTTCTTTGCCTGTTTAACTTTGTAGGGTACAATTTTTCTTTAATAGCACCAAGCACACTAATGCCTTGGGCTCCCATTATTTGCTATTCCCTCTATCTGGCATGTGGTAATCCTTACATGTCTGCATAACTTGTGTGCTCACTTCTTTAGATCTCCGTTCAGAATTCCACCCTGTGCACTCCCCTACCTTACATAAAGTGGCAAATTCTACCCCTCAAATATTCTACACACTTTACTTTGCTTTATCCTTCTCCACAGAATTTATTTTTACTTAAACTTATTGCTTATTCATCATCTGCCTATCTCTCCCCACTACTGTATCAGCTCCATGAGGGCAGGAATTTTTCCTTTTTCCTGGTTTGTTCATTGCTGATGTATCACTGACCCTTTGATGAAGGTATTGAGGAATGTTCAAGCAAATATTTGTTTCTTGAAAAAGCTAAAATGAATTGAGAAGTCAATGATTATACAGTGCCTTTTTGTGTCTTTAGAGGCAAAACCTAAGTTCAAATCTTAATAATTCATTTATACAAATCTTGGTTAATTCTATTATAAAAGTTATGTTCTGGGGTGCCTTGGTGGCTGAGTCAGTTAAGTGTCCAACTTCAGCTCAGGTAATGATCTCATGGTACATGAGTTCGAGCCCGGCATCAGGCTGAGCCTACTTCAGATTCTGTGTCTCCCTCTCTCTCTGCCCCGCCCCCACTTGTGCGCGCGCACGCTCTCTCTCTCTCTCTCTCTCTCTCTCTCTCTCAAAAATAAATAAACATTAAAAATTTTTAAAAATAAATTATGTTCTAATAAGAAATAAAGCAAATTTGCAATGGAAAAAGGAAGAAAGTTAAATAATGATAATTGAACATCTGAAGTAAAATATTGGAATTGGAATATTGGAATATATTTGGAAAAAAAACTTGTGAACTCCCAATTAACTGGAATATTTGATAGAATATATAACATCAAGAGTAAGGATCTTTACTGTGCCCTGGCCAGCAACGCACTTAACACCCATCCCCAGACCCTGTAAAATAATACTATACTTCAGAGCAGAGAACAGTGGTCAGCAATCTGTCACCTAATTTGTGAAATGAAAGTCATTCTCCCTTAAGTTAGATCTCTCCAGTATTATTCAAACTAACAGTAGTGAGAGCTAATACATAGAAAGAGCATACCATGTGCCAGGTGCTATTTAAAATACTTTACTTGAATAATCTTATTTACTTCTCTCAACTCTATGAGGTTGTATTATTAATGTCCCCATTTACATGCCAAGAGTCACACACCAGTGACAGGATCAGGACAATTACAAAAGTCAGGTGAAGGAAGACATTGGATTGTACACAACATTTTAGGCATTTATAAGACATTTTATTATATAAAAATTGTATAGCTGCTAGATAAGAGAATAAATAAATAGTAGTTGGTATAAGAAATGTATAATTACCCTGTTTTCCACCAAACACCCTAAAATACCTATCTAAAGGGAACTGCATCATTAATATCTATTCATAGCTTGCCAGTGGGTTCCCAAGACCCTTGATAAAAGATTATTTATGATTCCCTCCTTTTGCAACCTATAATGAACTCATTCAAATTCTGTGGCCAATTTGAAACATTTTGTAGAGACCCTATTGCCAATGGTAAAGCATCTTTTATTTTTAAAAATAATCCTAACTGCTGGTCTTGCAGCTGCAGATTGCAAACATAAAAATTAAAATATGAACTCTCCGAGACCAATTTGAAACAACAAAGGGAAATTTGCATTAACCTGAATAATGTTAAGAACATAGCACCTAGAATCAGAAAGACTTAGGTTTAAAGTGGAACCTGACACTTAGTGGATGTTGACTTGAACAATTTAGTGAACTATTTGGAACTGAGGTTTTCTCATAAAGTAGGAATGTAAAATGGTGCATATTTGAAAGAATATTATGAGAATTAAATTCAATAAGCCATGTAATTCACTGAGCATATGCCTATCATGGGTCAAGTACCCTGTAAGGTTCTCTTACTCCTGAAGTTATTGCTGCCATATTTTGCACAATCACAATCAACATATAGTACTTCAACAAAATATAATTTTTGCCAGAGATATAAATTATTATTATTATTATTATTGTTAATATTTAGCTTAGAGAGAGAGAGTGCAAGAGGGGGAGACCAGAAAGAGAGGGAGACAGAATCTAAAGCAGGCTCCAGGCTTTGAGATGTTAGTACAGAGTCGGAAACAGGGCTCAAACTCATGGACCAGGAGATCATGACCTGAGCTGAAGTCAGACCCATAACCAACTGAGCCACCCTATAAATTATTATTAACTATAGTATTATAGATTTATTACAAGTTAATTTTAAAGTCTAGAAAACTACTAAAACTTATTTATTATAATATGCTCTTATTTGGTTTTCTTTTTTTGTTTCACTTTCTAAAAGACTGTAAAATCTCATTGAAGACAGATTGAGTCTCCCTCATTTGATTCAACAAATTTATTTACTGCCTGCTGTGTGTCAGCTTTCATCCTAGGCCCAGAGAAATCAATAACTATCTAAAAAGAAAAAGTTCTTACCTTCATGAGCCTTTTTTTAGGGTAAAAAATGGCAATAAATAAACAAGTATACTGTATATAATATATAGTTAAAGGGATGTTCCTAATATCTGAATAGGAACTGGTTCATATATACTCAATCTGAGTTAAATTTAATAATGTTATTTTAAATCATGTCTTTGGAACATGGAAAATACGTAGAGGTGTGCTGGCGTGACCTCTTTCCAGCTCAGGAGAGCCAATTGTATACATTTCTTCCTAATTCTGTGTTCAATGACTTAACTTTTGTAGCTTTAAATTAGTCTAGTAGGTGTTTTTACACTACAAAAACCAGCAATTCTGCAAAATGCAGATATTTTTCCCGAGAACCAGTTGTTAAACATTTATCAGCACACCACCTGATCAGGGGTGACCAAGCATGGAATTCTAATGTTATGTACTTCAGAAAATAAATAACCCTTAGCATATCACATTAATATATTACCATATGTTAATGGCACATTACTATATTAATGTATTTCAGATAGTAAAATCTACAAATTATGTAACTGTCACTCTGAAGATGATTAAAAAATATATACTTATGTAAATAGAATGATTTTCTCCCAATAATAGGTGACTATCTCTTGATTTTTTCAGACCCATGGAAACGGCAGATCATGGATGACCTAGAAATTCAACAAACTAACAAATGTTTCCTCTTTAATTTTAAGTATACATTTTTGATAAACACTTTGTATTTTGAGTAAGAATTTACTTAGTATGATGTTAAACATTGTGTGTGATTAAAAACATAATAACCTGCTATTATAGAGGGAACAAGAGAAACTTCTGGGTGTCAAAATCAGCAAATTTGAAATTATTTTCCTATGTAAAAATCACTTAGTAAACTTTATACAAAGCTATAATGCCATGGGCTAGAAATTTCCCAGGACCACATGCCTGGGGATCATAAATTATTAAATCATAATCTTAAAAAGAAAAATGAAAGCACTTTAAATTCTGCTACAGTGTGTGATTTATTTATTTTTAAATTTTAGTGGAATAAAGTATAAAATTTATTTGGTTACTAGGTTTTAGATATATACTCCTATTAAATATTAGATACAGATTTGTTTCTGAATCAAACATTTAAAAAAGGAAGACATTTGTGCATCCTTAGTCACCAGGAGATTTCATAGAAGGGGTATAAGTGGGTCTCTAGTCTGTGCCCCTGCTGAGACATCCAGATCTTATTATATTTAGTTCAATAGTAATAAATGGTTATATTTATGGAAAAACACCTCTAACCCAAAAACAACTCTTGGCACTTCATATATTATCTCTAATGCCCATAACAACCCCGTCAGGAAACCCTAATATTACAAATGAGGAAATTTGTATGCAGAGATTAAGTATTTTCTCTTAGGCCAAACAACTAGCAAATGATAAACCCAGGAGCCTAAAAAATGCCCTCATGGCTCCAATGCTTATGTGAGTTTATTGAACTTATTGGTAATTACCTACTTTTCCTGCTTAATCACCCTTAATTTGTTCTATGGCAGTCTTTTCTCTGGGGGAGAGAAAATAAACATCAATTTGGCAATAGGGGCAATTATCTCCATAAACACTACCATCCAAAACCAACTCAAACAGACTGAATTGGAACCAAAAGTTCTCCCCGCTTTACTGTGGATGATCTGTTTTGATTAGCTTACAAATGGTACAAATTGTCCTTTTGAGTTTATGCCAGAGCAAAGTAGGAGTTGTGGCTTTTTTTTTTTTTAGCAGTTTATACTCCAATTTGTGACAAAATAGTTATAAGTCAAAACAAACTGTCTAGTTAGAAGTTTCATTTCCAGGTCAAATGGCAGCCTCTAGTAAAAAAAGCCAAAAGTCATTTTCAAAAGAAAGACTGTCTGCAGTAAACTTTTCTTAAAAATAGCATACACATACCCTAAGATTAGAGTTAAAAGCGAGTTATTTGGGTCTCTCAAGTAAACCTAAGAAAAAAGAATTTAGGTAAAAATAGTACTGAGATACTGAGTACTCAGTACTGAGATAAGAGGTTATATGCAATCTAGGAATAATGAATTAAATAAAAAGAGAGATACTATGAAACACACAGACCCATAAGTCATAAATATCAAAAGACTAGTGCCTAATTTCTTATAAATCCAAGCTAGTTAACATACAGTGTAATAATGGTTTCAGGGGTAGAATTTAGTGATCCCTCACTTACCTGTAACACCCAGTGCTCGAACCAATGATTGCCCTCCTTAATGCCCATCACCCATTTAGTCCATCCTTCACCTAACACCCTGCCAGCAACCCTGAGTTTGTTCTTCCAATTTAAGAGCCTCTTATAGTTTGCCTCCCTTTCTGTTTTTATTTCCTTTTCCGTCCCTTTCCCCTATATTCATTTGTTTTGCTTCTTAAATCCCATGAGTGAAATCAATATGATATTTAATCTTTCTCTAACTTATTTTGTTTTGCATAATACATTCTAGTTCCATTCGTGTTGTTTCAAATGACAAGATTTCATTCTTTTAGATTGCCAAGTAATATTTCATTGTATAAACATATACTACGTCTTCTTTACTCATCAGTCAATAGTCATTTGGGCTTTTTGAAGTATTGGGCTATTGTAGATAGTGCTGCATGTATCCCATATAATCAGCATTATGATATGGATAAATACTTAATAGTACAATTGCAGAGTCATAGGGAAGCTCTATTTTTATTTTTGGGGGGAACTCCCTATTGTTTTCCAGAGTGGCTGTCCCAGTTTGCATTCAAACCAGCAGTTAAGAAGTGTTCCCCTCTTTGCATTCTCATTCTCACCAACATCTGTTGTTTTCCTCGGTTGTTAATTTTAGCAGTTCTTACAGGTGTAAAGTTATATCTCATTGTGGTTTTGATTTGATTTCCCTGATGATGAATGATTTTCAACAGCTTTTCATGTGTCTGTTAGCCATCTGAACGTCTTCTTTCAAAAACTGTCTGTCCATGTCTTTTGCCCGTTGCTTCACTGGATTATTTGTTTTTGGAGGGTGTTGAGTTTGAGAAGTTCTTTATAAATTTTGAACACTAACTCTTTATCTGATATGTCCTTTGCAAATATCTTCTCCATTTCATCAGTTGTCTTTTCATTTTGTGGATTTGTTTCCTTTATTGTGCAGAAGGTTTTTATATTGACGAGGCCCCAATAGTTTATTTTTGCTTTTGTTTTGAATGACTCAGAGACAGTCTGGTAAGAAGTTGCTGAAGCTGAGGACAAAGAGATTGTTGCCTGTTTTCTCTTCTAGGATTTTGATGGCTTCCTGTCTTACATTTAGGTCTTTCATCCATTTTGAGTTTACTTTTGTGTGTGGTGTAAGAAAGTGATCCAAGTTCATTCTTCTGCATATTGCTGTCCAGTTTTCCCAGCAGCATTTGCTGAAGAGACTGTCTTTTTTTCCGCTGGATATTCTTCCCTGCTTTGTCGAAGATTAGTTGGCCATACATTTGTGGGTCCATTTCTTGGTTCTCTATTCTGTTCCACTGATCTAAGTGTCTGTTTTTGTGACATTACCATACTGTCTTAATGATTACAGCTTTGTAATGTAGCTTGATGTCCAGAATTGTGGTGTCTCCAGGTTTGGTTTTCTTTTTCAGCATTACTTTGGCCATACAGGGTTCTTTTCTGGTTCCATACAAATTTTAGAATTGTTTGTTCTAGCTCTGTGAAGAATGCTAGTTTCATTTTGATAGGGATAGCACTGAATGTGTGAATTGCTTAGGGTAGTGTAGACATTTTAACAATATTTGTTCTTCCAATCCATGGGCATGGAATGTTTTTCCATTTCCTTGTGTCCTCTTCAAGTTTTTTTCATAACCTTTCTATAGTTTTCAGCATACAAATCTTTTACCTCTTTGGTTAAGTTTATTTCTAGCTTTTTCATGGTATTCAATACAACTGTAAATGGTATCGAGTCTTTTATTTTTCTTTCTCCTGCTTCATTATTTGTCTATAGAAATTGGTGTACAGAAATGCAACTGATTTCTGTACGTTGGCTTGGTATCCTGTGACTTTGCTGAATTCATGTATCAGTTCTAGCAGGTTTTTGGTGGAGTCTTTCAGGTTTTCTGCATAGAGTATCATGTCATCTGTGAAGACTGAAAGATTGTTGCTTGCCAATTTGGATTCCTTTTATTTCATTTTGTTGTTTGATTGCTGAAGCTAGGACTTCCAATACTATGTTGAACAGCATTGGGGAGAGTGGACATCCTTATCATGTTCCTGACCTTAGGAGGAAAGCTCTCAGTTTTTCCCCATTGAGGATGATATTGTCTGAGGATCTTTAATATATGGCCTTCATGATCTTGAGATATGTTTCTTATATTTCTATGTTCTTGAGGGCTTGATGCTGTATTTTGTCAAACGCTTTCTCTGCATCTATTGAGAGGACCATGTGACTCTTACCCTTTCTTTTATTAATGTGATATATCACATTGATTGATTTACAGATATTGAACCACCCCTGCAACCCAGTAATAAATCCCACTTGATCATGGTGAATAATTCTTTTTTTTACTTTTTTTAGTGTTTTATTTATTCTTGATACAGAGAGAGACAGAGCATGAGAGGGGTAGGGGCAGAGAGAGAAGGAGACACAGAACCAGAAGCAGGCTCCAGGCTCTGAGCTAGCTGTCAGCACAGAGCCTGACATGGGGCTTGAACCCACGAATGTGAGATCTGACCTGAGCCGAAGTCGGAGGCTTAACCAACTGAGCCACCCAGGCGCCCCAATCATGGTGAATAATTCTTTTAATGTGTTGTTAGATTGGGTTTGCTAGTATCTTGCTGAGAATTTTTGTATCCATGTTCATCAGGGACATTGGTCTGTAATTGTCCTTTTTAGTGGGGCCTTTGTCTGGTTTTAGAATCCAGGTAATGCTGGCCTCATGGAATGAGTCTGAAAGTTTTCCTTCCATTTCTATTTTTTGGAACAGCTTCAAAAAAATAAGTATTAACTTTTTAAAAATGTTTGGTAGAACTCCCTGAAAAGCCATCTGGCCCTAGACGCTTTTTCTTGGGAGATTTTTGATTTCTGATTTAATTTCTTTACTTGTTATGGTCTACTCAAATTTTCTCTTTCTTCCTGTTTCAGTTTTGGTAGTTTATATGTTTCTAGGTAATTGTCCATTTCTTCCAGATGGACATATAATTGGTCATAATATTCTATTACTATCACTTGTATTTCTGTGCTATTGTTGGTGATCTCTCCTCTTTCATTCATGATTTTTTGGGGGTCCCTTCCTTTTTTGTTTTGTTTTGATAAATCTGGTGAAGGGTTTATCAATTTTGTTAATTATTTCAAAGAACCACTGCTGGTTTTGTTAATTTGTTCAACTTTTTTTTTGTATGTGTCACTGATTTCTCCTCTCATGTTTATTATTTCTCTTCTTCTGGTTTTGGACATTATTTACTATTCTTTTTCCAGCTCCTTTAGGTGTAAGTTTAGGTTGTGTATTTGAGACATTTCTTCCTTCTTTAGGAAGCCCTGTATTGCTATATACTTCCCTCTTATGAACACCTTTGCTGCATCCCAGAGATTTTGGACTGTTGTGTTTTCATTTTCATTGGCCTCCATGTACTTTTTAATTTCCTCTTTAATTTCTTGGTTAACCCGTATGTTCCTTAGCAGGATGTTCTTTGGCCTCCCAGTACTAGTGGTCTTTCCAATTTTTTTCTTCTTCTTAATTTCAAGTTTTATAGCATTGCAGTCTATAAATATGCATGGTATTATATTGATTTTTGTACTTTTTGAAGGCTGATTTATGATCCAGTGTGTGATCTATTCTGAAGAATGTTCCATGCGCACTTGAGAAGAATGTGTATTCTGCTGCTTTAGGATGAAATGTCCTGAACTTATGTTAGATCCATCTGCTCCCATGTGCCATTCAAAGCCTCTATTCTCTTGTTGATTTTCTGTTTGGATGATTTATCCATTGAAGTTAGTGGAATTCTAAAATCCCCTGTTATTATTCTATTCCCATTGGTTAATTCTTTTGTGCTCATTATTAGCTGCTTTGTGTATTTGGGTGCAGCCATGTTGAGTGCATAAGTATTGACAGTTATTATATGTTCATGTCAGATTGTCCCCTTTATTATTATTTTGTGTCCTTCTTTGCCTCTTGTTACAGTCTTCATTTTAAAGTCTATTTGTCTGATATAATAATATTGCTGCTCTGAATTTCTTTTCACTTCTATTTGCATGAAAAATCCTTCTCCATCCATTTCCTTTCAAGCTGCATGTGTCTTTAGATCTAACATGAATCCCTTGTAGGCAGCATATAGATCAGTCTTGCTATTTTATTCATTCTGTCACCCTGTGTCTTTTGATTGGAGAATTTAGTCCATTTACATTCAAAGTAATTTTTGATAGCTGTGAACTTGTCATCATTTTGATACTTATTTTATTATTGTTTTGTAGTACTCTGTTCTTCTTTCATGGTTTGCTGGCTTTCTTTAGTGATACACTTTGATTTCTTTCTCTTTATTTTTTGCATATCTATTATTCATTTTTGATTTGTGGTTACCATTAGATTTATATAAAGTATATTATGCATATAGCAATCTATTTTAAGTTGATGGTCACTTAAGTTTGAACCCATTCTTTTTTAATTTTTTAATGTTTTATTTATTTTGAGAAAGAGAAAGAGAGAATGGGAGCAGGGAAGGGGCAGAGAGAAGGGGAGACACAGAATCTGAAGCAGGCTCCAGGCTCTGAACTGTCAGCACAGAGCCCAACACAGGGCTCAAATCCATGAATCGTGAAATCATGACCTACGCCAAATCAGACGCTCAACCAGCTGAGCCACACAGGTGCCCCAGTTTGAACCCATGCTTTACTCCTCTCCCCACCATGTTTTAGGTTTATTATATCATACTTTACATGCTTGTATTTTGTGGATTTCTTGCCTGATATTTACAGATATACTTATTTTTCAGCTTTTGTGCTTCCTATTTTTTCTTTCTATTACTTATGTTTTTTTCTTTTCCACTCAAAGAGTCATTTTTAATACTTTCTGTAGGGATGGCTTAGTGCTCATAAATTTCTTTAACTTTTGTTTGTCTGGGAAACTCTTTGTCTCTCCTATTCCCAATGATAATCTTGATGGATAGGGTATTCTTGGCTGCAGGATTTTTTCTTTACCATTTTGGATATATCATGCCACACCCTCTGGCCTGCAAAATTCTACTGAAAAATCAGCTCAGAGTTTTATGTGGTTTCCTTATATGTAACTGCTTTCTTTTCTCCTTCTCCTTTTAAAATTCTCTCTGTTACTACTTTTTGCTATTTTAGTTACCATGTGTCTTGGTGTTGACCTCTTTCTGTTGATTTTGTTGGGGACTCTCTGTGCCTCTTGGATCTGAATGTCTGTTTACTTGCCCAGATTTGGGAAATTTTCAGCTGTTATTTTTTCAAGTAAATTTTCTGCCCCCTTTTATCTCTCTTATCCTTCTGGGATCCCTATAATATGAATGCTATTATGCTTCATGATGTAACTGAATTCCCTAAGTTTTTTTTATTTATTCTTTTCCTCTCCTGTTCAGCTTGATTCCTTTCCATTACTCCATGCTCCAGGTCACTGATCCATTCTTTTGCATTCTCTAGTCTACTATTTATTCTATTTAGTATATTTTTAATTTCATTTGTTGAGTTCTTTATCTCTGATTATTTCTTATGTATGTCTCCTATCTTTTGTCAATGGTCTTACTGAGGCTCTCTACTCTTTCATCAAATTCAGTGAGTATCTTTATGATCACTACTTCAAATTCCCTATCAGGCATATTACATATCTCCATTTCATTTAACTCTCTTGTGATTTTGACCTGTACTTTCACCAGGGACATATGCCTCTGTTTTCTCGTTTTGTTTAATTTTCTGTGTCTGTTTCTCTGTGTTAGGAAATTCAGCTGTATCTCCTGCTTTTGAAAATAGTGAACTTATGAAGAGGTCCTGTAGTGTCACGTAGTGCAGTGTCCCATGTTCATCAGAAAGTGGCTGAGCCATTTTTGCTTCAGTCCAGTCATCTGTAATGGCTCTTCTTGCTTATACAGCCAGGGTTCGGTCCCTGTGTTTTTATTGGTCCCGTCTGTGGATGTCTTGGGCTTGAGCTGAGTCAGACCATGTGTTTGCCAGAAATGTAGCAGCACTGAACAGCAGAGCACTTTCCCTGATTTGTTCCCTAAGAAGTTTCCATTGTTGGTAAGGGCCTGCAGTCAGACCAGCTTTCTGCCTTGAACTCACTGCTAGGGCCACAATGAGACTAGTGTGTGCAGTTAACCTTACCCTCAGCCCTGGACAGGAGTCACCTTAGAGTGGTGGTACTCCCTGTCAGGGATGCTTGCACAGTGCCAGGCTTGTGGCTCCACTTTGGATAGGCTCTGGCAAAAAGGTATATTGGGGGGGAGGGTAAGTCCACAACATAGGTCCATAGTATTGGGGGAGAGGGTGGGTCGTGTCAGAGCACACTGTGTTAGCAAAGTATGCGTGGGTCTGCTGTGGAGGGGGCCTGGAGCCACTTTAGAAAACTTCTGCCTTGCATGGTTGGACGGGGGGATCTTCAGTACCACACAGACATGGGGCTCACGTTTAGCAAGGTAGGTGGAGAATGTTTGCACATGCTGGTTCTACAGGTGTCAGTGTGCCCAGGCCAGGTACCAGGGAGGCGGAGGGAAACAGTGCCTGCTCCTTTGTTCCTGAAAAAGTCTCCCAATGATTCCTGCCCCTCCAGCACACTTTCTGAGATTAGTAAATAAATATTCCCATATATGCCAGGCATTTTTCAAACTGCTTCTTCTATGCTGTATCCACACTGGGCTGTTTGTCATGCTATTTCTCTGAGGGTGGGGACTCAGGTTCCTGCCATCCTCCTGGTTCTCTGAGAGTTGAGCCCACTGATTTTTAAAGTTCTGGGTGTTAAGCCCTGCTGATTGTAAAAACTCATGAAATTATGCCCCTCTGGTTTTCAAGGGCAAATGCTACGGAAACTTGTCTTTTCCCTATGGGCTCCCCATGCCTGGGGTACCTGGTGTGTTGTCCATTTTTTCCCCTGCTTCATGCCTGTGGTGTCCCTCCCTTCCATGGAGAGTCCTAGAGATATGTCTAGCTCTGGACTGTGTTTCCACCCTTCCTACCTTCTTCCAATGTGGTCTCTTCTCTACATTTAACTGTAGAGAGTCTGTTCTGCCAGTCTTCATGTCATTTTGGGGGTTATTTACTCTGATGTGGGTGTTTTCTAGTTGTATCCATAGAGTAAGGTCGGTTTAGGATCCTCCTACTCTGTCATCTTATTCTCTGTGTTCTGAACTTTTAAATGGATATCTTTGAAATATACAGCTGGATAATATTTACAACTTATAAAAATGCTAATCCATTAGAATTCTCTGCTTTTACATTGTGATTACTGATATATTTGAATTTAGTTCTGCTGTTTTATTTTGGCTTTTTATAGCTCGCTCTCTCTCTCTCTCTCTCTCTCTCTCTCTCTCCTTTAAAAATTTTTCCTTATTCCCTTTTATTCCCTCTACCACTTAGGGAATTATATAGTTTCTCTTTTCTTGGAGTTATTCTAGAAACTTTAACATACTTAATTAAACAATGTCTAAGAGGGGCGCCTGGGTGGCTCAGTCGGTTGAGCGTCGACTTCAGCTCAGGTCATGATCTCATGGTTTGTGGGTTTGAGCCCTTAGTCAGGTCTGAGCTGTCAGCACAGAGCCTGGAGCCTGCTTTGGATTCTGTGTTTCCCTCTCTCTCTGCCCCTCCCCTACGCATGCTCTGTTTCTCTCTGTATAAATAATAATTAAACATTTTAAAAAATAAAAAATATCTAAGATTATATCATGTCTTACTCTTTTATATGAGTACAGTACATTTGTACTTGGATCATGATTTGCATGGTGCCCCCTTGAATGTATAGTGTACATTCCACAGAATCTTATATGTTCAACAAAACTAGAAACTCAGTTTTCCTTTACTCTGGTTATAACCTATTCTTATAACTCATTCTTATAACCTATGTATAGCTGTTGTTTAAGATTTTAGTTCTATCATGATTTTTTTGAACTTACAAATTAGAAAATGTTGGGAGCCATTTTCTGAACTCACTAAGGTGAGAAAACTCCTTGTCCTGAGGTAAGGCAAGTTTGCAAGGCCTCTTGCCATCAGATGGTGACCAATCTCCACCCCCACTCAACTATATTTGCTTGAGCACCGACCCCCAAGGCACCTTGTTGATTGGTATAGGGAGTGACTTGTCCCCTTATCCTAAAATATGCTGATTGCACCTTGTGAAGGAACTTCTTATAGGAATTTCTTTTGTGATTATGGGAGCAAATATTACATTTCCTGAGAAACCTGTTTTTCTTCCCCTCAAGAAAACAGGCTATTGACCCCTGCTCACAAAGAACTAACTTTTGCCTTTGCTATACTAAAAACATTGCCTTATATTTGAATGCTGAAGATACCTTCCTTCCCCATGTGATAAGCATCTAAATCACCTACATCATTCACCATTGATAAAGATTATGATTGAGTCTTCTATCAATCTATGTTCTGGGAAATTTTTACATACCAAAGAAATCTGTCATCAGAAATCATTGTCTAAGGCAAATGCCACTTCTGTGTTGACCCCATACTTTTTTTTTTTTTTACCATAAATAAAGCTGACTTTCAGGTCAGTGCAGAGATGCCTGCCTGGTGACCAGAAAGAAACTCAAGGCTCTCTCACTCTCTTTCACTGACACCGTCCATCCTTCAGGGAGCCCTGGACCTGCTGGAGCTGGACTCCAGCAAGAAAACATTGTTATTGCCTTACACAGTCATTGTTTTCTTAAATTGAGCCATAAATTAACTTTGCTAACAGTTCTTTTTGGTCACCAGATTACTGTCTTTGTGGTCACCAGATTATTTTGTAAATCATTTTCCTTCATGAGGAATTTTCTTCAGACTTAAATTTAGTAATGTGGAAAAGATTTCAGTTTTGATTTGTCTAAAAGATTTTTATTGCTCTATTCTTGAAAAGTGACAGGGCATTCTAGTCTATATTATTACATTTCAGTGCTTTGACGATTTCATTATTATATGGATCTGCTGATTTATCAAATTCTAATATGGACATAATGTTTCTTTGTTGGTAAATTGCCTTTTCTTTCTATTTGCTTTAAGATGTTATTTTTGATATACTGAAGTCCAAGACAGAGGGTACAGATTCTTTTTGTTCATTCTCTTTTGACCTAGTGGAATTACTACATCTAAGAGTAGTGTTTTTCAGCAATTTTGAGAAATTTCCAACCATTCTCTTGTCCTTCTCTCATTTTCTGTATTATCTCCTCTGAATTCCTTATACTTTATTTTCCATCTCTCTTTACCTTTCTTTTGTATTTTACATTTTTAAATCTCTCTGAGATCTATTATGATAACTTACCTCAGATATATCCTTCAGTTTATACTTTATTCAGCAATTTCTAATTTCTGTTTATCTAGCCTTTATTTTTCCACCTCTTTTTCGATATTTCTGGGAAATATTGATAGCTTTTTGTCATTCTTCATATTTTCAATGCATTGTTTTATTTTTTAATTATTTGCCAGAGTCCAGCTCCAACAGGTCCATGGCTCCCTGAAAGGATGGATGGTGTAAGCGAAAGACAGAGAGCCTCAGCTTTCTTTCTGATCACCAGGCAGGCATCTCTGCTCTATCAGGTTTTGTCTCTTCATTTATAGATCGAGTATTAACACGACATCAGAAAAGTGGAATTTTTACTACAAATAATTCTCATTGATAAGATGCTTTGAAAAGTGTATAGAAACAGGTTTTACAGAGGCACTTTTGCAGAACTACTCTAATTTCAGTGAGGTAGTTAATTTTTACAAATAATCGGATAACAGGATATTCTCAGTGAAAAGCAGGTAACATACACATTTGCTTAAACCAGTAGTAAATCTTACAACTCAGAAGATAGCAGGGTTCTCAGTGAGAAACAGATAGAAAACACATTTGTTTCTATCAATAATGCTAAGATTCAGACATAGACTAGGCTCGGAGTCATTCTGTCTGGCTCACAAAAGGAAGAATGTATTTGTGCTGGTTAGCAAGTTGTTTGTGTAAACCTTGTTATTTGATGTTGAAAGTGTAAACACCATAGGGGCCCTAGATGTGCTGGCCTTTGTATATGAGTTTAAGTTTTAACTATTTTTACCCATTCTCATAATGGGTTTCAGTGTAAGGGAAGGTATTTGTGGCACCAATTAGCAAAGGTATGTGCAGTAACTTATGTCTGGCTCTTGTTTGTTTCTTATCTCTAAATTAGGCTCTTTTCTTTGGGCCAGAGTTAATAGTAACTCTTGTGTTTTTAAACCCCCTTTATTATCTAAGTCTTGGGTTCGTAAGGCTCATTAGAAGAGCCTTTCAACAAACCTCTGCAGTGCTTTGTCTAAATTCTTCATTGTAGAGATGGGAATATGCTTCTTCCCATGAGGTATCTGTGTGGGAAATATTGGTCTGATTTGGAACATTGTGAGGCCTAATCAATAACAGCAGTCCCATTCCCAGTATGAGACAATAGTAGTAGGAGATGCCAGTTTCACTTCATGGCAGGAGCTGTGCAAATATCTGCCATTTTCTTGCTGTGACTGTGTGATCCAGCAAGGCTGACACGCCTCCCAGCAATTATTAAAAATACTTTCAATATTTTTTGCAGGTCTGATTTCATATATTGTTGCTACAGTTGACCAATGGTTGTTTCAATGTGTTTAATTTTTTTAATACAAATTTGCATTACTTGGGACTTTATCTTTGGCAATTCCTCAATATCTGAATTTAAAGACCAGAAACCAGAAATGATTTACCTTTGCTTCATCCAAGTGCCTGGGACACTTACCAATTTGACAACATTTTATACTATAATTTTCACTTAAAGTTTGTTGGGGCATTTTGCACTTGAAAAAAAATTAGTTTCTTTAGAAATTTTCAGAGAAGAAAATATATATTCACATTATCTCTGTCTGCAAGATAATTGTTCTTTTTTAAGTTTCTTCTCTGAGCATATCACCTTTCATGGATTTTGGATTTTTGTGAAGCTTTTCATCCTGTCCCAACTCTGTTTATGCCTTAGACATTGCTCCTTATTCTCCAATTGTGGACCACTGAAGTCCAAACTCTATGGCACCAGGAATCTGCAGATACCCCAAGGCAAACACCCGTTCTCATGCTTCCTTATTCTTCAGGATTCCCCTCTTGTCATTCTGGCTTCTGAAGAAATATTTGTCTCTCCTTACTGCGGACATGTGCACTGAAAGAGATATTATTGTTTTACAGTGTGTTGTTTCTAAATGTGGCATATTTGGGTATGTTCTTCCAAAAAGGGATATTATTCTCTGAATAAATATTTTACCATACTGCTAGAAACTGAAAATTGATATTCATTCATTACCATTAATTATGTTTTCATAGAAGTTACAACTTACTGGGTAGTTACTATGTTGCAGGCACTATACTAAGTTCTATTACCTTATTATAACAATTCACAATGTTATGAATTCTCACATGGAAATACTTGAGAAAATATGACCACTTAAGACATTCTAGTGCTCTTTAACGATGAAGCTATTTTAAATCTTAGGCTTACTTTGCTTCAGATCCTTAATATTAAAGATTAGAAGGACTAAACAAGATCAAATGACTTTCCCAAATCACTCTTTGGTTAATAGCAAAGAACAATGGTATGCATTACTTTTCACAGAATAATTTATAGAACTTCTGGTTTTGCCAAAGGCCAAGTATCTGCAACATTTCCACACAACAATCAGCTTCTGAATTACCGAGGCAGTATAGAATCAAGGAATTAGAAATTATTTAAGAATCACATATTTGTCCAGTACATTTCCACCTGAAATATATTTAAAAATGTAATTTACACTGACCATTCTTGCTCAGCCTAGCTCCTTCACTGGAAAAAAGGCCAGATTCCTGTTACAGTTAATATAGACTTTCTTGTTCTGTCCACAGTTTGCATAATAAAAGAAATAGTGTTAAGATCTCACCTGCTACAGAATTAACAGGAAAAGATAAAAATAAATAGAAACTGTTTCTTTTCGGCATGTAGGTGCTAAGACTATCCCTAATATTTGCTGAGCCTAGAGCAAGAGTAGATATGAAGATTCACATACCCTGTATTTAAATACTCAAAAATTATAAAGCAAGCTAAAAACTAACCCTACACAATGACTAGAAGATCCAGGTTTGTATTTAGAATTCTGGAACAATTCAGAGTTCTGCACTAGAAACTAGAAGCATGAACAGTTTCAATCTCCTGGCATGAAGTGTAACCCTCTTTTCTTCACATTCCTTCTATGTCCTTCTATGTCTATTCCTTCTATGAGTCAAGAGACCCCATGCACATGTATAGACAGGCCCAACCCACACTTTCCACCTCCATTAACACCTTGAAAATAGCTTTGCTTCTCCAACCCTTTGATAGCAAGGCTCATGCTTTGGAGGACTGTCATAGGAGGCAGACTCATACAGCCCAAGAAATGGGCTCAAGATAATTTGAACAGTGGAATCTGGCATCTGTGATACTAGAGCATACTCTAGAAGGAGGATCATCTCCCCATATAGATATGTTTCCATGGCCTGTGGAGTCCTTGCCTAGGGTAAGTCTCTCAAAACACAAAAGTATTAGCAATGGATCTACATTCCTTTGTTAAGATTTGTACTGGTAGAGGCAGGAAAAATGGTCCTCAGAGATGGGCATCAGAGCATTTAACAAATATTGTCATTCTTCTATGCCAGATGGAAGGGATATAAAGAAGGAAAGAGACTGTTCTTTCCTTGAAAACACTCATCACCTAATAGAAGAAATAAGCAAATCACTATACCTAATATAATTGCATAACAGAAAGTAGATGTGTCCAAAATACAAAGTTCTCTGTAAAATTGGGTATTCGTTCTCACTAACACTCTCTGGAGAGTACAAAGAATTTCTAAAGCAGAAGGTAACTGCTCCTGAAAAGTTAACAGTTCATCTTTTATCCTGTAGTGGGGTCAGTTTGAGGTGCAGGCCAATACCTGATGCAGTGCTATAAACTGACAGTCCTGCTCATAAAAAGGAATGCTAGCAGCAAGGAAATTTTTGAGAAATCGTGACCAGTCAGTGCCAAGCTTGATTTTCACTTGAAATATCCATGAAGCATGCTTTTTTCTATATTCCCATAGTACCTATTCTATACTTCTACTTTGGCACACATCATATTATATAAATCACTCTCTGCACGACACATTAGAAACATTTAGAGGGAAAGACTTGACTTATCTTTGCATCCATAGCATCGAGCAGATGGCTTAACCTCAGAGGGGGTTCTTTCAACATTTGTTGAATGAATTGCTGCTGTAGACTGTATATCTGTGTTTCTTCCAATTTATATGTTGAGATCCCAACCCACTATGTAGTACATTTGGGAGGCAAATAGGTCATGAGGGTGGAGCCTTCATAAATGAGATTAGTATCCTTGAAACAGAGATCTCAGAGAGTTCCTTCTTCCCTTATGTCATGAGAGGCCATAGCAAGAAGTATTTATGAATAGCATTTATGAATATTTATATTCATTTATGAATAGCATCTATGAATAATATTTATGATTCAGGAAGTGAACCCACACTAGACGCCAAACCTGCAAGTACCTGGATCTTGGACTTCTCAGCCTCTAGAATTATGATAAATATTTGTTGTTTAATACCACCTAGTCTATGGTATTTTGCTATAGCAGCCCAAATGGACTAACACAATTACAGTATGTTTGCATACAGTGAATTACATTTAGAATATAGTATTGTGGAAAAAATATTTTGGGGAAGGAGCTAGTATGGTTTTCTGATATAGCTGTGTTTTCTTTCTTGCCTTAATTGTCAGAAAACTCAAATGTAATACAATATACATATTTGATCTCACTAATACCTTTGAGACATTGCTTCAACAATTCACTTTTTTTCCTTGCACAAGTCCTTTTCTTTAATATGATCATATGATTTTTGTTTTCTCAGTAGGAGAATGTTTAATTTTCAATTCTGAATCTAGCCTATCTCAGCAGATAGATTTTGCAGTTGCCAATTAAAAGACATTGTTCAGCACCATCCTGCATAAAAAAACAATCTTTTTTTTCTATAACACATCAAAGTGTATTTCTATTGAAATTCCTCTAACATACTCATCACCAAACTGTAACCCTGGGACTTCGCTGAATTTGTTAACATTTTATCTGTTACTGTCACTGAGGGTCCAGCTTAAAATCTAAGAAAGAAAATGTGAGGTTTCTTCTGTAAAGAATATTGCAAACAGAGATCAAAGATACAGTTTCACTTCTCAGTCTGTGCATTCTAACTTAGTTTACAATTAAAGAATGATTTTAATTGTCAAACTTTTAAATTTTATTAAATGTCTGTGGCAATACAGCGAATGAATTCCAGACCTCTATAAATACACAGGCAGCTGTTTGTAATTTTCATCTTTATCAGTTTTGAAAGAGCACAATGTACTTCCTGCATCTTATTTTCAGAATTTCCATTTTATCATCTTTGGCTACCCAGTGTATAGTATGGAGTACTTGAATATCCCAGTCCTTGAATTTTCATTTTTGATTGTAAATCAGATGATATCTGGCACTTTTCTCTTTTCTCATTTTTCTCTTCTCTCAACCTCCAGATTTACTTGCTCCCATTTCTTCTTGGCTCTAATAAAACACACCAAATACATCAATTATTTTCTTTTTCAGCATTCTTCAGGGCACCAACATTCTGCATTTCTTTGCCTAATTACTTACCATAAGTCTAAAGGCAGAACAAAAACTAAGCTCATTGTTTTACTTCATAATTTTTCAAAATGTCATTCAAACTAATTCCACTTCTTTCCAGAGCTTTTGCATTTGGATGGAGGGATGAAAAGAGTGGAGACAGTACTACATATAAGGCTGTACCTCGGTGCACTCAGAGGGAACAGAAGGGATGTTCTATCCTACAGAGACAGGCACCTCCAGTCACACCAGCTCTGTCCTGATCAGAAAGGACACGTGGCCTCAAGGGAGGGCTCACATCTCTAATTGCCGTTAGCTCCTCTCCTTGGTTCCCACACATTTTCCTGTCCTACTGCATTATTCTCATAGCATCCGACAGCATTTTCCCAAAAGGCTCCTCTCGCCATTTACACTTCTGTGGCCTTGGCTCTGAGATATTCCTTAGTGGAATAGACTAGTGGCAGCATGTGCTTTCTGCCTCCTCTCTCCAGCAACCCATCTGTCCGCGGGGAAATGCTGATATGGCTCCTCTGTGCCCTAGCAGGGGAGGAAACACCAACTAGCCTTTCACAACAATTTGAAAGGATAGGAGTTTGGGGGTTACAAATTTTCCCATCAAAAGCTCAGGTAAATAAGAAAACTTTATGTTTGTAATTCTATTTAATTTCTTGACCCTACATCCCCATTCTGCCTTATGTAAAAAACCTACCTAGTCCTTTGCACATAAACTTAGTCCAATTCAGTGATTTCTTAGTTGTTTTCCATTTATATTGCAACCACATTTGATTTGAAATTCTTTCTCAGGACTTTTTTTTCCCCTTCCTCCCCCACCTCTCTGCTGTTTATCCTCATTTCTAGGGTTGGAACAGGGAAGAATGGTTGCTGCTTTGTGACAGCTAGGAAGAGAACATTATTTCAGCAGTCTTAAGTCTCCACAAGGCTTGAGTCCTGTGCTGGTGAATGGTGGTCCAGAAGACATAGCCTACGGTTTCTCAAACTTGAATGTGCATCTTAATCACCTGGGGCACTTGTGAATATTCGGATTCTAAATTCAGGAGATTGATATGAAGATTCTACATTTCTCACTAACTCCCAGGTGGCATCATTGCTGGTTTTCCTCAGACAATACTTCAATAGCATGTAACAAGTGGATGATTTTGTTTATAATCCACTCCCTGGTAGAGCAATCCTTTGAGATTCTCAGAGTAATTTGAGATTGGAGTCCTCCCCTCCAACAGGGCCAGACCACAAAGGCATCTTCAATGCTATGCTTTCAGTCCCAGCCAGAAGATTTGTTTAGATCCTCTGGCCCTCTCCTGGGGAACTCATTTTCCCTTGAAATTCTCAAGAATACATGATGTCCTCCCAAGCAAACTTGGAGCTTGGGAATCTCCAGAGGCTGCCTCCAGCCCTGTCTCATGTTAGACATGGCTTGCTCCCCCCACTCCCACCACCAGATGGCATTTATAAATTCTTTCCGAAGCTTTTCTCCCTGGGTTGCATCTGGAAAGTACAATGCACATCCTCTATATGTTCAGATTCTTTATAAACTGCAAAGGGAAACCCATCACTGACTTTCTGCCCCTGGGTCCTGGCATAGCTGGAGGTGACAGGAGAAGAGCAGAAGGGGACTTGAATGTATTAAGTGGCCCCACACTGTATCTGGTTTCTTGCTGCCCCTCCATACCCTGCTCCTTGTTCTACAGATTACATTTTTTTAAAAAGGAGTTTTATAAGCTCACATCCTCTGCACATTCGTTTTCCTGTGCCATACATGTTTCATGCTCTGATTTGAGCCCCCTTCACCCCCCAAATCCTTCAATGATTCATGTGGGATGAGATAAGATCATCCTTGGAATCGGAGAGGAGAAGGCTGCTGGGAAACTGGAGCAGTTACCAGGATGGGGACAGGGATGAAGGACACGACCTTTAATACTTCAGATAACATCACACCATACGGAAACCCCAGGAGAAAGAGATGTCGCTCAAAAATTTGTAGTTTTATCCAGGATTTATACCAGCTTTTTACCTCCTTTCCCTCATAAGTACAATTACATGTGAAAATTCACAGAAATCTAAAAGAAAATATAGTCAATTAAATATTGCTACAGCAGAATTCTCTTGGAGTACAATATGATTTGGAAAGAGATGGGCAAAAAAAGAAAAGCAATTGACTTCACAGTTGAAGTCAAGAGTTTTGAGAGATACTACTAAAGAAGATCTCAGCTGTTTTTTTGTTTTGTTTTGTTTTGGAAAGTGAATAGTTTCTAACCTGGATGTGGTCCATTTTCATTCTGGATAGCTCTTGTAAAGGAGTTTATGGGTTTCAGATGATTCTAATAGTTCTAGGCTAATGATTTAGGTAGGAACTCTTTATTTAGAATTTTTTTTCTGGAAGATTCAATTTTCTGAGAAGTTATCCTCTATGGGTTTCCAAATCTACTGTGCCAGCCCCAGATCAGCTTGGAGAAGGCACCAGGCTTTTTAGCTAAAGAATCACCTGAGGTTGGGTCTGCTTCAAACTTCCATCCTGGGGAGGTTCCCAGGATCCTCGTACTCTTCCAGAAAACAGAGCACAAGGGGGACACCACAGTCACTCAGAGCATCTTGGCCTGGAAGCTTCATCTTAGGCGCCCATCAGTCTGAATCAGCTAATATTTGTGTTTGGATATAGTAGGGCTTGATATTTTGTATCAAGATATGGTTTTACTGCTAAGCTTGTATCTAAGGAGAGAAATATATCAGGAGATTTCTGATAACACATGAAAAATAAGCAGAGGGGCGCCTGGGTGGCTCAGTCAGTTAAGTGTCTGGCTTCGGCTCAGAACATGATCTCGTGATTTGTGGATTCGAGCCCCGCATAGGGCTCTGTGCTGTCAGCTACCTAGACCCTGGAGCCTGCTTCTGATTCTGTATCTCCCTCTCTCTGACCCTTCCCTGCTCACGCTGTCTCTGTCTCTCAAAAAAAAAAAAAAAAAAAAAGCAAAGTAGAACACAATGAAATAAAGTAAAATTAAATTGCTAGTACACGATCTCTACTGAACTACACTGTCATGAACATTTTCTAAACTTTTCTAAAATATGTTTCCTGACCTTAGAAACTTGTCATTCATTTTTTTAGAATTATAGGATACATTAAAATTACTAGTAAATATTTACCTGTATATATCTTCTCAGTTTTTGAATATGCTTTTGAAAAAGGAATTCTTTTTCTCCAGGCTGAACCATTATATGATGTTGACATATATTTGTCTGAGGAAAAAAAGAAGACCAGAATTAAATATTTTCTATCATTAAAAGCATATTCCAAGAGTATCTCAAAGTTATAAATATCTCAGAACTATTCTCTAAGTAATTTATTTTAGCATTTCAAAGCTAAGGTATTAGGAACCCAAGTGAGTTTATTAAGACCATATATGTTATCAATGAACATGGTTATGCACCTTTTAGTTGGCTGTCCAGTTTTTCAAATAAGGTTCTCTCCCATAAGGCTAAGCTAAAGGAGGCTAGGATATCTGGATGTGATCAAAATATTTCATTGCCTTGATTTACCATGGTTTTATACACTTCTGCTAATACTTGTAGAAGAAAGAAAGGAAAAGAAAGAAAAGACCGAGAAGTCATCGCCAATTCCCTTTACCTTCCATGGAGTGACTCCCATCATGGCAGTGATTGCTCTATCATAGTGAACTCACTGCCCCAGGAAACCAAAGCCTTTATATCCTGACTTGATCTGTAAATAACTCCTTTCCTCTGGCAACTTTATATCTGAACTGTTATCTAACAATGTTGTATTTGTGTGTTTAAGTATTACTATGCCCCTATGATTCTCAAAGCATGGTTCATAATAATACTAAGAATTTCTTTGCTTTTTTTCCTGTGTTGACATTTGCACTAATGGCCCAAAAGCAATAGTGGACGTAACTGTGACCACCATAACATAGACCTAGACAGCCAATAACAATACATTTAATAATAAAATAGAAATAGTAATAAATAAAATTAAGACTGTTCCACCTAAGACTATTCTTATTTTATATATAAATACATGCATCATTTTATTCTAGAATAAATAGAAGAAAAACAATTTAAATAAAGCTAACTTCTGTGTAAAAGAAAGAACCTAAAAGAGATATTGAATTTTTACTTAGTTTCAGAAAGTACACAACATTCAGAACTCCACTAACTAGACTGTGAACATAGGAAAATACAAACACGAAATTAGAACCAATTAAGTGGCCTTTTTTTAAGTTGAGAAAACTGAAACCCAACCTCAAAAGAGCAAAATTCATCTGAGACAGGAAGAAAAGATGTGGTTCCCTCCTCCCTTGTGGCCTTTTACTTACTGACATATACTACGACTTTGCCTATTACATGATGGAATGACTTAGAAGCAATCTGCGCATGGTGGGAGAGATGAAAGGTTGTCAAAAATATTGCAGTTAACCCCCAAACTAACCCTTTCAGAAAGCAATCATGAAGGCTTAAAGAAAAGCCAAGGCACTATGAAAGTGGTGACTGAACAATGCGGTTAGTGGAACGAGAAAATGTCAACCATTTGAAAACTATCCTCAAGAGTGAAATAAAGCTATCCAGGGGGAACAAAGGGCTATGCTCTGAGACCAAATGCTAGGGAGGTTCAATGTTTAGCTGTCAGCACCCAATACATTTTTTAACATATCCTTAAAAAATGTTTTTCCTAATGTTTATTTATTTTTGAGCGAGCGAGCGAGAGAGAGAGAAACAGTGCCAAGTGGGGGAGGGGCAGAGAAAGATGGAGACACAAAATCTGAAGCTGACTCCAGACTCCAAGCTCTCAGCAGAGTCCAACATAGGGCTCAAACCCACAAGACACAGGATCATGACCTGAGCTGAAGTTGGACACTTAATAACTGAGACACCCAGGTGCTCCCTAACATATCCCTTAAACCACGTGCACTTCTGCTCATGGAAGAAATCTTCCCACTAGTTCTTTAAGACATCATGGTGGTAGTGATGACCTAGAAACAGAACAGGGATTGGGTAGGGATGAAGATTACTTGGACCATCATGTAATTCCATGGGAATGCAAACCACATGCATGAGTAAATCATGTAAGGAAAGAGCCTCACCTGGACAAAGGTTGAGTTTGGGTTCCTTGTTAACGTCGACTTTATTGTAGGACCTATTTGTGGGCCTGCTGCGGGGAGGTGCACTCAGTGAGACAGTCCTGATAGCATCTCTGTGAACATGGATATAGGATGCATTCTCAGCATTTCTGCTTTTGTTATTGCGATGGTAACTCAATTTATTTTTGGGATTTGGGGCCTGTACTGCTGTAAAAGAAAGCAGGAGGGGCGTGAGGGATAAAACAAGCTGGTTTCATACCCATAAATAACATACTGTATGGTAAATATATGCACTATGGAAGGCAATGTGTGGTAAGAGAATTAAATTTATAGGATTTGAGTTGACATGTAAAATAACATGTTGCACAATATTAATTTGTTTTTTAGGTAGAAAATATGATTTTATATTTAGTTTCTTTTCAAATTATAACAGAAATATCAAACACATAGATCCTTTACCTCTCCGCATTCCTGAGCCAGGAATATTCTTTGGTTCATCATAAATCCATTTTCTTTTTTTCACACCTTTAAAGTGAGGCTTCTTCACTGGCTGGACATCATTCACTTGAAGAAGATACAAATTTTTAGATTTTTTAAGAGATGCTTTCATCTGAAAAGTACTGTAGGTGATAAATACATATCTGTGCATTCAACATGTCAAACAATAGAAAAAAATAAATGCCTTACACTAATACTTTACTTTCTAGAACAAAGTGTGACTTCTTTTTTAAAACATCCCACCCCCAAGAAAAAAGCTTTCCTGAAAATTGACTAATGAGAAAACTTTTGATGAAAACATTCCTCAGAGAAAAATGTTTTCCCCCAAAGAATTTGTGGATTGTTTAAAAGAATATGAAATTACATTCCAAATATAATTATAGATCTCATTATAATGTTATTTTAAGTAGTTTTAGAATTGTTATTTTGAACATAAATTTACTTCTTAAGAAGGTGGATTAATGTAAAATACTTTTAGTGAATATTATTTTATTCTTTTAAGTTTTAAGAATTTGAGTATAAGGTTAGTTTAGTGAAACAAGACTAAGTAGTCAGAATTGTGAGTGCTAAGAAACCTAAAGTATTCACTTTTTACTGGCATATTTTTACACTGAAAAACTTATATACAAGCTCAGTTTTCTAGGAATTTCTAAGGTACATTTCTCCAGAGAATCTTAAAACAATTTAATTGACAGCGCATTCTTTGTTATTTCTCTGTTTAGAGATCCTGAACATTCATTGCTGCACGGAGAAAATGAACATCAAGTTCACCATGTAGATTATATTAACTTTCTGTGTGGACTAATAAATTAAATCTGGTTTTGCCCCAGCTCTCAAATTGAGCGTAAGCATTAGGTTTGAATTCGGACTCACTACCTCCTCTCCAAACATCAGGCCCTGCCTTTACTCTCAAGCTCCCATTCCTCAGATTTGAAAACCATATTTTTAACAAATGTCACTAAACTGAGCTTCTGAGGAGTAAACCATCATGGTTCTCAAACTCCCACTTCTAGGGTTTGGATACTATATATTTTAAAATTTTTTTTTAACATTTATTTATTTTTGAGAGACAGAGACAGATCATGAGCAGGGGAGGGGGAGAGAGAGATGGACACACAAAATCTGAAGCAGGCTTCAGGCTCTGAGCTGTTAGCACAGAGCCTGATATGGGTGGGGCTCGAACCCGCAAACTGTGAGATCATGACCTGAGCTGAAGTTGGACGCCCAACCAACTGAGCCACCCAGGCACTCCTTGGAAACTATATTTTTAACAAATGTCACTAAGGTTCTTAGGAATAAAACCATCATAGTTCCTCCTTCAATGCCCGGCTGGGATACAAGAACATTACACTCTCAGTAAATGAAATAAGTGAAAGAAGGAAAGAAGGAAAAACAGAAAGGAAGATTCATGAGTCTTAATTGTATCAAGAGAAATAGCATGCAGAAGCCGAATCATGAAAAATAATCCAACACAATAAAAACTTATCAATGTATCCCACCATGGGTTAAATTTAAAATGGTGTACTAATGAATCTTCCAAAAAGGTAGTATATCATTAATTTTAATACCTAAATTAAACTAGTGGGAACAAATATAACTTACTAGGACCTACATCACAATTCATTGTCAGAGTTAGTAGAAGAATATTGTTTTTAATTCTTAATCCTGAATAATTTTCAAACCATCATTTTTTCTTTCATTTTAAAGGTTCTATTTCAAATAAGCAAAAAAAAATCCATGATAAGACAAATATATCTAAGGCCAAAAACTGATAGAGCTAATGTCTCACTTGAAGAGAGGTCCTCTCTGCACTTCATATTCTCTGCACTGATATTCTCAGTAGCATTTAAAACATGCATTGTAGGTACTAGTCGGGTAGTAAGGGAACGCTTTGGATGAGGGCTGTCCTTGTTTTCTTTTAAAGCAAATTAAGAAAATAAAATATCAATGTTAGTAAAAGAAGCTTCCAGTTGGTATTTTACTTTTCAAACATTATATAATGGGTGTAACTCTTGAAAAACATATAGTAATTTTTACAACACTGAAATTCCCTAATCACTACATCAAGTCTCCAAAATTTGTCACTAGACACTAAAAATCTATATATAGACATTATCTTCAAATACAAATTATATATTTGTGGCAGTATTTTTAATAACTTCATACAAAACAACAAGGTTATCAATTTTAAATCAAAATGCTAATTTAAATTAAGGTTCCAGAAATAATTTAAATGGAACAACTTTTGTGTGTTCTATGCTTTGAAGCATGACTTTCTAACAGAACCTTATACACTGATGGAAATTTTCTCAGTCTGTACTGTACAAAATGATAGCCACTAGTATATGTAGATATTGAGCACTTGGAATATGGTTAATGCAACTGAAGAGCTAAATTTTTAAAATTTCATTTTAATTCAAATTTAAACAGCCACATGTGAAGGGTGGCGACTGTTAGTGTAATTAGAATTTTTTTGTTTTTTGTATTTTTGATAGATTGGGCAAAACATTTCCATCTTTGAGTGAGAGGAAAACATTTACATATCATTTCCCATAAGATTTATTTGATCACAAATGCCTTAACCTATTCTTGATAATGTTTGTTTAATGGTGGGGAAAACAGTAGATGAAACTGTTCAACATTTAGATCGAGAATAGGTAAAGCCATCTAATTACAGGACAGCTATATTTTTAGTCTGTGACTAAGAGAGCTGCCCAGCAGAGAGGGACTAATTGGGGGATTCTAAACATGGTAAGGGGAATACAAAACTATGAAGGATGGATTTTATTATATCTCTTGATTATTCACAGACTATAGTTGGTAATAATTACAAAATGGGGAAGTCATAGAAATTAATCATGAAATTAATACTCTTCACAGTGTTCACAAAGCTTTCTAAGAAAAGTCAATCACACAGTATTTGCAGTTGTAAAAAGAAACTAAAACGAGTTGGTTTTACCACTTAAAAATCAATAACTGTAGATATAGCAAGACTCCTAGAAATTATGTAGTCCAACAGGCCAATATTTCAGATAAGGAAACTGAAACTAAAAGAGATAAAGTCTCATGGTCAAACACTTAGGGACAGACCAGGACTGAAACCTTAGGGCTTTTGACTTCTATTCACTGGATTTAGTGTATATTTTAACTTATTACTTTGCCTCTTATATTGGTTTCTACAAGTGTCAAGCTTTATATTTAATTTATCTATCCAAATTATGAACAAATTAAAATTATAGGATGATTCATTACCTTTAGTATTTGAACATTTTGACACAGTAACTTCTTTCTCTTCAGTTAAAGCTTCCTTTTCATCTACTCCAAGAAATAGGATCCTCTGTGGAACATAACAGTCACCTCCTATGACAATACCTTACTGTCAGTGGCCATAATGGCAGAAAGTTGTATAACACTATCTTCCAATATGAGATTATCCTCTACAATATACCTTTTGCCCAGTTTTATTTAAACACTTCTTAGTGATCCCACCCACATCTCTATACATATCATATGTTTAAGTTAATACATGTGCATGTATATGTATGTGAACATCAATATATATACTTACATACAGCTAATAGCAAAAAATTCACATAAATCAAAAATCAACACAACTGATTTTCCTTTAACATATGGAAACTTTATTTCTACCCTGTGCCACTCTTTTTTTTTATATATATAGTTTATTTATTCTTGAGACATAGAGAGACAAAGCACTAGTGGGGGAGGGGCAGAGAAAGAGGGAGACACAGAATCCGAAACAGGCTCCAGGCTCTGAGCTGTCAGCACAGAGCCTGATGCGGGGCTCGAACTCACAAGCCATGAGAGCATGACCTGAGCTGAAGTTGGACTCTTAACTGACTGGGCCACCCAGGCACCCCTACCCTGTACTACACTTTACAGATAAATATAATTTATCTTCATATAACATCTTCAGATATATGAAAGCAATTTTTATATTCCTTAAAGTTCTTCCATTTTCCGAGATAAACATCCCTAATTGCTTTAAATATTATATATACTTAATTTCCAGATTCTTTACCATACAAATTACACTTTTGCAACATAAAATATTTGCTTCAAGTAGCCTTCTTTTAAAATGACACACAAATGTGGACTATCCTATACAGAAATCAGTGGAACTGGTGTAATAATAATTGACATTTACGGAACATTCTTCTATATGTCAGACACTCCACTGAGTACTTTAAATGACTTATCACCTTTAATCATCTTCCTAAACTACTCCTAATAATTCAATGTGAGTTTACTTGAGCTATTTTGCAGGTAACTCCAATTACTGAATAATTTTTAAACCTTCTGGCCAACAAAGAACACTTATTTTTTTCTTCACATCTGTACCATATTGAGTCCTTCCCAGCTTGAAGAAAATCTACTATTAATGTCTTGAACTTAAATGCATGACTATGTTTATCACAGTTTGAGTTTACCTTGTTTAAACTTGGCTCACTGATCCAGCATTTTAGCTTCAGTCAATTTTATAAACATGTCTCATTCATCCACATTCAATTGTTTAAACATAAAATCATTTCTTTTACAAATATTCACAGTCTACACATCATGTGTCAGACATCTACTATAAGGCTTCATCTATGGCAATTATTTATATATAGTTTCAGACCTCAAGTTTCTTACCCAAAGCCAACAATAAAAATGTCAAAATTTTGAAAAAGCAAAATTAGTTATGAGAGAGGAAATTTGGACTCTTATTACATGGTGATATATTCAGAACCAACCAGCTATAAATTAACTCACCTCCATTTTCAAAAGCAGCAATGTCAGTCCTTGGTTTCCTATCCAGTGAGGCTTTTCTCTCACCTTGTCTTTCAAATAGGCTAAATTTTGTTGGTACTGTAAGACCATCCCCTAAAAAATTAAGTAAAAAATAAGAAAAGAAAAAACAGACAATCACGCCAGGGGCCATTAAGTGCTTATATAAAATTCATGATGTTAGTAAAAAGTCTAAAAGTTAGTGTAAGTGTTGTCTGCATAGTGATATGATGAACAATAAATTTATAAATATATGAATTTTAAGCATATTTTATAATTAGCAAGAAAATAGCAAGCAAGTTTATTTTCTTATGTGGATGAATTTATTAAATGGCAATTTAAAAAATTAATCTAACATTATGTATGTATAATATATTTAACTTATTTGATCTGTTCTTCATGTATGAATTTTATAATATGTCTTTTGAATATACCTATTCATATGAACAAATTGAGTAAAAAGCATTAGAGTCTCCCACTGACAAATGCTAATTATACTGTCATAATAAAATAATTCTTAGCATTTTTCTTACACATCTCTTGATAATTTTTTACTAAAATAAGCTATTAAAGGCAGAATAAGAGTGACATGATAATCTGATGTACCATGTAATTCTGGATTGGGTTCTACCCCCCAAAAAACATTAATTTTACCATAAAGAACATTGATGACACAAACTATAAAGTGAAAGTACGTATTATTATCTTTATAATCTACCATTTTTATATTCATTGCTGATGTATATTATTTGTTTCATTTGTTTCTTGTCCAGGTAATGCAGGCAAAGTGCCCTTCTCTAGATGTGGCGCCCGCCTATCAGCTAAGTGGTCCAATCATTTTAACATCTAACATCTGGTGGTATTTGCTGCCACCTATCGCCACATGTTTAAAAAGTTTACCACATATGAACTTGAGAGGCAGGCATTTTATTCTTTATTCTCTACTTTATCCTACCCTTGTCTTGATCCTGAGAGATTTTCCAAACTATCATTTTTTACTCTTAGGGAGAGGAGAGGATTCAAATCTCCTACTGAAGCAAAATTTGTGTTTCATCTTTTCCTAGTGGCAGGAAAACTATATAAACTCGTAACATACATGGATTTTCTCAGGATTTCTGGTTTTCAATCCAGAAAATAATGTCTTCTTATCTTGCCTTCAAGGGCAAAATGTTTACCAGCATTGAAATTGGATTCACCAAAGCATAAGATCCATGAAAGGCCCAGCCTTGGAATAATCCAGCTGCATTGCCTCTGAAATTGCCGGGCACACAGAAGGCACCCATTCAATAAACAAATGTATCCTTGCTTTGCCACTAACATCATCCTGTGATCTCCCTTTTGTCCTTCTAGAGCGACGATGTCCTTTCTATTCACAGAGAAAAATATGTGCCTACTTCAGAGGGAGAGTTATTTGCAAAGAAAAAAGATGGTAGAAGCAAGTTATTTATAGAATTACTGCATCGAGGGTGTAGTGCCCGCATATGTTTATGTAGTCTTTTCATTCTGCACTTCCTCTGAGAAAGCATAATTAATAGCAGCTTTTCATATTAAATTTAGGTCATCTGATAAAAGCATTTCCTTCTCACTCTCAATTCTGATGTATTATTTATCATTTAACTCTAGTGTACATCTTACTAAATAATTCACAGTCTATCACACCAAGTATCTCTTATACATCACCTTGAAACACCACCTTTTCATGCCTTACCTTCTTGCAATTCACTGCCATTTTCCAAAGGCTTTTCTAACTCTTTGTCTGCTGTAGAGGCTATGCTTTTTGATGATGAAGTATCTGGAGTATGAAATCTGTAGTATTCACCTAATCTCCCATTAAAAAGGTAGCGGTTAGTATATTTGTCACAACAACCATTAGAAAATCCACAAATGTTTGATTTCTTACCAGATTTATAGCACATCTCCTTTATTGCTCTTTTTTCTTCAATTTCTTCAGGAGTCTTTGTCCATAAACTAGATGCATCTAAAGGATACATATATATTTTAATTAAATTGTCCCAAAGCCAAATAATATGAAAATATATAAATCAGAATTTAAAATCCCAAATATTGTTCTCACAGATGCATTTAAAAATTTTTTAAATC
This sequence comes from Suricata suricatta, assembly GCF_006229205.1. Taxonomy (NCBI): domain Eukaryota; kingdom Metazoa; phylum Chordata; class Mammalia; order Carnivora; family Herpestidae; genus Suricata; species Suricata suricatta. Next base: position 30,575,329 of record NC_043709.1, on the reverse strand, counting down.
AGTAGTTTGCATACCAATAAATGTCTTGAATAGCTATATTTCACATATTAGAAAAATCAGTATAAGCAACTGTCCACATTTAAATGAGGTCCATTTCCCAGCCATCATACAATAAAAACTCCCCAAATCCAAATGTTCATAAGCTTATATAGGCATAGAACAAATTAGAACATAATGAATTTAATATACTTAATAAAACTGAAGCGATTTTCCTACCAAAATCTGCCCGATTTATTACAGTATATACCTCTAACAGTTAGGAAATATATAAAAAACATGGTACTGTTTTTGATGCTCATTGTAAATCTGAGAAAAGCCTTACTAACCATTTTGTGCATCTCTTTCCTCCTCTTCTTCCTCAAAGTTAGTTTTTAAAACTAAAGGGTGATGAATGGGTCGTGATACATTCTCCTGAGGTTTCAGGGGTTCCTGACTCTGGGTTGGGGGTTGAATTCCTTCCTGAGTTTCTTTCTGTGGTGTGATATCTACAGAGAAAATGCAAAAGTTTTAGTTCTTTTAAGATCTATATTATGTGCATGTTTAATGATCAACTGTTACCATCCTAATTTTTTACACATTTTTGTTAAAAGGTATCTCGTCTTATTTCTGGAAAGGTTATTAAACTAAAAAGATCAACATTTTGCCTGTAAGATGCAGAAAATATGCTAATTCATAGATTTTAGCTAGGAATTATAACGATGACTGGGTATATCACACTTTTGGTGTAAATGCAGAGTAATCATAAGTATCACTGTATTCTTATATATGTGACATAAGGATAACTTAACTAATTACTTTACAACAAATTAATGAAGCAAATTCAGATATGGCATAGCTTATAATGGAATAATCCATTGGAATAACCCAATGGTTCTAGTTTTCTGTGGCTGTATGATTACTAAGAAGTGAGAAAGAGTGAAACTTTCAGATTCCTCTATTGGCTACACATTGGTCAGACTGTCCAGAGTTCTAGGTCATATTTAAATGTTCTATAGCCTTCAAAACTAACAAGCAATTACTAGAAAAAGCCAGTAAACATATGAATCTTCTTTCATCACCAATTCAATTTCTTTTGTTTTCTTTTTGTTTTTAATAGTTTGTCAAGTTGGTTTCCATATAGCATCCAGTGCTCATCCCAACCAGTGCCCTCCTCTGTGCTTATCACCCCCCTACCCTCTCCCCATCCACATCAGCCCTCAGTTTTTTCTCAGTATGCAAGAGTCTCTCATGGTTTGTCTCCCTCCCTCTCCCCAACTATTTTTCCCCTTTCCCTCCCCCATGGTCCTCTATTAAGTTTCTTCTGTTACCCTTATGAGTGAAAACATCTGGTATCTGTTCTTCTCTGCTGGATTTATTTCACTTAGCATAACACCCTCAAGTTCTATCCATGTTGCTACAAATGGCCAGATTTCATTCTTTCTCATTGCCATGTAGAATTCCATTCTATGTATAAACCACATCTTCTTGATCCATTCATCAGGTGATGGACATTTTAGGCTCTTTCCATGATTTGGCTATTGTTGAAAATGCCTCTATGAACATTGGGGTACAAGTGCCCCTATGCATCAGCACTCCTGTATCCCTTGGGTAAATCCCTAGCAGTACTATTGCTGGGTCATAGGGGAGATTTTTTAAGGAACCTCCACACTGTTTTCCAGAGCGGCTGTACCAGTTTACATTCCCACCAACAGTGCAGGAGGGTTCCCGTTTCTCCACATCCTCACCAGCATCTATAGTCTCCTGATTTGTTCATTTTAGCCACTTCGACCAGTGTGAGGTGGTATCTCAGTGTGTTTTGATTTGTATTTCCCTGATGATGAGTGATGCTGAGCATCATTTCATGTGCCTGTAGGCCATCTCGATGTCTTCTTTGGAGAAGTATCTATTCATGTCTTCTGCCTATTTCATCACTGGATTATTTGTTTTTCAGGTGTGGAGTTTGGTGAGTTCCTTGTAGATCTTGGATACTAGCCCCAATATGTCATTTGCAGCTCTCTTTTCCCATTCCATTGGTTGGCTATTAGTTTTATTGATTGTTTCCTTTGCTGTGGAAAAACTTTTTATCTTGATGAGGTCCCAATAGTTCATTTTTGCTCTTGATTCCCTTGCCTTTGGGGATGTGTCGAGTAGGAAATTGCTGCGGTTGAGGTCAAGGAGGTTGTTTCCTGCTTTCTCCTCTAGGGTTTTGATAGTTTCCTGTCTCACATTTAAATGAGTAGTTTTTAAATTTGGCTAATTATTAGAATCAACTAAAGAAATTATTCAAAACATGTTTTAGGTCTCTGCTTTCTGAACTTCTGATTTAGCAGATCTAGAGTAAAGCCTGGAAATCTTGCTTTTTAAAATTCTCAGGTAGTTATGAAATCATCCAAATTTGGAAACCACTGCCCCAAATGAATGATCATCTAACTAGGGTTCTAGATTATGGGAAGTCTTTAGGTGGGTATGCCATATCCCAATTATTTGAAAGCAACGAACACTATTCCAGATCCTCAATTTCCACACTAATTTTTCTCCTATAGTTGGTTTGCCAGAGAATAGGCTTGAGTTCACAATAGCCTTCCCTCCATTTTACAAGATAAAGACTACACTTCATTCACGCCAGAATTTGCTATAGCACTTTGCTCCAAAGAGAAATCCTCCTTTAGTGATTTACCAAACTACCACAAACCCATAGGAACTTCTCCATTACCTTAATTTATATACATTTCTATCAAAAGAAAATCATGATGTGGCAGGCAGAATAATGCACCCCCAAGATGTCTATGTCCTAATCCCTAGAACTTGTGCATGTATTAGGTTATGTGAGAAAGAGGAATTGAGGCTGCAGGTGGAATTAAGACATAATCAGGTGACCTTAAAATTGGCAGATTTTTTGTCCTGAATTATCCAGGTGGGCTCAAGGTAATCAAAAGGGTTTTTACAAGTAGAAGAGATGCAGAGGAGAGCCAGGAAAGAGATGAGACAATGGAAGCTATGTAAAGTGATTCAGTGTCAAGAGGACTTGACTCCCATTGCTTATTCTGAAGATGGAGGAAGGAGGACATGAACCATGGGATACAGGAGGCTTCTAGAAACGGGAAAAGGCAAGGAAAGAGGTTCTCTCCCAGAGTCTTCAGAAGAAATGCTGCCCTGGAGACAGCTTAACTTTAATCAGAGAATTCTGCATGGAATTTCTAAAGTATAGATCCACAAGATAACAAATGGGTTGTTAAAGCCACTTGGTTGATGGTAATTTGTTACAGCAGTAACCGAAAATGAATACACAAGGTATTAGAAAAAGTGCTGCAGGGGTCCATGTTGGAACATTCTAAATTCAAATGCATGGTGGAGTATGGCAGCAGTTAAGAATTTTTGTTGAAAAATTCTGCCTCTCCCATTTTTGAATACTGTTGCAGAATGTATAACTCTTGAGGGGAAAGTCTCTTGACATCAATGGAAGGAAAGCACTAGTAAAAACTCTAAAGGAAAAACATGGCTTTAAAAAAAGCTTTTAAGCTATTCTCAGTATATATTCCAAGACTTGTCATTAGCTGCAAAGAAAAGATTCAGTGAACATTCTAAACAGTAAATTTTATAGCCATATTTTTAGAAGTTTCATTCAGATGTAATTCACATATCATACAAGTCACCGATATAAATATAAAATTCAATAGTTTTTAGTATATTCACAGAATTGTGCAACCATTGCCATAGTCAACTTTAGGACATTTGATTACTCCAAAGAAGAAACCTATTACCATTAGCAGTTACTACTCATGTCTTTCAAACACCCGTCACCCTACACAAGCACTGATATACTTTGTTTCTATGGATTTGCCTATTCTACATATTTCATGTAAGTGGAATCGTACAATATGTGGTCTTTTGTACATGATGTCTTCCACTTACCATAGCATTTTCAAGGTTTAGTCAGGCTGTCACCTGTAACTATACTGTATTCCTTTTTTTTTATCCAAATAATATTCCACTGTAGAGATATACCACAATTTATCCATTTATCTGAAGGTGGGCACTTGGGTTATTTCCACTGCTTTGGATGTTATAATGTAGTTCATACCTACATTTGCATACAAGTTTTCATGTTGACATATGTTTTCACGTCTCTTGGAAATATACCTAGAAGTGGAATCACTGGGAAACATGCTGACATTTTCTATTTTGAGGAACGGCCAGAATGTTTTCCAAAACAATTGTACCATTTTATATGCTTACCTGCAGTGTATGAAGATTCCAACATCTTCACATCCTTCGTAACACTTACTATCTTTTTGATTAAACCATACTGATGGGTGTGAAGTGGTAGCTCATTGTGGTTTTGTTTTACATTTAACTAATGGTTGATGATGCAGAATGAGCATCTTTCATAAGTTAATTGACCATTTGTAAATCTCTGAGAAATGTCTCTGGATTCTTTTCATAAGATTATGTTTATATTATTGAGTTACGAAAGTTCTTTATATATTCTGCATACAAACCCCTTATAAAATATATGATTTGCAAATATTTTCTCCCATTCTGTGGGTTGTCTTATCATTTTCTTCATGGTATTCTTTGAAACACAAATGTTTCTAATTTTGATAAAATCTAAGCCATTTCTCATTTGGTTGCTTGTCCTTCTGGTGTCTCTAAGAAGGCTTTACATAACCTAAGATTTCTTATAAGAGTTTTATAGCATTAGCTTTTTAGGTTTTTTAATCTATATTGAGTTAATTTGCTTGTGTAAGGAAGAAGTACAAAATAACTTTATGTGGCTATCCAGTTACCCTAACACCCTTTGTTGAAAATACTATCCATCTCCCCGTTGAATGATCTATGTATCTTTGTAAAAGATAAATTGACCCTACGCTGATTGATGTAAAGGCTTATTTCTAGCCTCTCAATTCTATTCCATTGATCTATATATCTATTTTTATGACAATATCAAGTGGTTTGTATTACTATAGCTTTGTGGTAATTTCTAGATTTTGAAACTATTAGCACTGAGTTCTGTAGCTTTGTTCTTCATTTTCAAGATTACTTTTGCTATCTGGGTCCTTTGAATTTCCATCTACATTTTAGAATCAGCTTGTCAGTTTCCCCAATTAAATCATTTGGGATTTTGACAAGGGTAATATTAAAACTATAGATCAATTTGAGGAGAATTGCTACATTAACAATAAAGCCAATCTATGAACATGAGCTATTTCTATTTTTTTGAAGTTTCTTTAATTTCTTGCAACAATATTTTATAGTTTTGAGTATAATTTATGCACTTTTTGTGCTAAGTTATTTCCTAAATATTGTATTTGTTTGGTGCTATTATAAATGTAAATGCTTTTTTCCTTTCATTTTCTGTTTGTTCCTTGCTAGTATATAGAAATCTAACCAATTATCATATATTAATCTTTTCCTCTGTAACTTTGGTGAACTTATTAGTTCTAATAGTTTTTTAATGATTTCAACTGAGTGTTATTCCATGAAGTAGTTAGGAAGATGCCATTGGAATCTTGTGGGTAAGAGCCAAAAATGCTGCTAATTCTTTAATGCACAGCATAATCCCTACCTCCACCCCAAACCACCTCACCCCCACTACAACAAAGAACCATCTAGCCCCAAATGTCCATAATGCCTATAAAGAATCCTTTTCCATTAGTTTCTCTGTCTTTTGATTTTTAATTAAATATTGAGTTCAAGTCTTTTATTGAGGTCATGTAACAACATATGCTGCAAATATTTTCTCCCATTCTATGGCTTTTCTATTCATTCTTTTATGGTGTTTTTGGTGAATACAGATTTTAATTTTAATACATCCAAATTTATTCATCATTTCTTTCATAGTTAATAATTTCTGTGTGTTTATTATTACCTTCTGAAACCTTTGAAGATTGGCCTTTTACATTTTTGTCTATAGTTTGCCTAGAATTATTTTTTTAATTTTTTTTAATGTTAATTTATTTTTGAGAGAGAGAGAGAGACAGAGTGTGAGTGGGGGAGGGGCCAGAGAGAGAGGGAGGCACAGAAACCGAAGCAGGCTCCAGGCTCTGAGCTGTTAGCGCAAAGCTTGATGCAGGGCTCAAACCCATGAACTATGAGATCATGACCTGAGTTGAAATCAGAGGCCTAACTGACTGAGCCACCCAAGTGCCCCTAGAATTAATTTTTATTGTGGTGTCAGAGTAGTCCGCCCTTCAGTCCTTAACTGAAAAGATCATCCTTTACCCATTTATCAGCATGCCTCTTGTTACAAATCAAGTATCCATGTCTGCAGGGATCTCCAACTTCTTATTCTATTCCATTTGTCAATTTGGTTTGCCCTTGGCTAATACAACACTGTTATAATCTCTATCACTTTATAGGCCTTGAAATCTGGTTGAACAAGTGCTATCATTTTGTTGTTCTTCAAGCAGTCTTCACTGTTCTTGGGCTTTTTGCAGTTCTACATAAATTTTAGGACTTGTTCAAATTTTGATTGAGATTATTGTTCTTATATTTTCAAAATATATGAGTATCAAATCATATGGCAATTTAAATGTCATCTGATGTATTTACAAGAGTATATCAATTTTAATTTTTAAATGCCAGTGTTGATAAAATGCTCAAATTTTTGCAACTATTTAAATTTATTATGAGTTTAGGGGCACCTGGGTGTCTCAGTCAGTTAAGCCTCCGACTTCGGCTCAGGTCAGATCTCAAGTTCATGGGTTCGAGCCCCGCGTCAGGCTCTGTGCTGACAGCTCAGAGCCAGGAGCCTGCTTCCGGTTCTGTGTCTCCTTCTCTCTCTGCCCCTCCCCCTCTCATACTCTGTCTCTCTTTGTATCAAAAATTAAAATATTTTTTAAAAGATTAAAAAAATAAATTTATTATGAGTTCAGTCAAAATGTTTCAAGGAATAGTTGTTCAAAAATAAAGATCAATGTTCATATCTTTCCATTTAGTGTATTAAAATCTACATCTTCAATTCATTTAATCTGAGTGACAATGACATCCTAGACCCAAGGATTAGCTATTCCCTCTGCCTCAACAGTTTCTAGGGATGAACATGTTTCCCGCATCATTAGATGAGGTTCAATGTTAAGGCTTCAACTTGAAAAAGATTTCTTCCTTCAGAGGTTACTTTAGAATGATAATGGTAATGATAACAATAATGAGTGTTTACTCATTGCCAGGGATTCTTCTAAACTATTGGGTATTAATTCGTTAAATATCTAAACCAACCCCAGGATATTATACAGATGAAGAAACTTGGGCCACAGAGATATTAAACTGCCCGAGGTTTGGTGGGAAGTATGTGGCAAAATGAGATTTTAATCCAGTCTGACTCAGTGTTCTCCATCTTTGAGCTTCTGGGGGCAGCTCTAGTATATGGAGAATGGCAACAAGCCCAGAGCCAAGGATTAGCAAAGGAAGCCCTAAATGCATCTGGATCTAAGTTCCACTCTGTCCTTAATCTCTTCAGTTACATGAGCCAATATTTCCAGTTTTCCCTTAAGTGTGATTAAGGTGGGTTTGTCTTTTTATAATCAGTGGTGTGCTGTTTCAGACTAGCCGCCCGGCCAGCAGGGAGGTAAATCCTTGCGGTCAGTTCCTGAGGGAGGGAGAGAGAAATAGGGCAGGAGGGAGACACAGGGAGTGAGCAACACAAGCGTTTTCCGATCAAGCCCCCGTTTATTAAGCAAACAAATCACACCTATATAGGATTTGGGGCGGGAAACTGACCCAGGTTGGTTGCCAGGTAACAGAGTCAAACTATTATTAGAGAAAGGGGAAACCAAAACTGAAACTCTGAACACAGCATCAAAGGAAGTGCCCAGACTTTTGTCCGCAATAATGAGCAGGGGAAGATTAGTGCTGCATAAACCCTAATGCGGCTTGATCTTTTGTTCATTTTGGCTTTTCTCGTCTGGCCCAGTCTGACTGTCTCTGAATCCTGGACCAGGAAATGCACTCTCCTAGCCTCCAGATGTAAATCTTGTTTTTTTGGTTGCTCCCTGGAGAGCGATATGTCCTTGCCTGAGGCGGCCAAAACTCGGCAGCTCCCAACAGTGTGCTGGAGTGGACTCAGACCAGCAAATGAGAACAGATTGTTATTTTGCAAGCCAATCGATGTTACATTGATAACTTGAAATCATTGAGGGTAGGAATTTTTGCTCTGTGAAAATTAGCAAATGCTGCCTTTTGTTTTGTTTTCTTTTGTTTTTTGAAGGAGTGGGGACAGGTAGGAGAATAAGTTTTTAAACCTTTAACAGGACATCAGTACTTTTCAACCAAAAGAGGCTTGTTTAGTATATATGGTAGACTGCCATGTCATGGCCAGACATTTCAAAAATGAACAACTACTTTCTGTGCTTAATCTATTTCCAAAACAAATTCAGTTCCTTTCACTTAGATGTCATGCATGCTGTCATCATAATGCAATATTCCCTGCTATAAATCCCTTCCATAACTAGAATGCTAATGCAAAGGCAAAACAGGGAGATTATAAGAATCCTTTGTTTAAATAATTCAGTTATTTTTAAACAAATAAGTTGTTTTTATTCATATTCTTTGAGAATTGGGTACTACCCTTCCTTTTGCTTGAAAGAGTAAAAAGTGTGATTATCTTTGGATAATTCCCAAAGTAGAGGCTTTCCAGTTATTTTTCTTTACTTTTCACTAATATTTCAGGAACAACCTCATGGAATGATTTCATTAGGGCATTAGAAACACCTGTATAGTTTTTAAAATATATTGATTCATCTTCTTTGCAGTATTCTTGCCAAAAATGTTTAATCAAAATCTAAGTAGGAAAACAAACAAACAAATTCCCATTTAAAGGATATTCTGGGGGGACCTGGGTGGCTCAGTTGGTTGAACATCTGACTTCAGTTCAGGTCATGGTCTCACGATTGGTTAGTGAGTTCAAGCCCCACATGGGACTCTCTGCCCTCAGCACAAAGCCTGCTTCAGATCCTCTGTCTGTCTGTCTGTCTCTCTCTCTCTCTCTCTCTGCCCCTCCTTTGCTCACATATCTCTCTCTCTCAAAAATAAACATTTAAAAATTTTAAACAAAAATAAATTAATTAACTAAATAAAGGATATTCTGCAAAGCATCTAGGCTGAACTCTTTAAAATATCAAATGAAAGAAAAAAAACAGAAACATGTAGATATTAAAGATATTAAAGAGACATGACAACAAATTGCAGTAAATGATGCTTGGAAAACAGTGTGGAGATTCCTCAAAAAACTATCAATAGAACTCCCCTATGACCCAGCAATAGCACTGCTAGGGATTCACCCAAGGGATACAGAAGTGCTGATGCACAGGGGCACATGCACCCCAATGTTCATAGCAGCACTTTCTACAATAGCCAAATCATGGAAAGAGCCTAAATATCCATCACCTGATGAATGGATCAAGAAGATGTTGTGTATACACACACACACACACACACACACACACACACAATAGAATACTACATGGCAATGAGAAAGAATGAAATCTGGCCATTTGTAGGAAAGTGGATGGACCTCCAGGGTGTCATGCTAAGCGAAATAAGTCAGGCAGAGAAGGACAGATACCATATGTTTGCACTCATAGGTCTAACAGGAAAACAGGAGAAACTTAATGGAGGACCAAGGGGAGGGGAAGAGGGAAAGAGTTGGTGAGAGAGAGGGACACAAAACCTGAGAGACTATTGAATACTGAAAATGAACTGAGGGTTGAAGGGGGAAGGGGTGGGAGGAAAAGAGGTGGTGGTAATGGAAGAGGGCATTTGTGAGGAAGAGCACTGGGTGTTATATGGAAACCCATATTTGACAATAAACTATTTGACAATAAACTATTTTAAAAGAAAAAAATAAATTTTTAAATATAGTGTCCTAGAACCCCAATAAGTAAATTACATCAATGAGAAAGGGATGATCAAATGTATTAAATGTTGCAAATGGTTCAAGTTATGTAAGGACAGAATTAACCACTGGATTTAACAATTCGTATAACACTGGTAAAAGGGGATGAAAAGACTTTTTAACACAGGATTAAGAGAGAATAGGAGGGGGGGGGGGTCAGGGCACCTGGGTGGCTCAGTTGTTTAAGCGTCCAGCTGTTTGCTTCAGCTCAGGTCATAATCTCACGGTTCGGTTCGGTTCGTGGGTTTGAGCCCGGGCATCGGGCTCTCTGCTGACAGCTAGCTCAGAGCCTGGAGCCTGCTTCAGATTCGGTGTCTCCCTCTCTCTCTGACCCTCCCCTGCTCATGCGCTCTCTCTCTCTCTCTCTGTCTCTCAAAAATAAATAAAAAACACTAAAAAACTTAAAAAAAAAAAGAGAATAGGAGGGGAGGATCTAATAACACCAGGAATAGATAACCATATTGAGGAGAATTGCTACAAAGGGAAAGAAAAATATTGGGTTGTAGCTTGTGAGAGAATGGATCAAGAGAATGGATAATTTTTTCTTTTTTTAAATTTTTATTTCTTAAGGGAATGGATATTTTTCTAATAATTAGAGAAATAAATATATGCTTGTATGGTGATAGGAATGGTCCAATAAAAGTGAAAAAAAATTATGTAGGAGACAGAGGAAAGACTTGTTGAATAAGTGTTCTTGGGTAGACCAGAGTGGATAAGATCTAGTTAATAAATGGAAAGATAGCCTTTGGATGGGTGCTCATCTTAGGTAAGAGTAGGGAAGAGGCAAGTACAGATTCTAAGAAGCAAGTATAGTGATGGAAATCTGTGGAGGCCCTCCTCATTACTTTAAGTTTCTCAGTTCAGTCGGACATTAGGTCGTCATTTGAGGTGGTGGGGGAAAGGAGGTTTAAGGAAGGAAGAAGGTATGAAATGACAGTCTTGGAGAATATAGAAGAACTGAGAAGCTTGCATCGTATGATTGGCAGTCAGCACTACAATCTCACTTGAGGTCTGTGGTTGGAAATTTAATCTAATAAACACACCTACATATTTTACAAGAGCTATGTCCAGCTGTGACAGATTCAGGAACTGAGTAGGCAGCAAGTTGTGTTTATGGTTGCTAACCAAGTAAAGTGAAGGCAGAAAGTAGCAAAGAGAGTGGGAGTTGTATGCAAGGGATAGATTACCAGACCGAGTTTCAGGAAGACATGTAGGGGGTAAGGGATTGTGCAAAGATGGTGCAATCAATGAATTGAAGGTCCTAGTGGACTTGAAGCATTGTTTACATCAAGATTCTGGAAGGACTGAGATAGAAAAATAGGTCATAGGGCAAAACACATGTCATTGAGATCATAGGATAGGGAGTGGTAATTAGCATTTGGTTATGACTAAGAGAGTGACTGAGATGGTGAAGATAAGCTCAGTGGAGGAATCCAGTTCAAGGAACTGAGAGGCTAGGGTGATGTGCATATCATATATTTATAGATTGAAATCACCAAGAATTGACACAGGAGTACTGTTAGAGGGACAATAAGCCAGGAGGTCATACTTCTGAAAACAAAGAAGAGACCAGGATGGATGTAAATAGAGGCAAAACAAAACAAAATAAAACAAAAAAACAGCAAACTGTTGGCTATTAATAATCTGTTGGCATGAAATACAAGCTAGGTGGTTTTAGGGAGAAGGGACAGAAAGCAATTTGAAATAGGCAGTGAGGACCCAAGGAAACCTTTTACCTCACCTCTAGGTCAAATGCTACTTGAGAACTGGAAGAAATAAAAAAAAAAAAAACAAACAGCCAACATTTGGTAAAGTGCCGCAGGAGAAGTAGGGTCTGGAGAAGTAGGGTCTTATGTTTACATTAGATGTGAAGATGAAGGGAAAGTTCAGAGAGGACATTGAGACAGAATCCCGCTGATGATGGAATGCTGGGGAGGAATGGGTGCAAGGGACCAAATAAGGAGAGCAGGGAGTCAGTGGAGAGATGGGGTTTCTGGTATTCACTGACATGAAATTAAAAAAAAAACATATATTGATCTCTATCCCCAGTGCCTGGAATCTCAATTTTCAGAGGTTTCCTGGGTGATTGGAGTGTTCTTTGCTTTAAAGAGATGATTCTGGGTGGGCTCCTAATACCTTCAGGAAAGAGAATGGTCACCAGAAAGATCAGGCCATAATTAGAAGCTTAGAATTTTCAGCTCTCTCCTCACCATCCTCTAGGAAGGGGAGAGGGGCTGGATATTGAGTTAATAATCATGTCTCCATGATAAAGCCTCCACAAAATTCCAAAAATATGGGATGAGAAGAGCCTCCAAATTGGTGAACACATCCACATACTGGGTGGACGGTACACTCCAACTTCAGTATAGAAGTTCCTGTGCTCTGGATCCTTCCAGATCTCGCTCTCTGCACTTCTTCATCTGACTGTTCATCTACATCCTTTATGATTTCCTATATTACATAATAAACTGGTCAACACAAGTAATTTGTTCCCTGAGTTCTGTGAACTATTCTAGCTAATGATGGTTTCTGAGGAGGGAGGTCATGGAAACCTCAAATTTGTAATTCCAGTTAGGGGTTTGAGTAGCCTGGGACCCTACTGCTTTTGATTGACATCTGAAGTCGTTTTTTGGATGGGGGAGTCTAATGGAAGCTCTTAACTCATGGGTCTGTGTTAACTCCTGGTAGGGTTAGAGCTGAATTGTAGGACACCCAGATGGTGTTGCAGAGCATTGCATGGAAAAAAATCCTTGATGTGGGGAAAAAAATTCATGCATCTGATGGATGAAGTGTTGTATGGTAGTGGTGTGAATACAAATGAGAAACACACAGGAGTGTTTTTATTGTTCAAAAATAAACTAAGATAAATAGAAATGAAGGGCAGAATGAAATTAGTCCTGGTAAATTCACGACAGATTAAGTGAGGATTGTGTGTTGGTGGCACATGGGAGGGAGGTATGGGCGTATGGGGCTCCCTCTTGTGCCCAACAGAGGAAAGAGTATGAGAAAGCAAGGTGTTAGCAGCATGTGAACCTCCCTTATCCCTCTTACAAGGAAGGTACAATGCCTAGGGTTTGGTCCCAGCACGTTGGACATAGTCTTGATCCTATTGAGAGAGAGGAAAGCTTACTCCAAGAGTCAGACTCAGCCTTGATACCCATTGAAGAAATTAAGAGTTCCAGAATAGCCAGAAGTTACCTTTAGTCACAAGGTAACTACGTCCAAAAATTAGAGTAAAAAAAAATTTATCCCTACAGAATTTATCCCAGGGCATTTCTAACAACGAGGAGCTGTCTTTTGCACAGAGATGCTATCCATTTTCTTCTAGTCCCGAAATAACTAGATTCAAAAATAGTAATTTTATCTTAGACCATTAAGAAACAAACTATTCACTAGGTAGAAGGAATTTAGAACAATCAATGTTCCTGGTAAAATAAAGTCATACTCTGTGTAAACCAACAAAGCCAGGTTGATCACTTAGTAGGTGCAGTAACTTACACTACAATAGGTACCTAGTAGTTTCCATAGTCATCTATCCATCCCCATACATCTATCTATACATCCAATTTTACTGAACATCTGTACTCCAGACACTGTGGAGAGCCCTGGTGAGGAAACTAGTTATGATCTCTATCCTTATGATGTCTGGGGTCTAGTGAGGAAGAGAATCGTTGATCAAGGTATTGTATATATGAAGACTTCCATGAGGTCAGAGTTTTCCAGAAGAATATAGCTAGAGGACCTAATTTTTACCATTGCCAAGGATTATCTGAAGCCAATTTTTCAAAACCCAAAGGACTGATAACCTATAACCTCATTTCTAGAATGATTCCATTGGCCAAAGGAGGAGACGGGTATAGACCTAGAGCACCAGGGAATCCTGACTATCCCAACTCTTAAGCAAGCTTCTTGCCACTCACTGTTTTAGGATATTGTGTCCTCTGCATCCCCTTCCCAGAACTTATGTTGAAGTTCACCAGAAAGGAAAGTCTCAGTATCATCAAGGTAGATTCAATTGTGCCACAGCTTTTGCATCAATGGGATTCCATTTTTCCCATCACTGAAGCTTAAGAAGAACCACGTGTTCCACCTGCTGTTTTAGAAGCTGAAGTGTGCAGCCAAGAGCATGCCCCCTTATAAGATAGGTTTCTGCACATTCACAGGGAGCAACAGTAAGGCATGATCACCAAGCCTGGCTCCAGTTGAATGACGCTTTGCTGAGACACAATTTCCTTCTACCTAGTGAGGTCAGTAGTCATTTCACTTTCAGATGAATCCAGTCCATGTTAGCTGTGCACCAAGAAAGTTTAACTTGCTCTTTGTTGACTTCATCTTGTTAGTTACTTGATAGCTCATTCTAAGCCTTATCTCATGATTCTAGATAGAATCCCAAATTATCCATTGGCTATTAAGTCATATTTATTTTGCCATACTTAATTTAATGTGTCATTCTATGCTGCTACTCCAAAACCAGATTATAATAGGGTATATGCCCATGTTATTCAAAAAATATACTCACTGCTACTTGGTGGCAAAAATAATCCATTGATATTTCGAGGTTTGCTGTGATAAAAGATACAACTGATCTTCACACAACCAAGTGGTTGCGTTTCCCAGAAGCATGAAATGCTGCAGTTTTGCTAGACAAAGGAGGTGGGAGAAATGTATTGATCAGATGCCATATTCAAAATAAATACAATGTGCTACATGTGACAAAACTATTGCAATTACTGATTTAGGATCATGTATGTTTTCTTGATTTTAGTGTATCTAAACTCTGCTATTTAAAAGATGAAATGGATATTTCTAAAATATATGCCCCCTAAGATTTTAAATTCAGCAACATGCAAAATGCTTAAAATTAAGTAGAGGAAGGAAGAAAGAATCATTTTTTTCTCTATTGTGTTGTAAGACTGTACATTTCAATATTATTGAAGGGAGATCCTTCTAATAAACTTGATGATGGTGAGTAATTCTACCTGCATTTCCATGTGTCTAAATCTGCAAAGTGGATCTAAACATTTTCCCTCTCTCCATAATAAGCACACAGTGTCACTGCCAAGGGCCTCTTCACAGTGTCGGAATCGGCACTGGGATCCCTAAAAGAAAAAAGTAAACAGTATAGAAAACTCAATATACTAGCATTAATGTTCAACAACAGAAGGTTGCTAATTAAAGAAGAAATGACTAGATCAAATTAGATTCACAAAAAAATGCTACAAAGTAAGGTCCTAGGTCTAAGTTTTAGCAAATGTGTCTAATTTTAGTGAGAGGCTGACAATTTGATTAAGTAGTACAACATGCCACAAGTCACTGATAAATTGCTACTTTTTATTATTCACTAAGAATAGATATATGAGAGCAGTGATATTCTTAATCACAATCCAAATGACAGAACAATTTAATTTTCTTTTTCTGGAAAAAGCCAGTTTCTTTGTTTTGTCTTGTTTTTAAGAATCACCAGTCATATTCTAATGGTGGAGATGATCTCTATTAATCAATCCCTTTATTAGATAATGTTTTCTTAGTCCATGGAGATACTGTTAAGTATTTTTCTGCAGGGAAAGTGAATAGAGCTTAAACATCATATTATTGTAGAATTTTAAGTAATTACCACACTATGTTATATTAAATCTATATGCTTTATGCCCTTGGTCTACAAAGATAAACAATTGTGCCAATACATATATACATACCAACATCTTTATATACCAACAAAAGCAAATGTGGATCATTTCATGGTATGCTATTACTTTTTCTTTTTACATATAGGTCCACAGTTGGAAAAACTGCAGACCATTGTCTTCTTGACATAGAGGTGCGTAACATCCAACAAAAATATTCCACTGAATTCTCTTTTGACACATGTTCCATGTTTTTTCTTATCTTTCATCACCCTCTTACTCCTGCCTTCACTATTTCCTGCTTTTAAAAATGGGCTTGTGGATCTGCAGTACAGGATAGTAGACAGGGGCTAGATAAACCAGTATCTGAACTCCTGGTTCCATTACTTGGCCATAGTTACAAAGTTAATACATTAACTCATCCTCTCTATGCCTCAGTTTCCTTATCTGTATAAAGGTAATAAAATGCCCTCTTTACAGATTGTGAACATTATGTGAGGAAGGTATTATGGTTACTATTATTATTGTTATTTATTAATTTAATTATTTATTGAGATTTTTACCACCCATCAATCACTGTGCTAAGTACTTGAGGATACAGCAGTGAAACAGACAAAACTCTCTGCTCATATGGAATATAAATTCTATTGCTATTTATCAAGTCTAGGTTTAATCATAAGCAAACAGGCAGTTGAAGTGGATTTAATTCTTGTGGTCAAAGAGGTTGGAACCTATTCCGGTTTCCCAGTACAGATGAAACACTTTAAATCAGATACATTGTGTCTTTCATCTTGGCATGAACATGAAGCTCCAAGTTTCTACATGTATTTGGTTTCATTAAGATCCATTAATTCTCTTAAATATTTTCCCCTCTAGCCTTAAAAATCTAAATTCATATTTGGCTAATTTGTTTATATTACTTAGTTTCAGTTTTCCACATTATCATATATTTGCTGTTAAATGTCAACAGGGAAAATTCAGTAATTGGGTTAATAAATTTCAAATAGGAAATCAATTAGATTAAACTAAGTTTGATAGTAAGCTGAATTCAACTTTTTGAATTTATATGATTGGAATCACATTAACCATAACAATATGATGTATCATACAATGTTTCAATATGTTTCAGTATTAAAAATGTGATGTCTCAAAGGAGCCGTAATATAGGCAAAAGTGCCACATGAAGACAAAAAATCCATAGGCATTTAACTGGCATATGGTAATTGTAAACAATTAATAACTTTAATTTCCTTAGAGAAATTCAATATGTCAAAAATAAATGATAAGCTTTTACTTCAGATTGAAAATATGTAAAATATTTTTCAGGAAAATAATAAAAATTTTGACTCAGCAATACAAATTATTGCCATATCTCCCTTCATTCTACTAAAAACCTTAATTAAGCATGTGAAGTACAGTAAATTGTACAATATTTACCTTTATGCATGTGGAATTAAAAAAGAAATAGCAGTCATTCCCAACTTCTGCCATTTTCAACTCTCTTGCTGCTAATCCAATGTTTTAAATATAAGAATTGCAGGAATGGAAATATAAGAACTATCAGTGGGTAAGGGGGGAAAATTTTTTCTTTTCCACAGTCTTTCAGGCTATCAGTAGTATTCCTTAAAAACTGACCTCCTGTTGACAGTATATTACACAATAGATAATTCCTAAAGAAATTTAAATTAGAAGATACCTTCGCTAGCTTTGTAGAAATGCTGAAAGTGGTTGCTAGTAAGCACACAAACTCAAACTTCCAGAATTTTCCTCATTGTTACCTAATCCATTGTTTGCTCATCATAAATGACCTCACACATAACTGTAGGTTAGCCTACCTTAGTGAATTTTGTATGGTCTTTCTTTCTCAATTCTAGTATCTTAGCCAAATAGGCTAGTAAAAATAAAGTATTTTATCTTTTAATGTTCTGATTGAATATGGGACATAAACTAGTTCATAATTTTATAGTTAAAAATATTAAGTATTTCACAAGTAAATAGCAGTTTTCTAAGCTCTAATTTCTATATATGGTTTAGAAAAAAACTAAAACTTTTAAATATGTAAATATACTATCTATACTCTAATATAATAAATAAATTATTTAAATATGTACTTACTGCTATGCAATGAATTGGGGAAAAACCATTCAGATCGTGTTATTTTAATAGGTACCTGGAAATAAATTGGACTATTTATTCATCTTGTAACTAGATTCATTCATTTTTCATCCATCATGAAAGGAGGAATAACTTCTTCATATAGCAGAAAAGGTTCCAGAGTGTCTGTAAATTTTGAGAATTAGTTGAAGACAACGTGAAATACTCTGATTCCCAGAATGAGACATTTCAATCAGCAGTTAGAAGTCTTTCATCTTAGTATTTTTACTAAAAGAACTAAAACCTACAAAATTTAATAAAATTGTTCATAGTAGGTGACTTAGAAGATGCCATAGAGATGACATAGTAGATCAAAATGTATTTTTTAAATGCAATGTAATTCGATTTGGAAATTAATAAGATAAAGACATATAGATTCCCATTTTAGTTAAGTAAAATGGACTAATTAGTACGAACTCTAATACTTTAAGGTAAAAATCTAGGAAATAAAATAAACTAAAATTTAGAAAATAGTTGTTTGCCAATAACTGTAAATAAGAGAAAAAAATAAAAATAAATGGTTAGTATTAAAAGTAAGTGAAGAAGTAGAGAATAAAGATTTGGCTAAACCCTTGAAAACATCAACAAAGATAAAAAAAAAACCCCATCTTAATATCTTGCTTTCTGTTTTGCTCTACCTTCTAAATCTAGATCATTTAAGTACATACATGAACTGAGAACTACACCTCTAAGAAATATCTTTAAGTCGTCTTTTCCTCCAGATAAACTCCCTCTCTGCCTATGAGCTTTTAGCTGCATGGATTATTTCCAAATACTGTTCCCAAATACCATTATTGCATGATTACATGCAACATCATGGTTAACACAGGGGAAAGGATAAAAAAAGGTTTTTACCTTTTAGGGTTTGTTGGGAACAGTTACATTCCATTAGACACAGCTAAAACAGGTCAAACCATAATGGGGATTTTTGTTTTGTTTTGTTATTGCAAAGAACAGTAAGTAAATCTGTACATTTTGGTAGTCCTTAGCATGGAGCTTTAATTTCTTCTTCTTCTTTTTTTAAACAAAACTCTTTTTTCTTTTTCTTTGTTTTTTACACCTTATTCACTTCTTTCCTGATGTGAAATTCATTATAGTCTTTCAGGAAAAGCTGTGACCACACTCCAGAGGACTTTTACTCCCTGTAGCGATGGGAAATTTGTCTCCACCACTGGGAGTAGGCCTGAAAATTCTGTAAGTATTTTGTGTTGGCCAAGGTGGACTCACACTGTCTTTCATCATTGGTGCATGCTAGAACACTAAGACATCAGTCAGAGAAGAAAGTCTTTCTTCTAGTTTGTGATCCAAAACCACCACTCTAAGTACAGGGGCTGGTAGTAAGTCCTTACTGGCTCTTCAGGTTTATGAGAATGAGGTAAAACTGTTGGCTGCTACTCATTAGAATAGGAGCTCCATTTATAACTGTGAATTGGAACTGTGGCTCTCCTCTAACACGGACTGCTTTGTCTTAGCCAAAGGCTTTGCTCCAGGCACTGATGATATTAAAGCACTGGAAATAGAGTGCTTCCTGAGGAATGGTTAGCCTTGCTGCTACTATTCAAACAGCAAGTAGAATGTTTTAGAAGATGGTCCCTTCTCAGAAATGATAGAATGTTGGATATAGAAGATTCTGTGGCAGTTTGGGAAATGACAGTTGATAGTTGTGAGGGTTATTTAATTGTTATTCCCTTGATACCCATGAAACAAGCTGCTTGTTAGGATTCCTCCAGAAGAACAAAAAAATCACTGGTGCTTGACTATAAAATACTAAGTGTCTGGTCCCAATAGCTCACAGCCAGCATTAGATATTCCATTCGCCCTGTCCCTTGTCCCTGTTGACTCCAACAACTCGAGCCATTTGAACTCTTTTGGAGCTCATATATAAGATAAATGAGACTATGAAGAAAATTGAGATTGAAATCGTGTTTTGGGATTAGTCTAAGGCTAAACTTTGCACTCAGGAAAGAATCAGAACCAATTTTGACTGTTATGTTGCGCAATGAGGCATAATCCAAACGGTATTATTATGAGGGGTGGGTTCCCAGGTGTTTTAATTGTAGGGTTTTCTAGCACTCCTCCTGGGAAATCTGTTTCCATTAGGACTTGAAATGTCTTTGGATATTTCTAAACTTCTATAGTGCTTCCCCGAGGAACTTAAAGAAAACAGGCAATTAGCTTTCACCAGGATGGTGTTAAATCGCCATGTGAAATGATTCTTTACTTATAACTTGATATTATTTAATTTTCATAAGTATCAATTACTACTAAATGTAAAGTAGACACAAGCCAGAAACGGATTTCTTGTTTTATGGCCAATACAACCCGAACCTACGCTCGCGGGAGTGCATACGGGGGTACCTCGGCTTCTGCACTACAACTCCCAGAAGGCACCGCGGTCAGGAGGCCGCTTCCACGCGTGCGTCCCCGCCCCACGCTTGATGTTGGGGACGTAAGGGCGTTGCCGCCGTGCTTGGGCGCGCAGTGTGCGTGGCTTGAGCCCCGCCGCTGTTTGCAGGGGACGGTTTCCTGGTAGGGGTACTGTTTTGGAAACGCGCTCAGCGTTCGGACTGCCTGTTGGGTCTACCATGAGGCGCCTAGGTTCGGTGCAGCGGAAAATGCCGTGTGTGTTTGTGACGGAGGTGAAAGAGGAGCCCTCCACCAAAAGGGAGCATCAGGTACCGAGGTGTGCGGCTCCCGTGGTGCGCGGCGCAGGGGCTGCCGGGCCCTTTAGAGCCGCCCTGCAGGCCGGGAGAGTTGTTTGCAGGTTTCGCTGGGGAGAGGTCTAGGAGAGGGGTCTACTCCCAGAGCTCCAGCTTCTCGGACCGTGTTAGTTGTAAGGGAGGGAATCTTCGAGAGAAGTTTTCTGATGAGGCAATTCAAACTTGCGGTCGCCTGGAAATTGAAAGCCCACATCTTAAATAGTGTTCTTTCTTCTCAGGTAGCCACCTTTTTGGGGAAGACCCTTTAAGTAGTCACATAATCACCGCAGTCCAAACTTTCCTACTTGTCAAGAGTGTGGTGACAAAGGGGAGGTTTTAGAAGACTTGCTTTGCCAGTTCTAACCTAGGAACCTGTGGTGGTGTTGACAAGTAGCCTGATCAGGTCACTTGAGATCAGGCCTCACGTGTTGCTACCAGTAATTACCTGCTTGATTGGAACTGGTGTTCCCATCTCTGGGTTTTTCTCTCAGCACCGAGTTTTACACATCGAGGGACCTTAGTAAGTGCTGGTGAATGATGTAGTCAGCATTAGGGTGATTCTTTAATAGGTAGCAAAGTCTTTGACAGCAGAATCCCCAGGTATTGAGTATTTTGAACTCCTCTTACAAAATTCGTCATGTGCATTTGGCATAGGTCCCCACCCCCTTAGATTATTTGCACGGGGGTTCTTCTTGTTTTGAGACTGCCTTGTTTCTAGTCTAAATTTTTAGGACCTGACATGTAGTAGGCACTGGATGAATATATGTTGAATTAAAGAATGATCCCGAGAGCCTTTTTGTGCCAATTTTCCACTCACCTTTGACATTTTATATCTTATAACATCCTTTCTAGTGCCATTGCTGTTATAGTTCTTAGTAGTTTATGTGCAGTTTCCTGCACTGCCTAATCGTTCTTTCTTGCCACCCAGGATGATCATTGTTAGGGTCTTTCCTAGTCACAGCCCCACAGTTAACTACTAAATATCTGTAGCACTAGTTGCCAAGCATTTACAAACTACAAGCCGTAAACAAACTAAAATGAAATACTGACCTCCCAAGTAGTGGTTCACTTTGGCTGTGATTCTCAACTTTGTATGTTGGGGTGGAAGTGGGCAGTTTGTAAAAAGACCCTCTACCGGGAAACAGGAGCCCTGGTTCATGTCATCTGTAGTTAAGATAATACACTGTTATTTATAGTGTAGTAAGTATCCAGATCCTTAACTGTAGTTCAAGGCTTCCCATTAATCGGGTCCATTCTACTCTTGAAGTGCCTGTTGGACCTTCCATGAGGTGCCTGGGCTCAGTGCAGCAGAAAATGCCATGTGTGTTTGTGACGGAGTCGCCTACTTAAAGGGAAGTCTCTGTTCGAATAAAGTCTGTTGCATTCTGTGAATGCTCCAGGGGCAGTCTTGTATTTGTTTTTGCTCAGGCTGTGCCCTCCGCCTGGATTACTTCCAGGATTTTCAAATCAGACCTTCTCTGAAATCTTTGATCATCTTTCTCCGTGATTTCCTCTACCCAGAAGTTGTAAAGGACTACTCAGTTGAAATTCACTATTACTTTTTAACATACATGCCTAGTTTTTCCAGTCACAGTTTAAAGTCTTCAACGAGCCGGGGAACTTTGTGTTCCCCTTGGTATCTTACATTGTCTTTTGGACATGTTGCTAGCACAGAGTGCTTGAGAATTTCTTCTTATGGAAGCAGTATTTGGACTCATCAAGAGCTCCATCAGCAGGGTAATCTCCATAGGATCCTTGGTAAATTTGAATACACCCAACATTGCTGTTGGGCCAAATCTCACTTCTGCCACCGCAGGTTAGACTGATAGCCTCTGATAATAATTGCAGCTGTTACTGATAAATCCTCGTTTCATCTCAAAAGTACTGAACCAGTAACAGAATGGTGCTAATTTCCTAAGTCTAGTCTGCCTGACTCTGAAATAGTACTTCCACACACTAGTTTTAAACCTGTACACACCAGTATTGTGCAGTATTTTTCCATTACTTGAGATGAATGTAACTTCAGGTCATTTATACTGTAAAACAGTGGCATAAATCTTTCTCAGAAAGAAAAATAAATTACAGATAAAAAGTTGGTAGGAATTGCAGAAACTGTCTTTTCCTCCACTCTTGGTCTTGGTGTCTCTTCCTGACAGTAAAAACCAAAACCATAAATTATGCAGGTTACTATGACTAAAGCTGGAAGAGTCCCCATTTGTTTTTCTCCTTAGCATTAATTATACCTCACATTGTATTACACATTTGTTACTATTTTCCCACTCATTAAAATGCAAGTTCTACCAAAGGCAGGTACTCTTTTTTTTTTTTATTAACCTCTATATTTCCTAGTTTTGAGGACAGTGCTTAACCCGTAGAAGGCATCTAGCAAATAATTGTCAAGTAAACGATAGAGCAGTCTGTGCTCAGGATACATAGGACACAGTTCCTGGCGTGGGCTCATTATGGATAAAGAAATGTGAATAATTACAAGTCTGTGTGGGAAAACAGGTAATGCTGTGATAGGAGGGAAGGGGTGATTCATGAGAATTTCATGGACGAAATGTTTTTAAATTGTCTTGAAGGGTAAGCAGGAGATTATACTTCAGACACAGTGAAATTAAGAACATTTCAGGTGGGAGTATGTGTAGAGGCAATTGATCTTAAACCAGTTTTCTTTCTCTCTTTTTTAAGCCATTTAAAGTTTTGGCAACTGAAACTATAAGTCACAAGGCATTAGATGCAGATATATACAGTGCAATTCCAACAGAAAAAGTGGATGGAACATGTTGTTATATTACTAACTATAAAGGTAAAATAAAACTACAAATGTTATTATTATTAATGTTTATTTATTTATGAGAGAGAGAGAGACAGTGCTAGAGGGGGCAGGGCAGAGAGACAGGGAGACATAGAATCTGAAGCAGGTTCTAGGCTCTGAGCCTGATGAGCGGCTTGAACCCACGAAACGAGAGATGATGACCTCAGCCAAAGTCGATGCTTAACTGACCAGGCATCCCTACAAATATTATTCAATCACTTTACAAACTATATATATCTGGAATGGGGCGTTTACCCTTCATAAACCCTTCGCAACCTAGTTAACTATTAGAGCAAAATAATAAGTCACAATTGTTTACTTCCTTATCTTTCTTTGGGGGAGGAAAAGAAGATATGTAACGTTTACTTAATACTCATTAAAGGCCGACAGTGTGGTAAATGCTTTATACGTGTTATCTCTAATTTGCACATTAGCCTCTCCATTTCGCAGATACAGAAACCGATCTTCAGAGAACTTAAATAATTTTGTCCACGACCATATACTTAATGAATGGCTGAACTGGTGATAGAACCTATGTTTGAGCCTAAAGCTTGTTCTTATGCCACTCATTCTGGTGCCAGCGCCCTCGTGCTTATTACTACTGGCAGTATCTCTAATTTATTTCAGTTTAAGAGCTGGAATCTAAAATAGAAAGTGTCAGTTAAAAAAATGCATTGAAAAGTGAAATAATCTTTGTGATTTCCTGTGGATGGTGACATGACCTCTTAATTCCAGCAAGAGAAACAGAACTGTTAAATGTAAACTAAACACATTCCTGGTATCAGGAAATCTTTTCTTAAATGCATATTTTTTCCATTTTTAATTGTGATTAAAATAACGCATAACAATATTTACTATCTTAACCATTTTAAGTGTGCAGTTCATTATTATGCTACTATTCCTGCCATCGATCTCCAGAAGTCTTCCTTCACCTCCGTACCCATTAAATAATTCACCATTCCCCTCCTCTAGTCCTTGATAATTACCATTCTACTTTGTACGGTTTTGACTATTCTGGATACCTCGTGTCTGGAATCCTACATTATTTGTCTTGTTGCCAAGCTGATTTTCAGTGTTAATCCGTCGGGATTCCCTTCCTTGTAAAGGCTGAGTCACGTTTTGCTGTGTGTATATACCACAGTATGTTTGTACGCATCATATAATTTATGTCTGTGCCACATAGTTTTATGTGTACAGCATTCATCCCTCATTGTACACTTGGGTTGCTTCCGTATTTTGGCTGTTGGAAACAGTGCTGCTGTGAATATGGTGAGCTAAGATTTCCTTGGGACCCTGCTTTCAATTCTTTTGGGTACATAGTCAAAGAAGTGGAATTGCTAACTCACACAGTAATTCTAGTTTTAATTTGTTGAGGAGCTACCGTACTGCTGTCTGTAGCAGCTGCTTGATTTACGTTCCTCCCTACCCGCAGCGCACAAGGGTCGCAGCTTCTTCACAGCCTCACCCACACAAATGTTTGTTTGGTATTCCCTCTTTTAATGGGTATGAGTGAAATGAGGTTTTTATATTTACTGGTAAAAAGAACAAAAGGTCCATTCAACCAGAAATGATCATATAATTTTAATCTGGTTCTTCATATTATTTACTGGGATAATTAATGGGTAATATGAAATGTTTGATCCAAACTATAATCAATAGTTTCAAAGTATATTTGAAGAAACTAAAAGATTTTTTAGGCTTTCATATTTACATTAAAAACCTTAAATATGGATCATTATGTATGATGTATAATAGTGGCCATTAAACATGAATGGATTATTAAAACTTAAGGGACAGGACCCCAAATGACAGTGATCGCAGATCCTCAGTTTATTACAGGTAAAGGGTACATAGTGTTAGCAGGGGCATGAAAAGTAAGACTGTACCTCACAGCAAAGGGTCTGGGAAGACCAGGTGAAAGCACCTATTGTTACCCCCACCCCAGCCCTGTACCCCTATCCACTGCTCCCAGCCCCCAGTGCTCGAAGGACACACTTTCTCAAATCAGGAACCACTGATGTATGCATGGAACACACTTGGTAATGGAATCTAAAATGGAGTCTCAGTTGGGGATTTTTTTTTTTTAAGTTTATTTATTTATTTTGAGAGAGACAGGCAGAGAAAAGGGAGAGAGAATTGTAAGCAGGCTCCGCACTATCTGTACAGGGCCTAAAGTGGGGTTTAAACTGTGAGATCAGGACCTGAGCTGAAATCAAGAGTTGTACTGTTAACTGACTGAGCCACTCAGGCACCTCAGCTGAGGATTTTTATATTCTGCTGGTCACAGAGGCATCTTCCTGCTAAGTTAACCAGCCTCAACAGCAGAGCTCTCCCTCCAGGAGTCTCATTGTTATCAGTAAAGAATGCAGGCACACTGCCTGAAACTTCTTAGATCCATGATTACAAATCATCACTAATAATCACTGTTTCATGCCTTGACCAGGGATCGGAGCCATGCAAAATAGCTCAGCCTAATTATAGAATTTTGGGAACTAACCCTTACAGCACACAGTTATGTTTCAGGAAAAGTGTGAATATAATTATCTGGATGTTTCCATTTAGTATAGAGGTAGCATTCTCACAAATTCTGGTTCCATGGAATGTCCTTATGATAGGGTCACATATTTACTTTCTATCTCATGCTTACCATTCTTCAAAGACCTTGGTCTTATTACAACATGGGGTACAGTGTCTGTTAGAATACATATTTACCTTTGTCATCTAAGATTGCTGCTTTTAGGGAAGGTGACCTTATTGGTTTTTTTTGAAAAACTTTATACTGAAATATCTTTCAACTTAAGTTTTGTTTGCCTCTTAAACTTTTCCTTTTTATTATTAATATCATTTTTTAGGTAAGCCATACCTTTGGGCTCGACTAGATAGAAAACCTAACAAATTAGCTGAGAAAAGATTTAAAAATTTTCTACATTCAAAACAAAACTCAAAAGGTTAGTAGGCCTTTTTTCCGTTTTTGTTTTTTTTTTTAGTTTTTGTTTTTTTCTGATTTAAATCTATAGTTTTTGACTTATTTTTTGCCGTGGTGTTTCTATACATTATATCCTTATATCATTATTATTATTATTATTATTTCTTGCTGTGGTATTTCTGTACATTATATACTTCTTAAAATTTAGGCACTTAGGTAAAAGAAGAAAATTATAATTATCTTTATAGGTAAAAGATTATGCTTGAAAAATATTTTAAATTGTTTTCCTAATATGTTTGACTCTTCATTAGAGTATGTTGATTTTATTAAAACATATACATTTCTATATATATTATAAAGAGTAACACATTTTGGTTTTGTTACTTAAGAGAGAAGTACGTAATTTTATAAATCAGGTACAAATCTCAAAGGATTATTCATATTTTTAATTATATTAAAATACCTCTAAATACTATATAAGTAGATATACACATTAATCATATATCCACTTGAGATTTCATGTATATATTTCTATATATGCATTTATAGTTCATTAAAAATTCATCATAAATCTACACATACTGGAACATTGGCTACTTTAGATTTTTATCCACTATTTACAGATGGTTATGGGTTCAAAATTGAAAATTTAAGGTGCTAGTATACTCTAACCCTGAGAAGTACAGTCACATGCTGGTGATGATGGAGAATAATTATGATACCTGAATGGGGTTTACTAGCTGTTCCTACATTGAATTTGCTCAGTCTTTTATATTTTCTAAAGTATCACTACATATAAAATTATTTAACTCTTTTAGAATTTTTTTGGAATGTTGAGGAGGACTTCAAACCTGTTCCAGAGTGCTGGATACCAGCGAAGGAAATAGAACAGTTAAATGGGAATCCGATGCCTGATGAAAATGGACACATTCCTGGTATCATCAAAACTTTTCTCTAATGCACTTTCGTTTTTACTAGTATAAAGAACAAAAGATACAGAAATTACAGAATTTAATTTTAATCTGGTTCTTCCTAGTATTTATCTGTATAGCACAACATTTCTGAATCTAATTTATATTAACAGTCTATAAAGATGTTTCTTATCAAAAATGTCCTGAGGTTTAGAATCTTCTCTGAGTTAGACAGTTTACTGCCTATAGTCTGAAAACTTAAAAAAAAAAAAAAGCTTTAAGTGGAAATAGCCTTGAAGTTGTTGGGAGGGTAGATGATACGATTAGTTTGAAGTGAGATACTAAGCAGTGTTTATCTTTTGGATTTGGGGGTAACGATACGTGTATATTTTTTGCAAAAATCCTAGAAGACTATTGCAATGAAGAGGTGTGAACATACGTGTCTCATAAGTAGTTTCTCTGAGGACGTGAACATTTTTGCAAAAGTGCACTGAGTAGAAACTCAGATTGAAGTTTAGTTCAGCAGGCGTGTCTTGAGTACCTATAATGTGCTGAGTACTCAGGTTCTAGTAATACAAATGTGAAGATCAGAACCTTGATCTTTTAGACACTAGAGGAAATTGAATATTGGTCTGATTTAAGAACTAAAAGGAAAGGATCCACAGGGTATAGTCGGAGAAAAGAGGAAGAACTCTAGTTCAGCCTGTGGTGCTTAGAGGAGGCTTGTAAGGGGAGAGGACATCTGTACTGAAGCTTAGGAACCAGGAAATTAGCCGGCAGGGAAGAGAGAGAGTCAGGAAGAGGAAAGATTGGGAGTTTCGGAAATTCCATGTAACACTTCTCCAGAGCTGGAATGTTGTTGTTTTTTAATAGTTTATTGTCAAATTGGTTTCCATGTAACACCCAGTGCTCTTCCCCACAAGTGCCCTCCTCCATCACCACCACCTCTTTCCCCCCTCTACCTCCCCCTTCAACCCTTGGGTTTGTTTTCAGTATTCAGTAATCTCTCAGGTTTTGCATCCCCTCTCTCTCCCCAAGGCTCTTTCCCCCTTCCCCTCCCCACATAGCTGGAATGTTTAGGGAGTATGACACTGGAGAACATTATTAAAGTTGAGGCTGGGGATGTGGAATGGGCTCTGATCTTAAAGGGGTTTATATTTTATATAAGGACTTTAAAGTTCATCCTGAAGTTGATTGTTAAGCAGGGGTACAGCAGAACTAAATTTAAATTTAAAAAAAAGTTTTTTAATGTTATTTATTTATTTATTTTTTGATACAGAGAGAGACAGAGCATGAAAGGGGGAGGGTCAGAGAGAGAGAGAGAGATACAGAATCGGAAGCAGGCTCCAGGCTCTGAGCTAGCTGTCAGCACAGAGCCCGACGCGGGGCTCAAACCCACGAACGTGAGATCTGACCTGAGCTGAAGCCAGATGCTTAACCGACTGAGCCACCCAGGCGCCCCCTAAATTTAAATTTTTAAAGCAGGAATTTGATAAAAGTGGGGTGGGTTTTCCCAGAGACTGGTGGACCAGTAAAAGTTACTACAGTCACCTGAATGACTGCTAAAGGCCAAAGATATGATGGTCACAATGGCATATGTAGCCTAGTGTTTGATAAAGAATTATCCACAATGAAGGATCCTATTCTGGTTAATGGGTTAGGTGAGGAATAGCAATGACATTCAGTAAATGTGGAATCACATTTGACTATGTTGGAACAACATAATGAGTTGTGGAACACTTAATATATAGGTCTGTTGTCCTTGAAACTGGAGAGAAAGTAGAAAACTTTAAATAAATGTTCAGTTCTTGAGAAGGTAAATTTTCTGGTAAGGGAGGGCCGACTGCTCTGTAGTGAATCATCACAGGGTAATTCCTCAACAGAATAAAAAAAAACTTTATTATTACAAAATGATTGATTTAAAAAGTAGCAAAGCTGCTAACATTATCACTGACTTAAAAAATTATAATCTCTGTGATAAACATCCAGAAAGCATTGAAATGTACAACAAAAGTAAAAATTACCTCAAGTCTTAATCCAAAGAAAAGCAATGTCGTATCAGTTTTTTTCTTTGCATGACAGGTTGGGTACCAGTGGAGAAAAACAATAAACAGTATTGCTGGCATTCCTCTGTGGTTAATTATGAATTTCAAGTTGCCCTGGTACTGAAGCATCATCCTGAGGATCCTGGTCTTTTGGAAATTAGTGCAGTGCCGCTATCAGATCTCCTAGAACAAACACTAGAGCTTATTGGAACAAATATAAATGGAAACCCATATGGTGAGTGAAGCCTTTTCCTATTCAGTTACAGTTAACTGTCATTTATAAAGAGAATTTCCTGAGTTCAACTTAAAATACACACACTAAAGAAATGACTAAGTAACATTAAATAGCTTTCTAGAATTATAGCCATTTCTGTTTATGTCCATGGAGAAATCTGTGCATGACTCTTAACCATTTTATTAACCTAAAAGGTTGGATTTAGCCTCTCATTCTTTCCTCTGATAACATTGTAGAACTATTTGTGAAAGGTAATTATTCAATTGTAACTTTTTGTAGCTTTTTAAAATTCATGTGAAATGAGTTGAATGAAAATTATTTGTTTTTCATGGCTAGGTAATTCATTTAGCATTAATAGCTAAGAATAAATTAAAGAATTGGCACTAAATAGCATATTGAGCATCAAAATCTGTTCTATGAGAATTGAGTTCAAGTCCAGAGGGCACTGTAGAGTACATTGTTGATAGGCAGATAAAGATAGACTCAAGGATATTAAAGATGGAATAGTAAAATCCTATATAGAGATCAGAAACAGACTGACTGGCAGGTGAAAGAAAGTTAAGATTGGAATTATACAAGTTATCAGAGATAACAGTGTGGCTGTTTGGCAAACACTGAATAAGTGAATTTGGCTAATGGTATAGAGCAGGGGTTGGCAGACTCTAAGTTCTGTAGGCCACACCTCTGAAACAAGGCCATAAACAGTACTTTTTTTAAAAAATGGGTATAACTGTGTTCCACTGAAACTGCAAAAACAGGCATTCAGGTGGATTTGACCCCCAGGTCATAGTCTGCTGACCCCTTGTGTAGACTATATGAAGGTAAAATTTAGATTTAATGTAGTGACACTTCTGAATGAGATCACTGTGGTATGTCTCTCCTCCAGAAAACCAACTAAATTTTTTGGTAAATTTATTCCTAAATGTTTTAAAAGGCGTTTTTATTTGGAGAAGTAAATGTTCTCATTTCTTTTCGAAACCTTTGTATGGCTAATGGAAATTTTTACCATTTAGGGTTAGGAAGCAAGAAGCATCCATTACATCTTCTTATACCACACGGGGCATTTCAAATAAGAAATCTACCAGCCTTGGAGCACAATGATCTGTTATCCTGGTTTGAAGGTTGCAGAGAGGGTAAAATTGAAGGAATAGTATGGCATTGCAATGATGGCTGTTTAATCAAGGTAATGGCAAAAAAATAGCTTGTGGCATTATTTCGTCTTAACGTTCCGAAAGCAAAGTAGAAGTGGCACAAGATTACTCTGTACAAATTGCACTAATTCTAATGTGCTTTAAAGGCATTTAATGTCCTCATCTCACATGCCACCATTCTTTATATGATAAAGTCATGTTTCCCAATGTACATTCATTCCCTGGGACTTTGGTTTTCCTACACAATCTTCAGAAATAAAGTGATGAAAATGCCTGGAAAAACTGCACATTACATATTCCCTTGTTGGAGATGGATGTTGCAATACGAATGTTGAGATGGTCTGTGTCTGTGGTGTAACTCCCCATTTCCCAAACTTGATTATAGAATCTGAGCTAAAAGTGCCAGGTGACAGTTAATATTTACAGAGTGAATGATTTTATACTTTGTGCCCTTTCTGTCTCTTGGACTTGTCTATGTGATTTCGGACAGGTTCCTGAAATTAGTAATGTTCAGAACTGGACCTTGGTCATATCATTCCCATCTCCCCGCAATTCAGAAATTTAGATACCATCTTTAACCCCTCTCTCCATTATTTCATACATACAATTATTTCTTAAAGATTCTGATCTATCGAATATATACTTTTCCCTAACCAAATGTTGGCATTTAATTTTAAGTTAAGTCAGAATTCATGCTTGACTTAGTATATCACCCTCCTAAATGTTATCTTTCAGTCTTCTCCCTTTTCTGTCCATTCTTCACAGTAAGTGAAAGGTTACTTGCTACATAAAACTGTTTAGTGACATTAAGATTATTCATGATAGGACCCTTGCTTCGCTTTCTGGAACTGATCTATACTCTATCTGCCAAACATACACATACTGTATATGTCCTAACCATACTTAAGTAATTGCAATCAGAGCAAAAAGCACCATTCTATCACACAGTTAGAATGCCTCCCCACCCGTATTTTTCAGTTGGCTAGCTAGCTTCTGCACGCAACAACAGACACTATTCATTACATTTTTATGGAGCCCCTGATTATGATGTTCCTGGCATGTTTCCAGGTCCTGGAAATACATAGTCAACAAAACAATGTCTCTGCCTTCATGAAGCTCACATTTCTAAAGGGGAAGGTAGACAGTAACAAGTAAATAAGTAATATGTCAGGAGAAGAACAGCTATGGTAAGATAAAGTGGAGCCTTAACTAGTGCCTGGGAGATGGTGGCACTCAAATAGTTGTAAGTGGAAGAAGGTAATACAATCCAAAATCTAATCCCCCCTTTTTCTCTTTTTCAGGTTCATCGCCATCATCTTGGTTTATGCTGGCCAATTCCAGATACTTACATGAACTCAAAACCAGTTATTATCAATATGAACCTGAACAAGTATGACCATGCCTTTGATACTAAATGTTTGTTTAATCTTTTTTCAAAAATAGATAATCAGAAATTTAGCAGACTCAGAGATATCATGCTTGATGTATGAACTAGAAATGCAATTAAAAAGAGCTTTATTGTTATATTTAAATCTTGAATATTCGCCATGTGTGAAAGGCAAAAAAAAATCTCAAGGTTCAGTGTCTAATATAGTAATACGTCTTCTAGCATTTGAAGAAATGAATTTCCCAGTTGCAAATGTCTATTCAAGATTTTATTTAGAAGCAGCAAATGAATTCCAACCACTAGACTTAAAAATGTAATATTAATCTCCCTACCTTGTACAAAGATTGGATTTTGTCTACCATAATTGGGGAGTAATTTACAAACAGCAGTTAAATGAACAATTCTATATCATCAACTTTCAAAATTAAAGAGTTTAAAAAGGTAAATTTAATCTTACTAGACACTTAACCTGTGGCTGTAACCTCATGTTTATATATATACAAGTACATATATGTAAAATAGTCTTAACACATATAAATATGTAATAAATGTAAAAGCCCAGTTTTAAATATTAAATTTATTAAAGTTCACCCCCATGCTCTTTAAAAAACTTAATTATGAATGTACAGTTCATAACTCATTTGATAGTCCTAACTGAATCTAAAAATCTTCAAAAATATGCTTTTTTAATGTTTAAAATTTCATACTTTAAATTACAAAATTTAAAATTTACTAAATTTTAGTAAATTTCCAATTTAATTTTAAATTGGTTATCTAGTAAATTTTACTAAAACTTCCAAGGTACAGGATATGGAAACGGAAATCATGAAGGTCAGAGACTTGATTTCCTGATGGAATCTTAACTTACGAAGTTAATAAACAGTTAAGTAAAACTACAGTTACAGGTGGCCCTTAATAAATGGGGAGATTAGCAGGACTTTCTTCTTCATCTTCAGACTGTTCTGAAGCAGCAACAGGACTGGTTAATTCAACTCCAAATTGTTCAGAAAGTTTTTTTAATTTCTCTTCCAAGAGAATATTCTTTTTCACTTCTTCTTTGTAATTATACTTCAGATCTTCAATTTCTTCAAAAAATGAAGGATCAAAGTTTTCCAGTTCTTTCTTCAACTTTTTTATTTCCTCCTAATAGAAACATGATAACTTTAAAAGGTATAGGTAGGAATAAAATACAGTCTTTAAGTTTGAACTAGAGATGTAATCACAAACATAAAATCCAAAGTAACTTGAATAATCAAATATAAACTATATAGGCAGAAGTATTTTCATAAGATTCTGTTAATAAGGTTTCATTGTACAAGGTTTTAATAATGAACTTGTTAACTGGCAAATCAAAACTATTCTGTAAATTATGTCCCAGTCTTTGACTGGAGTTTATCAGCTTTTGAAAAAAAAATTTTTTAAACA
Source organism: Suricata suricatta (assembly GCF_006229205.1). Lineage (NCBI taxonomy): Eukaryota > Metazoa > Chordata > Mammalia > Carnivora > Herpestidae > Suricata > Suricata suricatta. The sequence continues at coordinate 30,542,083 of NC_043709.1, read as the reverse complement.
TTCTTTCATTTTTTGAGAGAGACAGAATGGGGGGAGGGGGGCAGAGAGAGAGGGGAGACACAGAATCTGAAGCACAGAGCCTGATGTGCAGCTCCAACCCATGAACCATGAAATCATGGCCTGAGCGGAAGTCGGATGCTTAACTGACTGAGCCATCCAGGCTCCCCATCAGTTCTTAAACTGTGTGGGTGTGGGTAGGTGGGGAGAATGATTTAAATCTTGATCCAAAGGCATATCAGATACTCTAAGGGAATCAAAGAGACTTGGCTATTCACTACAAGTTATTTTGGTTAAGAATCTTTAGTTTAGGCTTCATTTCTATTTTCTTTACAAATACCTATTTTTTAATAATAGCTTCTTATTAATATGTATTTAGGATTA
>NC_043709.1:30384833-30541602 GCF_006229205.1 Suricata suricatta | reverse complement strand
GTGTGGGTGTGGGTAGGTGGGGAGAATGATTTAAATCTTGATCCAAAGGCATATCAGATACTCTAAGGGAATCAAAGAGACTTGGCTATTCACTACAAGTTATTTTGGTTAAGAATCTTTAGTTTAGGCTTCATTTCTATTTTCTTTACAAATACCTATTTTTTAATAATAGCTTCTTATTAATATGTATTTAGGATTACGGAAATCTTAGAACTTCTGCCTGGCTAAGACGCATTGGGTGAAGACAGTTTGAACTTCCCTGGCCATTTAGAATAGCCAGTGGTTACAAGTTAATTCTCCAGCTCATGCTCTCTTGTTTAGTTTATAGATTCTTTAAGAGGTAAGCATGGCAAATACCTTTCTTTAAGGGAGCTATTCTTGGAAAGAATTTCAAAAGGAAATAAAAGGCACTGTTGCCAATATGACCCAAAACTTCAGAAAATATATTAAAATAATGAGCTATATTTGTGAAAATTAAAAAATAAATTTACTCTTTAATCCTATTTGTTTTGTCTGGTATTTTTTTTGTAGCTCTTGTTTGAGATTTGTAACAATCGATAAATATAGTGAACTCTGCAATGTTAAGGTCAAAATATATCATGTGACTCTAGGAGTTTTTAGGATGTATACTTAAAACTCAGAGATAGGATTCATAAAATTTGTTTCTAACAGCTATTATCATGAAACATTTATACTATTATAATTAGATAAAATTATTTAATTACCTTCAAATACTGCTTTTCTATATCTGAGGTTTTGAGCTGTGTCTCTAAATCTTTTACCTTTTCCGTTACTTGATCAGGATCTGCCAAAAAAAAGTTATAAAATTTAGACTCCGCTTTTCTCCGCTCTAACAAAAGATTTATTTTAGAGAATGTAAGTAGAAAACATAAGAAACCAGAACCTGGAAACTATGGTATTTTATGGCTGGAACACTTTTCAGACTGAATACTGTAATGCTACCTCTCTTAGGTACTGTAATTCCACAGCAGACTATGAGAAAAGGAATATGCTAGGTAGTAGACGTGTAGAATCAGGTTAATTTTTACATGGAAGAAATTATTTTCCAGAGAAAAAAATAGAGAGCCAGGAAAAATTGTCAGGTACTCAAAGTATAGTAGAGGAGTAACTAGACTCAGGGAGGGGGCTACAACCATAGCTGGCCAATGCTGCTGATACCCAACAGGGTGGCTGTTCCGTGTAGGTCAGTACACGTTTACTGTGTACTTACTGCATGAAAAATGTCCTGGGCAGATGGATAATAAATCCTAATACTGTGGTTGGAAAACATTAAGGACACAAATAGAGCACAAAGGCTTTAGTTTAATTCTTTCCACCCCCCTCACCGAGAGTTAACAAACTAATTTTATAGTGAGAATCAGTGGACATGTAGGATTTTTTATTTAATTGCCATCCTTGCTAGAAACATTTTCTTTAAACACTACATATATGTCATATTTTGTAGCCACTGAAGGGTAAAATTTGAAAAGTAATGCTCAAGTTTGCAAATATAATGGGCAGCAGACATTTTCATGAATGACACAGGAAGCATCTTTTTATTAAGGTTCCCTTGGAATGGTACCCTAATTATAAGTTGGAGCCAAAAAATATTTTCCTCATCTTTTCCTTTGGGAATAGTCAGCAGAACCCATATTCCTTTGGAGAAAAATATTTTTCAAAAGTTCACTCACCTTCGTATAAAGTGCTAATGATTTTTTATAGAGTTGGTTCTTAATCACTGAGATGCTGTATGGAGTTGATGGTCTTAATGGGATGCTATATGTTATAAAGATTAGTAATGAGATAGTGCAGTAAGAGCGATTATTATGTATAGCACTTCCTGAAAGTTAGCTTAATGATAGAAGCTTGATATAGAAGGTGAATTCTATTCTAAAGGATTACACCAATTAATACTTGAACAATATATGACTATTTTATACAGCTTTTTCAATATTCTCCCATGTATTCTGGTAGCTACTTTGTGTTTAAATAGTGCCTTAGAATGCCAAGACAATTTTGGTTTGATTTTGAACCTTAACAAGTCTTTGAAATATAATAGGTATCCTTACCGATCTCCTTTAAATAGATGAAGAATATAGGGTTCAGAAATTCCCTCTCAGGAAACTGAGGTTTAGAGAGAACTAGCCTAATGTCAACAGTATTAACAAATCTTGTGCTAGTCTGGTCACTAAGCTGGCTGCTATAAAATCCTCTTATGGGGCGCCTGGGTGGCTCAGTTGGTTAACTATCCGACTTCAGCTCATGTTATGATCTCACAGCTCGTGGGTTCGAGCCCTGCATTGGGCTCTGTGCTGACCACTCAGAGCCTGGAGCCTGCTTCAGATTCTGTGTTACCCTCTCTCTCAAAAATAAACATTAAAAAGAAATTAAGGGAGCCTGTTGAAAGAGATTGACATGACCATTTTTAGTTGCCTCTTGGCAGTAATGCAGTTTCTGTCATCAATAGCAGGGAATGGTGAGGGGCTTGGAGTTTCTCAGATTTAGGTTTCATGCCGCGTCTCTCACTTCCTAGCTGCTGTGATCTTGTTACTTAATCTCTTTAAGGTGAAGATCACAGGTGAAATGGAGACACTGGTACCCACCATACAGGGTTATCAGAGTTAATATGCTTGTAAAGCACTTAGCACAGTGTCTGGTACAATTCATACTTGATAGCCCATACATAGTAGCAACAAGAGTATGTGGTAGAATACTGAAAAAGCCATATGAAATAATCAGAGATTGTTCAGGTATAAATTGGTATAATCCTTTGGAACAGAATTTGCAACTTCCTTCAGGCTAAATATATAATGAACAAATGATTCCTGTTTAAAGTGATGTTCTAAAATAAAAAGTCAACATGAACAATGAATTAGTGAATACTGTACCATTACTCTTAGGGAAAATGTACACACAGATACCTAGATCTCATGTAGATGATGACTTTAAATCCTGGAAACAACTCATCCTGGTAGATTCTCTTTTGTTTTAAAAAACAGAAAAAGTTCAGAAGTGTCAAGTGACTCCTGAGGCTGCCCCACTATTAAGTGTCAGAACTGAGCTGTAGACCCAGTCCAGCCGGCTCCGGAACCGGAGCTTCTCGCCCGAGGCTGTACTGCCTCGTTCTGTCCTGTCACTTCGTACTGGCTCTCCTCTGCGACATGAGAGCTGAAATAAGAATGCAGAGCTTTATCTTATTGGATCTCCTCTGGAAAACATGGGTCAAAAGTTAAATTTTTCAGTGCCATGTAACTTCAAAAGCACCAGGAGTACTGGTTTTGGGCGTTAAAAGTAAATTTTAGTGAGTGACTGAATTTACAAATACAGAATCTGAAAATAATGAGGATCAACCATTAATTGTGTGCACACAATTAATATATATTTGTAATGCATATATCATGTATGTATACATAGGCACATAGCAGAACAATTAATCACTTCTGAATGGAAGCACGTAGAAGGCTAGACTGTTTTGCTTTGTAAGAGGAAAAAAATATAGCCAGTGTTTACTATATGTAGTTTCTAAGTTAATAAAAAGATGACAGCATTTAGAAGATAATGTTCAGAGGCTTAAAGGGGCCTATACTTAGAAAATAGAAGCAACAGACCTAGTATTCATTGCTTAGCACTGTATCATGATTACAGGTAACACCCATTAGAACACAAGAAAACTTGAGCAATGCTACTAAATATTATAAACAACAACTCAAAGGACTGAATGGGAACATTATTGTTGGAAGAAGGAAAGAGAGCCCTAAAATCCTGTACCAGCAATTTAATTTTATAAGAAGACAGTCATCAGAAATCTGAATAAATAAAAAAGGCAAACCCTAATTAAAGACTTGGGTTAGCTCACATGCTAAAGTATGTTATAAAATACCTTACCAGATATGGTGCTTTCAGCTTCTCTTTGGTCTTTGTTAACTTCTAATTGATGGATTAATTCTGCCTTTTCTTTTTCCAGCTGTCTATTAGCCAATCTAGAACACGATGATTATGTGTTAAAACAACAAATGCCAGATGTGCTTCAGAAAATATAAGTATTTCTGATGAACTGTGTGATGTACATTGCTTGTAACTTGCTGATACTTTTTAAAAAAGGTAAACATCTCTTCATTTACTCTCACTGTTGCAGTGCTACCATTCTCAAACTGAGATCATAGAATGAAAATTCTTCATGTTTCATAAAGTCTGATCTGATGTCATTTTTAAGAGTTTTCCTGTTGGAGGAACCTCATGAGAGTATTCTACACCGAGCCCTGAAAATAAATCATTTTTTTTCTTTCTTTCATTAATATTTACCTTTGGGCAAATTAGGATCTGGTTTACTCTCCCCTCCCCCCCCAGCATCTTTTATGTAAAAGAGTAATTGGCATTAGAAGGGTGCAGTAAGACTGACAAGCCTTTTAGGCTTCATGTGTGAAAAATTCTAATCTCTAGATATAGCAAACCTGGTTATATCAAAGATGTTTTTAATGGTAGTCATAGTAACAGATAATGTACCTTAGAACTTGAAGCGCCCGTTGAAGGCTTTGCTCTGTCTCGGCACCTTCAGGAACATGTTTGAGAATCTCAATCTTGGGGCACAATGAAAAGTTAGAAAGCAAAGTTTGATATGGAAATACAGGGTTTTAGAAGGACATGTATTTTCAGTAAAGCATCTTAAAGTTGGATTTTCCAAAAGCACAGGAGCACATATCTATGGTGTTCTAGTCACTAATCATTCAATAATTACGGAGTACTGCTTGCCCAGACACAGAGGATAGAGTAATGTGCCAGAGGAAGGAAGGACGATCAAGAATAACAACTCAGGGTAAGAGGATGGAGAACCACGGAAGGTAGATGAAGGGCTAAGGAAGGTCTGAGGAGCATCCGTTTCATCAGAGACAGGGAGTGATGGGAATATTTCGGTAAAGAGTATTCTAAACAATGTGTGAGAGAATAGCTTGTACTAGACAGTGTTGGAGGTGCTGAGATGTCAAATTGGAGGTTTATTTTGAAAATAAGAGCTGATGTTATTTAATGAAAAAGATGGGGTGTGAAAGAAGGAATTTATAATAATCTGAGGTTTTTGGCTTAAACAAATGTTTGAATGGTGGGACCATTACTTAGAGGGGCCTTCTAGGGGAGGAATTGGTTAAAGAGTTCTGTTAAAAAAATTTTTTTTTAAAGGTTTATTTTTGAGAGAGAGAGAGCATAAGCAGGGGAGGGGCAGAGAGAGGGGGGAACGGAGGATTTGAAGTGGGCTTTGCACTGACAGCGGAGAGCCCCATGCAGGGCTCGAACTCACGAACTGCTAGATAATAACCTGAGGTGAAGTAAGGCACTTAACCAACTGAACAACCCAGGTGCCCCAAGAGTTCATTTTTATATAAATAAGATAATGCCAAGGAGTGGCTTGAGATGTAATGCATTGTTTTCTCATGTAAAGAAAAATTACTTGCTTGTTGTTCGAGGTCTTCAGTGTATTTCTTAGCTTTTTGTTCCCTCTCTGTCGCTTGTTTTACAAGCTGTTTAAGATCAGTAAGGCTTTGCGTTTTTTTGGCAATATCAGTTTCCAATTCTTTCAACTTGGTTTCATACATTCTAAAAGTAAAGGAAAATAGTGTAGACATGGAAATAATTCTCACTGATTTAAAAGCCAGTTCAAGTTATTGCACTAAAAATAACAGACTATATTATATTGCTTCTACTAGTCAAATCTTTTTTACTACTCCATATTTATTTAGCATCAGGTGACAACAAGGGATAAGTATCCCTAATTAATAAACCAATTAAAATAGAGGATTTAGGTGTTTCCCAAGGTTATAAACAAGGATGGGTCCTGTTCAATCACTATCAAAAAGATTACAATTAGTATTTATTCAGTCACAAAACAAATAGTGCAATTCGTCAGATACAAAATTCTGTATTAATTGGGTAGTCTCAGAAATATACTTAAAGATCACAGATTAAAGCAGTTCACGCATACATCATGTATACCCACACAGAAGCAACAAAGTAAGGTATCCAGGTAGAGCAAAACCAAAAGGACACTATTGGGAGTGGAAAAGCATGCAAAAGCATGGGTGAGAAAATGGCATATGACAAAATCTGAATAGATCATAACCTTTAAAGAAATGACCAATAATTAAAAAAAAATCTAGACTCCAAAAGAAAATTTTAAAACACTGAAGCAAAATGATTTTTTAAGCCTATCATACCACCTTAAAGGGAGACAATGCTTATAATATTTAAACTTTCCCAGAGAAAGGAAAAAGAATGCTTTGGTAACAAAATCAGGTAAGGACACTATAAGAATAGAAATTATTATTTCAATACCTTCAAATAGTTTTTGATAAATCTGAGAAACTATGGTCAGAAAGGAGAGTTCTTAACCTGACAGACTCCACCAAAGGGGTGAAACACCAGAAGCTTACTCCTTCGCTTCATTCATCTCTCTGATCACCCCATCTGTAATGGCTCTGGCATCACCTGGCCTGTCTTAGCAGCCAGTACAAGGCCTGATAACAACAGATGTCACTGGTCTGTTGAGCACCTATGAAGACTGCAGGCATGAGAGACACCTAATGTGTCATGGGCCCCAAAGACATCTCTAAACACTTAACTGAGGTGGACGTATAATCCCAGCTGCAGATCTTAGCAAGTTTTTTTGTTTTGTTTTGTTTTGTTTTTTGGATTTAGGGAGGCTCTTGAGGTCAAGGATCAGACAGAATTAGCCTTCACTCCGTCAAGTCGATTCTACAGGATTTACAAAACTTTTTCCATTTACTGAAGGCTTACCCTATGCTCAGTTACCTGTACAGTGCACAGATTAAAAAAACACAAATTATGTATAAGGCAAAGTCATCTTCAATTATGTTAACTATCACCCCTCTCAAATGCTTATAAACCCTTTTCACAGTAATAATCTTTTCTGTAGCTTCACAGAGCCCTTTTTAGGAAAGGAAAGACAAGGACGATCATCTCTTTAAATTAAAAAATAAAAACAACACTTGAACTCACAGAAGAGATATAATTTATTTCAGGTCACAGTGAGATTAGGTATTTCTAAAGCCAAGGAAACCACCTGGCTCCACTGGAACTAAAGTCAGCCTTTTAGAGATACATCTAACGTGAGGCAGAGTCTGGCACGTACTATGTACTGAGCATATTGTCTGCTAAAAAAATACCAGAGTAACTCAATATTCTTTGAGTCTAACAAGTGATTGTAGAAGGAAATAAAGGACCAACCAAGAAGTCAGCTGATAAGAGTTGCTGGCTGAGTACCTTCAGCTGGGGTCCAGGCAGACCAAAGAGACCCCTTTTCCCTGATAAGATCACCCACTTACTTCCTTTTACCCTCACACTAGCCCTTTTGGAGTTGAGAGAGCTTGGGTGGGAGGGGGAGAATGGATTCTGAGCACTCTCAATATTGTGTTAGGAACCACGGACCCGTCTCTAGGTCCTGCCTGGCCATCTGGGCTGCCCTCTAATCGGCCTGCCTAACCTTCGTCCTTAGACTTGGCCGACAGGGGAAGTACCGTGCAGCAGACCAGGCGGGACTTGCTGTGGCCTCCCAGCGCTAAGGCTCCCATCCCAGCTGGAGTGATGGTGACTGCTGATCCACCCCTCTAAATTGAAGGTAGACACTGAAGGGGAGCCTAGAGATGTGTGGACATAAAGAACTCTATGAATATGGTAAGAGGAAGATGAGTTTGCCTTGGGGCACCTGGGTGGCTCAGTTGTTTGAGCATCAGACTTCGGCCTAGCTCATGATCTCACCGTTCAGAGTTCGACCGCCCATGTCGGTCTCTGTGTTGACAGCTCAGAGCCTGGAGCCTGTTTCTGTGTCTCTGTCTCTCTCTCTCTGCCTCTCCCCCCACTTGCACTTTCTTTCTCAAAAGTAAATAAACATTAAAAAATAAAAAAATAAAACAACAAAAAACCCCCGATGAGTTTGCCTTTTGAAATGGGACCAGCTAATGTAAAGTACACAAGTTCATACAGAATGAACGTAATGGGAAGACATGGGTCGGATCTCATTGGTTTCTGGCTTCTATAGTACTGGAAGCATCTGCTTAAAATTGGAAATGAGAATGACACCACAGCCTTTGATGGATTCCAATGAGAGTCATGAACTACCCATGATGAAAGTGACAATACACATGAATCTTTACTCCTAACACCTCTTTGACAGCTACAAAGTTTATGTGGCAGGCAGGAAGCCCACATGCAAGAAAGGTTCACAGGATGGGCGAGAGTCTAGTGCCAGAAGGTAGAGGCCACTGAGACACTGAAGATGCTGCCGAATTCATCTGTCAGGGCTATTTGAAGAACATGTTTCCCACAACAGAAGTCCAAAATGACAGCACAGCCCAGATCCAGTCTGCCACAGGTTGTGACAAGACAGCTGAATTATGGCTGGCTTTTACTTGAGGTAGAAAATCTATAATAGACAATGCAGAAAAATATCATGCAGAAGCTGAGTTGTAGCCGGAGAAAAGCAGCCCCCAGGAGAAGCCAGGCGCCATCTCCCCAGGCTCACAGATGACAGCTGCTGCGTGGTGGCCGCCCAGCTCCGACCCCTCCCAGCCCCAGCTCTGCTCTGTCCATGCCCTGCCACCCACGTCCATTAAATGTCTGAAGGAAGAAGAAGCACTTTTACGGTCCTGGCGCTGCCCAAAGTATCCTATTCAAGCAACACCCAAACAACTCATCAGGAAAGAGCGTGCTTAATCAGAGTAGTGTCCTATTCTTTTGACGCAATGATGGCGGCATTGGAACTGATTAAACTTTGTGAAGATTATAAATTATCTGTTCCTACCTTGTAACAACGATTGACTTCCAGCTCTTGCTGTCAGCACCTTCCAGCTGCGGACCTCTACTTTCTGCCAACTGTAATCTCTTACCAGTCTCTTCTAGTTGAACTGTCATCTTCTCATTTAGTATCTCTAAATTATTCTTAGCTATCCGCAATTTCTCTGCAGCTTCAGTCTCCTATCATTAAAAGCTAATTAGTACATGCTGACAAAACAATACTGTTCTCATACATGCAATATATTCAAAATTACCACCACAAATTGCAAAACAAATGTAACCTGGAGCTCTAAATGCTGATTAAAATCTAATAAAGACCCAATGTTTCATTTACTCTAAAATAGCAGTATGATCAAAATAATTAGAACAACAGATCACGTAAACCAGGTTAGAAAAATACATTTACAGGGCACGTGGGTGGCTCAATTAAGGGTCCAACTCCTGATTGTGGCTCAGGTCATGAGCTCACAACTGGTAAGATGGAGCCCCACTTTCGGTGCAAAGCCTGCCTGGGATTCTCTCTCTGCCCATCCCCGACCCAGGAGCTTGTACTCTCATAATAAGTAAACAGTTAAAAAAAAAAAAAGAGAGAGAGAAATATATTTGCAAGTTATTTTACTCTAGTGGTTGCTTTAAATTTGTCATTTTTGAGGCACCTGCATAGCCCCAGTCAATTAAGCATCCAACTTTGACTCAGGTCATGATGTGTTTTATGAGTTGAGCCTCACATGAGGCTCTGTGCTGACAGCTTGGGGCCTGGAGCCTGCTTCAGATTCTGTGTCTCCCTCTCTTTTGGTCCCTCCCCCACTCGTGCTCTGTCTCACTCAAAAATTAAAAAATAAATTTAAAAAATTTAAAAAATTTGTTTGGTTACTTTACATTTGTCATGTATTAATATGTTGTCTTAACACACTTAAAAGAGGTTTTGTTTTCACTAGTATTTGAGAGGCCTAGCTATGATATGTATAATATGTACCAGAAATTAGTTCCACTAGTAAACATTCATGCAAAGCACACTACCACTCTGGCCTCACAGTATATTCAGATACTACTGTAACTAGTTTAAAAATCTCAATTTCAGCTTACTCACTGAATCATCCATATAAATACCACCACCACACCTAGTTGTCTGAGGCAAAATATATTATGCAACTTAAATAGAAAGGGATCCTACTGTATAACATAACAGTTTCATATATTCCTTACTCTACACCAATCACTGTTCTAGGCCAAGTGCACAAATATTATCTCACTTACGTCCCACAGCAGCTCTGTGAAAGAGATACTTACTATTCCCAACTTCATAGACAGGGAAATCGAGCGTCAGAGAGGGGCTGGCAGCTTGTCCTTGTTTCTATAGCCAGTAAGTAATGGAGCTAGGATTTGACTCCAAGATGTGTGGCTTCTATAATATACTGCCTCTTAATTTTTTTATTTTCAATATTCCTCATAGTGAAAGGATGGCAGCCATAAAGATACAATTCCTAAATCTCTTAATATCTACTTTGCTTTGAATAGACATTTTCATCAAGTTTTTCCAAGATATATTAATATAAAAAAGTAATTATAATCAGTAAAGAAAATCATACTTTTTTAAGTTCTTTACGAAGCCTTTCATTTTCAGCAACAATTTTCTCTGTGCCTTTGGTTTTGGACTCATAGCGCATGCTCAACTGACGTCCAAGATGAACTTTAAGTTTTTCTAATTCAGCCTAGTAAAAAATAAATTATACATTATCAGAACAAAGAAATAAAAGACAATCCTACAAACTCATAAAACTTAAACCGAAGCAGTTTTAGAGATTATTTTTGATAGAATTAAAGTTTTCCCTTTTGTACAGGTCATCTAGAGAAGAGGTTCCCAACCTTGGCTACACATTAGAATGAGCTGATGACTTAAAAATCACAATACCCAAAAGAGCCTAATCAATGTCAGGCTTGGGGCTTAGGCATCTGTATATTTGAAAATCGACACTGGTAAGTATTTATGCTGCCAGAGTGAGAACCATTGGTCTTGAAATACTAAAATGACCAAGTGGAGCTACTCTGATTTCTCTTAGTCTTGTCTCTAACAAGTTTTTCTGTATATGTAAAACAGTTACTGCATCTCTTAAAACCATTTTAAATAGTAGGAGTATGTTTAAAAATCTTCCTTGAAAAATGGAAATTATGTTGGGGCTCCTGTGTGGCTCACTTGGTTGGGCGTCTGACTTGGGCTCAGTTCATGATCTCATGGGTTTGACCTCCCGCTGGGCTCTGTGCTGACAGCTCAGAGGGAGGGATTCCTTGTCTCTCTCTCTCTGCCCCTCCCCGGCTTGCGTGCGCTCTCTCGCTCACTCTCTCAAAAATGAATAAGCTTTTAATGGAAATTATAATGGTGAAAACATTCCATGCAAATGATCACACTGAGAAATTTAACAGAAGACCATGGGGGAAGGGAACAGGAAAAATAGTTACAAACAGAGAGGGAGGGAGGCAAACCTTAAGAGACTCTTAAATACAGAGAACGAACTAAGTGTTGATGGGTGGAGGGGAGAGGGGACAATGGTGATGGGCATTGAGGCGGGTACTTGCAGGGATGAGCCCTGGGTAGTACACGTAAGCGATGAATCACAGGAATCTACCCTCAAAACCAAGAGCGCACTATATACACAGTATGTTAGCCAATTTGACAATAAATTATATTTAAAAAATTACCTTCAATTTTTCATTTTCCAGCTCAATATTAGCCATTTTTTCACTGGTCAGTATTCCTGATGCTTTTTTCAACTGTTCGTTTTCTCTTTGGACTTTTTCAACTACTTTTTTCATTAAACCAATGGTTTTTTCTAGTTCTGGAATTGTCTTTCCACTTCTACCAGACTACAAAAGAATATGTTAACTTTGTATTTAATCAAATATCTGAGAAAGTATAATATAAAACACCAACAAGACAGGCTCATCGTTACATTCATTGCTGATTCCTAACATTTGAAGCCAAAACTTGTATTCAATTCATCATTATAATAACCCTATGTGATAGGAATTATAATTCTTACTTTATAAGCAAGAAATCAATACTCAGAGAATTTGATATTCCTAGTCATGTAGCTAATGAGTAACAGCTTAAACAGTCTAAATTTGATGTCTGTTCCAAAAAAATAAGGCTAAGATCCATAAATATACTATTTAGCTAATATTCTTTCCAGTATACCAGATTTTCTTTATACGAAAAAAACCACAAAAGAAAAGTTGTATCATTAAAGAGCTCATGAGTTATCAGATTTGAACTGCAGAACAGAGGTGATTTTCTAATTTGATTAGAAATTCAGTTTCTGTCCAGTATAAATACAAGAGACATCTGAAAAGAAAAAAAATCTAGTGTAGAGTTATCAATAAAGATAGGTCACCAATTAAGAAGTTTGACTGCTTATGCTTTAAAATAGTTTAACAGTTGAGTAAAATAATCTTATTTTTTGTATTTTAGTCAGTATTCACACTATTCAATGAATAACCTCATAATAAATAATTTTAATATATACTTTCATAATTAACTTAAAAAATCAAGTTAACTGATTTAAAACAAGTTTACTGTTTATTTTTGAGAGAGCGAGCGAGCAAGCAGGGGAGGGGCAAAGAGAAAGGGAGACACAGAATCCGAAGCAGCTCCAGGCTCTGAGCTGTCAGCATTGAGCCCAACCAGGACCTCAAACTCATGAACCATGAGATCATGACCTGAGCAGAAATCGGATTCTTAACTAACTGAGCCACCCCGGTGCCCCCAGGTTTTTATTTATGAAATGAATGTTGGGTGCTCTCATCTAGATATTTGTTCTGAGTACTTTTTCTAATAATAATTCAATATTTTCACCAAATCTGTCATATATTTAATATTACTAATTGAATAAATTTTTAAATTGATTGCTTCCATTTGTACCCCATTGCTAACATGAAAACAACAGGAGTTTAAATCTTTGGCCTGGCCTCCTCAGAAGCATTTATTCATTGTAAAAAATTAATACAAAATAACATGAGAAGAAAAACACAGGAATAAAAAACCTAGGAAACATATTTACAGAGCATTATACTAAGAAGTTGCCATGGAAATCATAAAAAGTAGTTACAAAATCTTAGAATTGGATCAAGGAGCAGTGAGTAGTTACCTTAATGAACAGAAGGAAGATTCCTAGAAATTAAATGTTTTCAAGGTGTGAAGGGAAACGCAATGGAAAAAGATGATGTGTGTCTGGTTGAAGTAAAATGCTTGTTACGTGTGACAGATGATTTTTTCATTTTCAGCTTATCACTGTGGAAATCAAAACAAATATATGGCATATTCTCACACACTCACCCCTCTAACATGGCCAAGTTTCCTCTCAACTTCTGCTTTTTCTTTTTTAAGAAATTCACACATTTCCTTCAGATCTCTTACTTGATTCTGAAAGATCAAAACAATCACATAACAGTTTATTAACATAGCTAGAGCCCCTGAAAAGGAAAGGCAAACAATTCATTTGAACTAGCAATCTCTTCAACTATATAGCCAAACTGAACAAAAAGGTCTCTATAGCAGTAAGGACTTTGAACTAAGACATATGTTGAAATGCATTAATACAAGAATATTTTATATATAATTTCAAGAAATATTTTCCACATTACTGCCTTTATATACAGTTTATTTTTTGTAAATGTTTATTTATTTTGAGAGAGTGTGTGTGTGCAAGCAGAGGAGGGGCAGAGAGATGGGGAGGGAAAGAATCCCAAGCACGGTTCCTGTGGTCAGTGTAGAGCCCACGCAGGGCTCGAACTCACGAATGTGAGATCATGACCTGAGCCAAAATCAAGAGTTGGACACTTACCTGACTGAGCCACCCAGGCACCCTCCGAGTTTTAGAACTCTGATTTTAACCATCCCATAAATGACATAAAGAGATCTTTATCCAGATAGTAGAGAGAAACAGACAGCCGAACTCATAGTATTGGTTCTAATAATGTAAAAGTCAGAATGTTCTAGGAGGACATAATTATATCATTACCAGTGGAATTAACAGATTGCTAATATTCTAAGTTAGAAAACAGAACTGAAACAATTAGCCAGAAAAAAGAAAAAAAGACTCCCATAAATAGGATGAGATTTGGAAAACCAAAAATAAACGTCTTATAAACATCAAAATGAAATTCCTAAGAGATTTCTTTCCGAATTTCTATAAACTTAAAGACTTAGTTTTTTTAAAGAAATATCCTAAGTAAGAGTGATAAATGTTATTGAAATATACCAACCATCTACTTGCCTCAGGGCTTTGAACTTGCTATTTCTGTTGTCTGGGACTCTTTCTCCAGTATCTGTATGACCCACTTCCTAACCTCTCCCCTAGCTCTCTGATAAAACATCATTTTATTAAGGAAGCCTTCTCCTATTACTTTAATTTAAACAGCAATTCCAAACACTCGCAACCCATCAACATGTGCACGTGCGTGCACACACATACACACATGCATGCACACACACCTTTCACATCAGCCATGCTTTTCTCCTTACCACTTAACATCAACGGGCATACTGCATATTACTTATTTATTATCAGCCTTTCCCACAAGAATATAAATTCTACAAGTGCAAGAAATGTTTTGATTGCTGTTTCCCAGCACCTAGAAGAGTACCTAACACAGTAGGCTTTCAATAAATAATTGTTTCATGAACAAATCTAGAAAATGTAACACTACCATAGTATTTTATGAATATGAGTTTCTGGCATCTTCATAAACTAATATGAAGAAGGAGAAAATGTTTCCAGGCATTTGGTTTCTTAACTGAAGAACATTAAATTTACCTTTAATCTTGGCAAATCTTTATTTGCTTGTTCAAGCTGAAACTTTAGTTCAATATTTTCAGATGACAACTTCAAGTTCTCCCTCTGAAGCTCCTGTTCTCTTTGATAGTGTTCGTCTGACTCTCTTCCTGTAGTCTTCAGGAAAGTAAAATTAGGGATATTTTTGTTTTAATAATAAAGTTATATAAGACACATTGGATAAGAAAACATTAGCTAAAAGGAAATATTTTTCCCTCAAAAAACATGGAAAGAGAAATCTAAAAAAAGACCCCATATAAAAAAGTTAGAAAAGAGTAATAGTTTAATATAAAATGCAAAGTATGCCTTAAAAATGTCCACATATATAATGTATCCATGTATAGTCTCATTAAGACTAAACTATGAGACTAAACACCACCAAATTCATATGTTGAAATCCTAATCCCAGTACCTCAGAATATGACCTTGTTTGGATATAGGGCTTTTTCAGAGGTACTCAAATTAAGGTCATTAGGATGGGTCCTAACCCAGTATGAACGTGTTTTTATGAAAAAGGGAAATTTGGTCACAGAGATATACATAGAAGGGAGATAATGTGAAGAGACAGGGTGAAACTGGCCATCTACAAGCCAAGGCAAAGGGTCTGGAACAGATTCTTCTCTCACAGGTTAAAGGAGGCATCAACCCTGCCAATACCTTGGTTTTGGACTAATGGCTTCCAGAACTGTGAGAAAAAAATTTGTTATGCCACTGAATCTGTGGCGCTTTGTTACAATAGCCCTAGCAAACGAACACATGAGCCTCCAAAAAGAAGTGCTTTAATTCTTTCCTCTTTCGTAACGCTCTTCTTCATTCGTTGAAAGTGATCACTCCCTCCTCTGAAATCCAGTAACACTATATTGCATTTCTCTTGGCACGAATCCACCTTGGGTTATTTTTTATGTTCATTCTTACTTCTCATTCTAAACTACAGGACATTTGAAAGAGAAATAGGTTCTTGATTACTTTTTTCTATAAAGGAGGTAGAACACCACCCACCTCCTATGCTTGTTATGAGCATCATATGAAACAGTTTTGGGCAAGTACTCATCATAGCTTTAGTTTTTCCTTCCCCATCCCTTTCTCTACTGGCTTGACGGTCTATCAAGTCAATAACTCCAGAGACATTATAGTTTAAAAAAAATGCAATGTTACATAAATATGTCCATTGTACATGGCTCTATAACATCTTTTTAATTAGCAGTAGGTTAAATACTTCACATTCTGATATATTTACCTGTAGGTAATAAAAGCAAAACAAATTAGACATTAAAATATACAATACAGAAAAGTACAGAAATTCTAGGCTATTTGATTCTGACCTGAGGGCAAAGAACACTAGCAGAAACACTGCATGTATCCACCTGACTTCTTTGTACAAAGGAACGTGTGTGCATTTCTTTGTGTGCAAAAGACATACTTGTTAATGTCTGTACCACAGGAATATGTCCGTGCTTACCCTCATTCTCTGTCAAATAACCCAAGTATCCATTCTGATTCTGCTACTATTTAAGGTTAACACTAGGCAAAGCACACCTGCAAGGTCCTCAGTGTTTACATCTTACAAACGAAGGCACAAGATGGGGTGATTTTTAAGGTCTCCTCA
Organism: Suricata suricatta; assembly: GCF_006229205.1. Lineage (NCBI taxonomy): Eukaryota > Metazoa > Chordata > Mammalia > Carnivora > Herpestidae > Suricata > Suricata suricatta. Next base: position 30,525,369 of record NC_043709.1, on the reverse strand, counting down.
GACCTGGAAATCGGTAATGAACGCCCTGGCCCTGAGCTCTTCTGCCTGCCTCACTTCATCTCTTCTGTGTGTGGTAGTGATTTAGCAAATGATATGACAGACATTACATTTATTAAGTTATCACTCACAGGAGAGAGTAATTCTATCTGGTGATCTCACATGAGGATTTTTTTTAACACCTTCTCCTCACTGAAACATGGATGTAATTATGTAAGTACATATGGATCATTTCCCCCCACTATTCTCAAAAAACAAAAAGTATTAGTTGGAACTCTCCAAATTTCTTGAAAACAAATTCTAACGAAACTCTCTATTCTGTAAAGGTACTATAAATAAAATTCTTACATAATGAATGAGATTTTCAATTCTTTTATGGAAGAGGAAATCAAATTCTTCGTGGACGGGAGTTAAGGTAACACAGTAAACGCCTCAATTTTTTAGCCACTTATTACCAAGGGAAAAAAGAGAAACATCATTATTAACTTGGATAAAGATATGACATAAGAATTAAGTCACTTTCATCCATGTTTTCTTAACCTTTATTTTTATTTTTTTAAATGTTTACTTTGAGAGTGTAGTGAGGGAGGGACAGAGAGAAGAGAGAGAGAATCCCAAGCAGGCTGACTCAGCATGGAGCCTGACGTAGAGCTCGATCCCATGAATCGTGAGATCACAACCTGAGCACAAATCAAGAGTTGGACGCTTAACCGACTGAGCCACCCAGGCACCCCCCATTTTCTCTTGTCATTTAAATGTTTGTTTCTACTGATGTTTCTAGGACTTAGGTGACAGGAATAGCTAGGTGGAAAGGATAAGGAAAAAATAAAGGTAAATTCCATTTGATTTCAAGTGGAGACAAACATGTGTTAGTCTATACTGTACTGTAAACTGACCAAAAGTAGGGTATACATGGAGAGATCATAACCGTACAGTTAGACCTGTGTTTTGATCCTAGTTCTGCATCACTAGAGATGTTACTCAAGGTCCAGGCTTCCCATGGAAAACAGTAACAATACTCTGCAAATATGTGAAAATTATACCTCGGCCCAATACAACATAGACAGCAACACATGCACACTCACTTTATTCATTATAAAAAAGTAACTTATAAAATACATGGCAAAAAGATGACCAAATAATGTCACACAGTAACATAACACATTTTTACTTTTATTCACTGTAATCAAAGTTTGTGATGAGATTTCAGAGCGCCCTGATTAGAAATTTCTAAGGCAAAACGAACACCTCTGAAGAGCCTGGTTTTTGTTATCCTCTTATCTAATACTTTTTGAGTACGAGTGGAAAAACAGTGAGTATGAAAATCAACTAAGAAATGCATAACCATTAATTTTTATAGGAACTTGTCAGTTAGAACTTAAGACACATTTCATGAATAGTTAGTATTTTTTTATAAACACTACACAATTTATTTCCGGTTGTACTCTATGTGTACGCCACTTGCTCTAAGAAGCAAACACAGGACTGCCATGTACTCAAACCTGGGACACTTCACTTCGTGGCTGGCCTGGCGCATCGCTTTCAGAGTGTGCCTGCGCCTCCTCGTCAGCACACGGAGTCCGTGCAGCGGCACCTGTGGCACAATCATCCTCCTCTCCGGCAGGTCCTTCTGGATCCACGCTGTCATTGTGACTCACATCTTCAGTGATGTGTCCCTCTCCTTTATCATTCTTGCCTAGCTCGTTCTCTTCCTGGTTTTTATGTTCCTGTTTATTATCTTCACAATAGTCTTCATTAATTTTCTCAATTTCAGGATCTGGTTCGTTTTCAAAATTGGACGTAATGCCTGCCACGGTACCATTAGTTGACCTACACAGACTTGATTTATTTTCTGGTCTTGCCTCAGATTTATTTAACTCCGCAGAATCCACAATATCTTCTGCTGTGTGTCTTTCTTCATTACTGTAATATCGCAGAGTATTTTTAGGTACCTGACGATGTAAGTTGTTACTGGCATGTATTCCCTTCCCATTTTTAATTCTGAATACTGTTATGGGGTTTTTTTTGTTCTTGTGGAAAGTGCTCTTTTTGTGACAAATATTATGCCTGTATTTATTAACACTGGTAGCAAGGGTAGAAAGCGTAGTTGTGTCACATAACAGATTCTGCTTGAAGCAGAAGAAAGAGAAGAAACATGAAAAGAAGAAAAAAATAACAAAACTATGCAGACTATTGTTTTAAAGTAAGATACAATAAGCAACTCTATATTAATGAATGTTTATAAAGGAAAACTAGAAATATACCACACATTTGAATGGAAACAATGCTATAATTTTCTAATTTGCCTAATTGTATGTTCTTGCCACAGCAAAACTCTAAATAATTACTTTTTTTAAATCTCTGAAAACCATTTGTAATAAAGTTTTATGCAAAGCATAAGAATCTTGTTTACTTATGTAAGAAGATTAAAGAAGTTAACATACATCACTACCTGGCAAAAATAAAAGTTGGATTTAGTGCATTAATATTAATAATAAGAAGCATTAATATTAAGAAGCAGCAGCTTAATGTTTTGGGCTAGATAAAGGTAGAAGTTTGTATCCCTTTTAAACTTTAAAAGCAGAAAAACAAAAGATGTACACTTACTGAAGGTCTAGAATATGCATCCTTTGACAACTGTTTTTCTAAAACATGAAGTTTTTCTTGTAGGTATCTATTTTGTAAATGTAAATCTTCTATGACAGAATCTCGAGGAAGAGCTTGGCGGGTCCTATGATAAAAAACAACAGACACTTTATTATTCAAACATTCAAACATCAACTTTCCACAGCTTTACTGTATTAAAATACAAAAAAGAAAATATATAATGTATTTGTTAACTCTATTTATTTTAAATTCTATAAAACTTATACATTTTTAAAAAGTTAGGACATAACTATTTAGATTATAAAGTGATCCTCTACAGAGGGTTCACTGCAAGGCTCTTTTGAATTATGAGTTAACAAGTGTATTTTGATTTACAGAAATGCACTAATTAATATCTTTAAAGAACATGCATTTATATGGAATTGTGTAAGATGAATCAAAATACCTCTATTTTTAAAACATTATATAATAATTTTATAACATACTTCTCAAGAAGCTCAATGATATAAAAAAGGCTCTTAGTGGTGCCAGATAACAATCTGTTACTCCAAGTCTCATGTGTGTAGTCTACAGGCCCCCCCAAATACTGGCCCTATTACACCTATTCAACCCAACTGTCCAGGGTCCACCTTTACTAAGGCAAAAACATCTGCCCCTACCCACATGAAAGCTTCACCCCTGCCACCATGTCTCCGCTAGGGTTCTCCTTTCTTGTAACGTCCTTCCTCCCCTTAATATCTAGATTTGATTAAAAAATTTAGAAATTCACAGCTGAACTGAGACAGAAGACAAGCTCAATCTCTTCTATCACATCTTCTCCAGTTATTTCAGCCCACACATGTTCACATTATTAGAAAAAAAAGTAAATAAACCTCTAAAAGTATTAGGTTTCAAATCCAAAATTATTTGATCCTGTGAAAACTGCAAAGGAGAGTAAAAGGGTTTAACATTGTTTTCAACACATGTTTAGAACAAGAAAAACAAGGAAGAGAAGGAACTGCTACTGGGATCAGACAATAACTACAAAATAGATGTTGAAAGAAAGAATACTTCAATCACTGTGTTCTTCTCCATCAAGGACAATTCTGAAGGATTTAAGAAACAATGACTTAGAAAAAAAAAAGGGGAATGGAATGTAGCTTAGAAACTCATGTGTGTTCTTTTAAAAGAAGTTGACATTACATTAATACGGACATGATCACAGACATTAATAAAGAAGCACTAATGATAATTATTGAAGATTAACGGAGAGGAAAAAAAGTATGATAAATTTAAGAACAGAAGTATCCCCATGTCCAAATATGACAGGTAGGTACCACACTTAGAAAATGATCATTAATATGATTCTGGACTGCTTCTAAACACTTAGAAGAGGATGTAACAAATTTTGTAAAACTAATCTAAGTTCATCTAAGAAGAAATGAATAAAACAGAAAATTACAATTTTAGTTGTTAAGGCATGATTTGATTGTGCTCTGCATGACTGTGATTTTATCAGAGAAGACATAGCTTGGAAAGAGATGATGAAACCAATATCTAAAAAAATATCACTGGGAGCAGGAAGGGGGTTCTAGATACAGTGGTGTAAACACACCCAATCTTGTATCTCCCAAATATATGGAACAGCTTTTTGAGAACTTTGAAAAGTAAGTATTTTACAGAGGGGGACAGTATACCAGAATTCGAAGTATCAGCAAATGGGCAGCTATTTACCTTTCCTTTTCCTCTAGTGTTTCTTGGCCTGAACACAACACTGCTTGAAACCTGAAGGTGAGTGTTAGCACCGAGGGAGAAAGCTCCAGGGAAGGCTTAGAGTTCTCGCTCCAGCAAGGATAAAGGGCACTTATGATATTCCCCTAGAAAACACCCTCCCCCCATTATTTTTTTGTTCACTCCATTCTCTCATGCTCCGACCCTCAAGTAATCCCATGGAAGTGGCGGCAGAAGCTGCAATGGGAACCCATAGGACCAAAATATTTAGGAAAAGGAATTTTCTCCAACTGGTTGAGTTGTGATTACTAAGGGGGTAGACTCTAAGTCGTCCCCCACCCCTACCCTTCCCCCGTCTGCCCTCCTGTTGCTTGGCTCCAGACATATACACAACTGCTAAAGTAAACAGTAGAACAAGGTGACAAGAGCCCCAGATTTCATTCAAAGTACCAAAAGGGGGGGCCCCGGGGAAACAGCAAGTATCAGGGAGATGGCAGAAAGGAAGGAACTTGAGAAAGGGATCCTATAATGTCATTCATGAACTTCTAGGCTCAGCGTTGAGCTGTGGGTGCATGGATCGGATCTTAAAATAGCAAAGACTCAAAGAACTGAACTAACAGATGGAAGGCAGCCCATGTACCAGACTTCCAACGGGGAGGTGCACAGGCAGGATGGGTCCCAAGAGACTATAAAGGCTTTGAAAACAAAACTGGTATCAGAACCACAGCCCATAGAAAGCAGGTTGAAACTTGGGGCCTGAACCTATCCAGACTGCCTGCCTGTGAAAACAAAAATACTACATTTTCCATAGAATTTAACCAAGATCTAAAGTTTCACAGCATAATATTCATAAGTTCAAATATACAATCCAAATTATGTGACATACAAAGAACCAGGAATATTTTAATTCACATGGGAAAAGATAACAGAACCCAAGCCTAAATAAAGTAATGCACACTCATTACATCGGTTTCTATGGGTCAGCCAATATTTCTTCATATTGTAATAGGTCCCACATTTTCACATAACAGCTTACCTCATATATGATATGTCATTTTCTAAGTCAATATTTCTCTTTTTCAATTCTTCCAACTCTTTTTCTGATTCCAGAGCTCGCACTCCCATAACCTGATCAACAGTAATGCCAGTTGTTTTTAGTTTCCTCTGCAAGGTAAGTTTCTCTTTGTCAGCCCTGTGGGATTCAATATAGCATTATGAAAATATAAAATTCACTGTTTTGCTGTTCAATTTATTTAACTGAAGCTTACTACTAACTACAACACCAACATAAAAAATACCTAGATCTTGCTGTATTGCTATGAGCTAACTTATTTCAAAATTATAGGAAACTCCATTTATAAATTGTTAAAATAATTTTAAATACATTTTAAAGAAAATAAAGTGAATCACAGACAATAAATCATAATTAAAACTGAAATTTTTCAAATATGACACCAAATATGTACTATCAAATACAATAAAACTATGTAACTTCCAGATCAATTAAAGACTTCAAAAATAACTAACTAGGGTTAAATTTAAACTCACTTGGCAAAAAGATCCTTCAAAGTATTCAACTGCTTTGTTAGAATATACACTTCCCCCTCTTTCTCTTTTAACTTGTTTCTAATTCCTTCTATTTTGGTTTGCCATTTTTTACCTTCTTCCCACCTAATTACTTCTTCTTTAGTACTCTGTAAACAATGAAGGAGAAAATTACCAATACTGGTTTTAATTTCAGGATTTATCAATTACGATTTACTAGAACGACGGTAAATCAATACTTCCTAGGGAATATGTAAATACTTTCATTTTGCTATATGATGTCTAGAATCTCAAGACATGCCTAGCCACTAGCAAAAATGCCCTTCAGTTTAAAGGTTCTATATTGTATTATTTGACAGGTGAAATTCTGATGAACAGTTTGGACAAATGTCAGCAGACTTAAAAGTCTTTAAGTAAAGACTCTAATAAAGATGATCATGACCAACGTAAGCTTCTAACAAAAGTCTATATGTACAAATGACCAATTCAATTTTGACCAAAATAGCAATCTCCTAACATCACAGCCCCTTCAAATCTTATCCCACAGATGGTTATACAGTGCTGATCATCTGCCACACCACTCTAGGTGTTAAGAATGGAAGCAATGAATAAACCAGAGAAAAAGCATTACGGTCTAATCTGTGTTGGCTGGGGAGATTAGGGAAAGGGAGCAGAGTATAGACGAAAAGAAAAAAAATATTTTGTAGTATCTCAGCTGCTGGCAAGTGCTGAGCAGGGAAGAGAAATAGTTAACGGCCTTAGTAATGCCACTGGGGCATATACGCTGCCGACAGAATACATTTCCATCAGTTTGCACTTGTAGCTCTGAATTCACATTAATGCTATGAGACTATTTCATTATGTTTTCTAGTGTAGTACGCCAGAGCATCTTCAAGTTGAAACATGAGAGATGTAGAAATATATTATTTTTATGAATTATTTTGTTTCTCTTTATATTTCGACTAGGGCATTTATAATGATATTTTTGAAATTACACATGTAGGTAGTTTCTATTAACCATAAATTTCATGTGCATATTATGAAATACTGTGTTTATTTCAAAAGGCAATGTCAGGGCTAAAAAAGTTAAAAGCCAAAGTTTAAAGTCAAACGCTCAACTAAGATACATTGCCCTATCAAATCTATCTTCTTTGATACTAGCTACGTTTTTTACTGTCTTTATTTAATTCACCTAACAAGTATTATTTAATAAAACATAAAAACTTCAGCAAATGTTTGATAGTTATTAACTTTTTTCCTGAAGTATATACCAAAAATTTTGTGTACCTCCAGGAATGTAAATATTAGCTTGGGCATAATGGTATATAAGTAAATAATTCTACAGCATGGAGTTAGGCATTTACCCTCTGACACTACCCTCTGAATTAAGACTGAGAGAAACAAGGCTGGAATTATTTAAAAATGAACCACAACAAAAAAATAACAAAGGCAGACATCGCCACGGACCTGTTCTTGACTGGGGAAGAAGAGAAGATACAGGGAGAAGTTCTCTTTTCATAATTTCTGTACCAATAGTCAGTAGGGATGGATTTCAGAATAATGTGACTGCATTTAAAATTTTTCATTCATTTAACAAATACCAAGCATCTAGTACATATTAAGGACTACGAACTGTTGTAGGTAGTGGGGATACAACCATAAACAAAACAGGCAGAATTCCTGCCATTAAAGCTTAGGATCCAAAAGATAAACACATAGATAAGTAAATCTCTAGTAAATCAGATAATACTAAACACTATGGAGAAAAGTTTAACAGCATAAGAAACAGAGGAATGCAAGGCGTGGGGATGGGATCACATAGAAAAGGGTATAAAAATTTCAGTATGAAATCACTCTTTGAGTATAAAAACATCCAAAAATTAGAAATGCCCAATACTGTGGAATTTGAAATAATACTCTTGCGAGATTCCTGGATACCATTTTTAATATTAGTGTTGGTCTATGCGTTGTTTTTTCTAATTAGTAATAACTTAATATCATGGTATGGACTTGATGGCTTACAAAAGACTTGCACACATTGTCTCATTTGATTGCCAAAATAATCTTTGGAAATTGGCAATGCAAATGGTATCATTTCTACTTTAAGGAGAAATAAACCGAAACAGAGATTAGGAGTCCAGGCAAAGTTACAAGCCTTCCTGATAGGAACAAGGTTAGGAACTGGTATCTAAGGATTAGACCTTCGTCCAAGAGGGAAGGCAGCAAAGAAAGCAATCTGGAAGAGGAAGGACATTTTTTTTCTTGCAATTTTTACCACCAAACCTTCAGACAGCAAGTATGTTGTGGTTCAATGCATACAAGTGAAAACATTTTAATAAAAATTATACTAACATTGGTGAATTTTCATAGGATAAATATTTTTTGGAATATACTCTACTAAGACATTTTAATCCCATTACTATTTTCTATTCAGTGGCATTAAAATTCCTTTTCTTTTTTATGGCCATGTTATTGAAATTACTTTATAGATATTGAGTATTTTCTGCATAAATTTTACAAAGAATGTTTTCGTAACCTTAGTTCCTCCTTTGTGATTTTCTGCATGGGCAAACATTACTACTAATACCTTATTCTCAGGTCTCTTGATGTTTTCAATGCTACCAATGTAAGTCTTCATTTTATTATTTGTAACCAATTTCATTATATGCATCATAGCCAATTGAAGGGGATTTGGGAAATTGATAATTTCTATCAGTAATTATTACAGAACAATGGACTAGTTAAACTTTTAGAAAATTTTAAGCAACTTTTCTCATAGTACAGAATCAATTTATGAGTTGTTTGGTTACTGATTACTACAAATACTAAATCCGAAATCACTTTGTTTACCCTGAACTAAGTCCATTCTACTGGATGATAAAAAGAACACATTTGGGTCAAGGTAGGAGACTAAAAATGCCCAACTTTCTTTCTCAAAGGTCAAAATCACCTATCTATATAAACAATTATATTGGGGGAAAGCTGGATATGTAAGATGTGAGGCGGTTTTAGAGATACTTTGTCAGGAAGAGGCCATGATGATGATGTGGTAACTTCTGAGTAGGAGTTACATGATAGGGGCACGGGCACTAGGGTGCCTCAGTCGGTTAAGCATCTGAATCTTGATTTTGGCTCAGGTCATGATCTACAGTCACTGTAAATTTCTAAAGAACATAAACTTGTCTTAGACTTCTCTATTTATATTACGTGTTAGGTCTTCAAATTAATACAGTATTTTATTTGAGAGAAAGAGAGAGAGAGACAAAGACAGAGAGAGAAAGAGAGCAAGCACAAGCCAGGCAGAGGGGCAGGCAGAGGGAGGGAGAGAGAGAATCCCAAGCAGGCTCATGCCCAACTCTGGGCTCAATCCCATGACTGTGGGATCATGACCTGAGCCAAAATCAAGAGTCAGACTCTCAACCGAATGAGCCACCCAGGAGCCTCTAGAGTATATTACCTATTCATCAATTATATAATTTAAGTTAGTCTATGATTACCTTAAGCATATTAATTAGTATGTTTCTTCACATACCTTTTCTTTCGTAGGCTTTATTTCTGCCTCATCCATCTTTCTTTCCAGTTGGCTTTCTAGCTTTTTAATTTTCTTTTGGAGTTCTTCAATTAAACTTTGTTTATTATCTAACAGAGATTTTCCCTAAAATATAAGATGTATTTTTTCATTTTAAAAGTAAAAAAGTATCAAACAAAATATACAATAAATAGTCCAATTATAGAAACTTTTGAAGCTATAGCTAACCACATTTTCTAAATGCACTGTTGATGCACTCTGGATGCTTCTGCATTTAAAGACAGGCTACTCTAAAATAACAAATATAAAAGAGGTCCCTGGGGGAAGTATCTAATCAGAGTGATCTGAAAGCTTGTTTCCGCAAATATTACATGGGAAATTAAAAAGTGGAAATAAACTACTACCTATATATTTTAAATAAAAGACATTATCAGAATTAAAAATAAAATACCTGTAATCCACTGGTTAGTCTTTTAATTTGCCTTTTCAGTTCATCATTCTCTTGATCAATTCCATCTTTCTCTCTAAGAATTTTATTATAGGCTTTTTGTTTTTTTTGCAGTTCACTGGTTAAGTCATTCAAATTTTCAGTTAGTGAGTTTTCTCTGTTTTTACTTGTTTTAAGTGCTTCTTTCAATTTTAAAAGATTTTCACTTAAGTCTTCAATTTGTGACTAAAACAAAATAAAGGCTTAATTCATGAATCTTCATCAAGTATCAACAATAAAATATAAAACATCTATTACATATTAAAAAGAAAGTTTGGATCTAAATATTTATTAAATTAATCTTAATACTTATTAAAAAGGTTCAGTTAATGCTTATTAAATTAAAACTTACTAAAAGTAAAGTTTCAATCTGAATTTTTAAAGTCATAGGGAAAAAAAACCCCACTAACTACATATATTTTTCTATCTTCATTTCAAATGAACCAAGTCTATTTTGAGAAAAACAAAACATGAAGAAATAATCTAGGGCAATTCATCTTCAACAAACACCCAGAAACAAAATTTTATCAAATAAGCAAATGTTTTTTATTGTGGCTGACCTAATTTAAAGGAACAAGGACATATGAATGTACATGGCTATGTTTTCAATGCTATGAAGACTTAGAGTCGTATAAAACACAATCTCTAACATGTATAGTTTCTAACCCACTTTGTAGAGACACGACATAAAAGGGTAACTCGCAGTACCCAGGACTATATTGAAGCCACTGTTCAGGAGTCCCCAGCTGTACCATACAGTAACAGCAATGGAAATACTGGTACTTAGTATGTTTTGTTGGATAAACTACTATAGACCAAAAGCATTACCAATAACACTGATAAGAAACCAGCACTATTATAATGCAGTTAGAAGAAACACAAACTGTCCAGGAGAAGTCAAAAAAGGCTTCAAGAAAAAGGACTTTAAGACTGTTAAGAATTCAGAGAAGATAACATTTCAGGCAAAGAGGTATTGAAGAAGATATCAACAAAGGGCTATTCCTGTTAAATATTTATTTGCTTAATGGATTTTTACTGTCAACTATACTGCTAATCTTGGTAGCTACAATGGGAGATTCAAAAAGGCTAAGTAAGGACGCCTGGCTGGCTCAGTGAGATGAGCATGTGACTTGATCATGATCTTGGTCCTAAGATTAAAAAAAAATTTGTTTAATGTTTGTTTATTTCTGAGAGAGAGAGAAAGGATGCAAGCAGGAGAGCAGAAAGAGGGAGACACAGAATCTGAATAGGCTTCAGGCTCTGAGATGTTGCACAGAGCCCGACATGGGGTACGAACGCATAAACTGTGAGATCGTGACCTGAGCCAAAGTCGGACACTTGACTGAGCCACCCAGGTGCCCCTCAGGGTTGTGAGTTTGAGTTCCATGAAAAGTATACAGATTACTAAAAAAATAAATAAACCTAAAAAAAAAACCCTAAGTAAAATCCAGTCCCTACACAATTTAATGGTGGTGAAGAGCACACACAAATAAATCATGAGTAAATCAAAATCACAAACAAAATAAAACATATAATTTTTATATTTTTCATTTTTATGGAGAATATACTCTATGAAACTCTGTGTAAAGAAATTTAAAAATCATTATGAAATACATGTGTTTTGTAAAAATAACTAAATCACCAAGTCTAATGCGCTATCATGTATGAAAACAATAAAATACATAGCCAAGAAATACATATTTAATTTCAAAAGAGGCTTCAGCCTCTTAGGCAGCTCTAATGATTAAATGTCAAGGACTATATAATTTCCATAAACTATTTTGGGGGGAAGAAAAGGAACGCTAACTAACTCATATTATGAACTAGCAACAACTAGAAAAATTTGATGAAGCAAAAGAAATAAAGTGATATCTTACTTATCGACACAGAAACAAAAATTCTAAGTAAAATGTTCGTTAATTCTATTAGGAAGAAGTAGCTAATAATGGCCTATTTTTTGCTACTCTCCAAGATAACAATCAGTTTGAGTGCAATGAAGAGTTTTATTGTTCAAAAATGTGTTTATCTACCAATAAATCATTAGAATAAATTCTCTATTCATTATCCAAATTGCTACATATCAAAGTGGATCCTCTTCTGATAGTAATTATAAGGAATTTTGTTATATTAATGCATGTGTTGATGCTCACCTTTAACTCTTTGGTATGTCGATCAACAATTTGTTGAACATTGAGATCTGCCTCTTTCTGAGAAGTTGCAGAAATAATACGTTCTTCAGCTGCTGCTGTCATTTCTGTCCGAAGTTCCAAAAGTGCTCGACTAAGTGCCTGAATATTATAACATGCACACTTTTTTAGAATTAATATTTTATATGAGCAACATGATACAAAAAATTAACATGCATTATCACATTTAACTATTTTCATAAAATACCATGTGTTTAAGCAAACATAATTCACAAACTTAAGAGTCCAGTATTTTGGGGCTCTTGGGCAGCTCAGTCAGTTGGGCGTTGACTTCAGCTCAGGCCATAATCCCATGGTTTGTTATTTCAGGGCCCACGTTGCGCTCTGTGCTGACAGCTCAGAGCCTGGAGTCCGCTTCAGATTCTATGTCTCCCTCTCTTCCTGCCCCTCTCCTGCTTGCACTCTGTCTCTCTCTCTCAAAAATAAACATTAAAAAAAGAAAAAAGAAAAAAGAGTACTACTTTTTCAAATGAATTTTCTTTAGTAACTGCATTCAATTCTCTAATCGAGTGTGAGTTCAAAATCTTGACAATACTAATTTTGAAAACCAACATTAAATCAAGCCATTTGTGCTATAAAAGCTGCATGTTTTGTTTTCAATATTGAAGTTTATTTATTTATTTTTATTTAGTGTTTATTTACTTTTGAAAGCAAGAGACAGAGCATGAGTTGGAGAGAGAAAGAAAAAGGAGACATAGAATTTGAAGTAAGCAGGCTCCAGGCTCTGAGCTATCAGCACAGAGCACGACGTGGGGCTCAAACCCACAAACTGTAAGATCATGACCTGAGCTGAAGTCGAATGTTTAACTGACAGAGCCACCCAGGCGCCCCCCATATCCAAGTTTAGATATTTATCTGAATTGCTTAGTACAAGTGAAATTAAATTTATATAGACAAGTAAAATTATAGGATTAGAAGAGTCTTGAATTTTGACAATAAATTGCATAAGCTAGCACAGAAAAACAGTGGCACATTCAAAAACAATTGAGTATTCTCAAACCTGAAATAAATTTTAAAAATACCTCAGATAACCTGCTGATCAACTGCTTCTCAAAAAACTATCTCTGCAACTTTCTTCTTTAAACTTTCCTCCTCACTGTCACTACCTCCCCCATATTCCCCCAAATTATTCAATCATTCAAAATAGCCTCAGTAGCATAAAAACCCAGTTAGAAAAGGAGAGAAAATAATGGATTAAGATTTCCCCTTATTTCCTATAGATTATCACAAATCAAACTGATGACAACATAAAAAGATAAACTGGGCTGTATCTGTACCTTAAAACCCCACCAAAAGGCAAATATCCTGCCTAATAACATAAGACAAAGCCCATATTTTTTCTTACAACAGATATAAATACACACACACACACACACACACACACACACACACACACACATATATAATCTTTTACAAGTCTTCTCTAAAAGCAATCTATTACCACATATATTTCCTAAATATTGATAATACTCTGTTGTTACTTACTTTTTGTTGTTTCTCTTTCAAGGCTAACTGGCTCTTTAGCCGTTCTACTAGATTTCTCATTGTAGTTGTTGGAGCTCTTGAATTTGCTTCTTTTTGAGCCTGAAGTTCAGATTTTAAACTCTGTGACTCCTTTTGTGACTGGGCCAGAAGACATCTTAAATCCTCTACTTCTGCTTTCACTTTTTTCACTTCTTCTGCATGGTTTTCTTGGAGCCTAATACAAGCAAACATATGTGTTTAATGGAGAGGTTGCTTCAATTAACATTTTGATTGACTGGAATTTTGTAAAGAGCAAATGTTGGGTCCGAAGTATCCTTACAACCCAAGTCTTAATTCAAATCAAAACAAGAACAATTCTTTGTTCCACTTAAGTCTTCAAATTAACTTAAAATAAACTTTCTTTTGTAGTTTACTATTTTTGGCAACGCATGCATCTAGGAATTTTGTACCTCTAGACAATATAAGGAACACAATAGCACTTTAAATATGTCTCCTGAAAGATGATAAAAACTGAAGTTACTATAAAAACCATCAAATTGTGAAAATATGAGGTCTTACTAAACACACAGATCTATATTTTCCTGACATATTAATATACATATATCAATGTGCACACAGAGAATAAAAGTATAATTTTAGTCTAAAATGACAATGGTAAGGTACAAAACAACCATTCAAGAATTTCATGTGGCAAAAATTTATATATACAAGATAATTTTAAAAGACGATTATTTTCTATACTCAGGAATTAGATTCAAAAGCACAAGCAATTTTATACTCCAAAACATGACAGGAACTTACTATACCAAAAATAACATGTCATGTAGAAACTTTAATACAACAGTGAAAATGAGATTGAAAAGATACCAAATATTATTGCTGGTTCTCTTTTTCTTTCAGAGTCATTTCTTAAAAGTGGTAGCTTCTTAATAAAGCAAAAGTAGTGCTAATTTTGTCAGAGACATCTTGGATAAGTAGGTTAAGAATATAAAGCTGCAAGACCTTCAGAGCTGGAGTGGAATTATAAAGTCAAGTAGTTCAACTTTCCCTCTTTCTCAGATAAGAAATCGAGGTCCAGAGGGACAGTTGTTAGGTAGAAGCTAGACAAAAGCAGTGGAAGGAACACCCTGAGGCAGAGTCCTAAGTCCTTGAAAGGGAATGACAGAGGCCTGAGATGGAGGCAAGGATAGCAATTAAAAAAAAAAAAAAAAACACGACATATTATAGGCCAGAGTTCAACATCTCGACTTTGTGGCTTCAAGACCTTGGGCCTGACAGATCAAGAACCACAGGTGCAGAGAACATGCACTCTCCTCTTCCACCTCTGCCCCGGGGTAACCCGTAGACGCACCAGCATGCACACATACCTCCACCTGCCTCTACTTCCCCCACCCACCTGCCCCATGAAGATTCTGGTACAAACCTTACAGGGTCAAACTCCCCCTCCCAAACTGTGGGAGGGGGTTCCCAAATGACTGGAAGCAGCCTCCATTAGAGACTACCCCACCGTCTGTCAGATTTCTCCCAGCCCAGAGAAACCCAATTCTAATTCCAAAACAACCTAGGGGCCAGTTCCACCTCGGAACGTACCCATTTTCCTTTCCCACCGTGGAGTGTATTTTCACGTTAATAAACTGCTTTGTGCTTTCTACTTTCCTTCTGGTTGTCTTTTTTCTGAGCGCGGATCCCCATGTAAATCTTCTCATGGGCAATCCGAGGACCCAGACCCCCATTCACACGAGGCAGTCACTCTCATTCCTCACATCCTATAATGATTACCAAGTACATTAACTATAAACCTATTTTAGACCTAAAATCTATCATCTGATAAACTGGTTGAGCAATGATTAGACTCTCTAATATGGCAAATGAATGCTGTCACTATGATTAATTAAAAAATAATTTTTCATTTGACATATACTGAACCTCTATTATGTAGGAACTGCTATAGGTGTGTAAACAAAAGTTTTATATTTATATATTACTTTACAATTTTCAAATTACTTTCACATACAGTATCATTTAACCTTCATATAGAAGGAGCCAATCATTTCCATTTTATAGATGATTAAATGGATGCTGTAATTAAAGAAGTTAAAAACGAGAGTATAGAACAAGAATTATGAGTTGGCTCTTGGGCCAGATTAACTAGATTCCAATCGTGGCTTTTCCATCTCCTTCTAAGGCAAGTTACTGAGCATTCCTGTGGCCCAGTTCCATATATGAAAAATTGAGAGAATAATTGAGGTCATAATAGTCCTGAAGATAAAATGAGATATATCCATAAAGGTTTTAGATTATGCATAACACAGCAAATGCTTACATTTATCCTCATTATATCATTATCATTTGCCTGTTTTTATAATACATTCCTAAAACTTACCGTAATTTGGTATTTTCAAATTCTTTGATTTTTAATTCAGTGATTTCTTTTTGTCTCTCCAAATCTTGAGACACTTTTCTTAGTCTGGCCAAAAGTGAGGAGAGAGAATCATCTTGTTCTGCTACTGTCTGTTCCATCTCAGCCAGACGAACAAAATGCTTATTGGTAGGAACTGGAGTAGGGGGCTGTTTTATTAAATCCTAGGAAATAGGATTAAATTAGCCATGAGCATGTACAACCCAATGCCATACTTATTACATAATTTTAACTTGGTTCCTCAAATTATCAAAATATAATATCTAATGTAAAATATAATGATTTAATTGAGGCATGTGGGTGGTTCAGTCGGCTGAGCGTCTGACTTCGGCTCTGGTTGTGGTATCACTGTTCATGGATTTGAGCCCTCATCGGGCTCTGTGCTGACAGCTTGGAGCCTGGAGCCTGCTTCAGATTCTGTGTTTCCATCTTTCTCTGTCCCTTCCTCACTCATGCTCTGTCTCTGTCTCTCTCATAAATAATAAAACATTAAAAAAAATTTTTAATATGTTTTATTAGCCAATGAAGACAAGAAATAGAGATCTTATTGTTTGTATTCCCAATATTGAGCAAAGCATCCACATGTAGTGGGTGATCAATAAATGCTGACTGACTTCATTAGCTAAGGCTTAAGAATGCTACAATGTGTTTGGCAGGTCATGATTTCACAGCTGAGTCTGAGCCCTGCATCACACTCCACACGAACAGTGCAGAGCCTGCTTGGGATTTGCTCTCTCTCCCTCGTTGTTCCTCCCTCGCTCATGTCCTCTCTCTCTCTCAAAATAAATAAGTAAACTTAAAAAGAATGGTAAGATTTGCACGTTAAGAGATGAAAGTTAGGTCAGCTCACACATATAAAAGACAAAGATCAAAGTAAGCAAATATGAACTGAATTCAGAACAAGAAAAGCAGTTAGATGTTGGTAAACTTAGAGTGAACAGAACTTGAAAAGAGACAGAGGCCAGATCATGCAAGGCTTTGAGTATGTTGCTAAGAAATATAAACATGATTCTGTAGGCAACAGCGAGCTACTTAAGATGTGGATGTTGGGGGAAAAATGATCAGAGCTGTGATTATTCAAATCACAGAGTTGGGATGCCTTCTACTCAAAAAAAAAAAATCATGAGAGCTAAATTTTCAATTATATGGCCTCAAAAGTCAATAAAGAACAGAACAGGGGCACCTGGGTGGCTCAGTTGATTAAGTGTCCGACTCTTGATTTCAGCTCAGGTCATGATCTCATGGTCCGTGGGACTGAGCCCTGCATCAGGCTCTGTGCTGACAGCATGAAGCTGCTCGGGTTTCTCTCTGCCTCTGCCTCTCTGCCCCTTGCCCTCTTTCAAACTGAATTCAAATAAATTAAAAAAAAAACAAAACAAAAACAAAGTTCCCAGAATCTTACCCAAGCTGTTTGTTTGAATTTATTGAGTGAACTATCAGCCTGTAGTTCTAATTTATGATGAAGAATATGAAGGTCTTCCTCATGTTTCTTTACAATTTCTCTTTGTTCCTGTTTATAGCAAATCAACATTGTAACAAAGTATTAAATAAATTCACATTCTAAAGATCTAAAATATCTTATTATCTTTAATCTTCCAAAATACTTGAGAAGGGAAGGAACATTAACTGTATGGAATATATATCAATATATTTACACCAGTATTCATTCCCTTGGTATATGTTCATATTGACAAATCCAGTCTTAAATCATAATCTATTCTTAACATTAGAATAATACATATCCATCATCTTTTAACTTGGTCTAGAAAATTTTTTAAATGTTACATATTTTCCTATCAACATTCCAGCAAATCAGTTTTCCAGTGACTGCTAACTAGTGTGAAATTTCATTCTAATTTATTGCCTCAATCTTTACCTATAAACTCCATTGATATTTTTCAAAATCTTAACGGTTTCACCATGGTAGCTAGTCTTGGTTTAGTCAGTTCATAAGAGAAAGATACACATTTACAAACCGCCAGTTTTACTGTCAGAGCTATAATCCAATCATGTCAAAGTAAAAATTCCTAAATAGAATCATCTGAAAGCAAGAAACAAACTACCACTTCAGGGCAGAATAACATTTGGCATTTGACTAAAAACATAATAAAAGAACAAAGCATAATGTAACAACACACCTCTCTTGCTTTTTCCAGAAGATGTTGGTACTTCTTTAACACTTCTTCTTTTTGATTTAACCTTGCCTGCATATTTGCAATGGTCTGCTGAGCAATTTTCAGTGTGTGATGTGATTTTGGTTCCACCTCTTTTCTGCCCAGTTCAGCTATAAGCTTTTCACGTTCTGCAGTGGCAGGCAATCGAAGCCTTAGTTCAGTGATGACTTTGTCTCTTGACAGAATATTTTGCTCTGCTAACCGTAAAGCAGATTCTTTTTCTTTTAGCTTCTGCAATGATCGAATCACAATAAAATTATTAAAGTATATTTTTTCATTTAAGAATGTCTCATCTGAATTTTGGTCAGAGTAATTATGAGCAAAAAAAGGAGTTTCACTTTATTTTTCACATCATACTTATACTAGTGATATACTGATATTAAGAAGGTTTTATATATATATATGCATTTATATATATATGTGTGTATATATATATTTTTTCCATGTGACAGCACAGTTATCTACTTGCACATTTATTTATGAGATTACAACACGTGTTATAAACTTCACTTTTCACTTTATTTAGCGCCTGTAATTTTTGAACAGGAAATGTCCGGGGGTAGTAGATTTAGAAAGGAAATGCCATAAACCATTCCTTTTAGTTCGGCCCAGTAACTCTCAGAGCCCTAGAAAAGTAATCCATAAAAGTCAGCTGAGTATAAAACACTGGAACTTTAGTGGCCTAAGTCAATGAATCACCGTTATAAAATCTGTAGCTTATTAAAATAAAACAGGAAAAATGTTAACTCTTGTATAGGATTAAGGCAGATATTTTAAATCAAATAACTCAGTGGCAATTCACATAAACGACAAATCCTACAATTACTGAAAAAAACCCTGTTTCCTCAATTTATTTAAAATGTACTATTTTATTTACAAAATTTTAAAATGTATTTACCATTACTGTTTAGATGGAAAGCAAAATGAAAATTATCTCACCTATTAAGCAAATTTAAGACCCAGATTAAAGAAATAATTTCTAGCTCTTTCAAACCTTTTGACCATCCATAAGAGGAGTGAACCCAGACTGATTCAGAGCATACAGCATGCGCTTCAAAATAAAACATAAAAACAAACAAGTATGAAAACAATTCTTGATCATATAGGGAAAGGTAATACATTGCTCATAAAATGACAAGCAGATGCTTTTTGTTTCCTTTCATGCTTAATAGTACTGATCAGTGAGTGACAAGTAGTGATGAAATGGACAGTGAATTCAAATTAACCCTATCTTCTGTTCCCTGTAATAATGTTCTTTATTAAAAACATTATAGTAGAATAGAAAAGATTAGAATTAGCAACAGATTCATGATTCCATGCTTCGCTCTGTTAAGTAATATTTAGAAAATTCCACAAACATACCCAATAATACACTAATAAAAATGCAAATTCTTCTAATTACCTCTTCTAGTGATTTACAAGTTGCCTGTGTTTCGAGGATTATTCGAACATTCTCCTTAATCTTTCTTAGAGCAATCTCAAGTTGATTGGGAAGGGGCAAACTGGGGTCTGGCAATGATCCTGTCGCCTCTTCAAACTATTAAGAAATAGCATTTTTGAAAAAAAGCAGTTACATAACTAAAAAGAATACTGTTAAAACTATGGCATGGCTAAACCTCACTTATATTTTAAATAAAAGAAGATAATATCAATTAAAATTCGATCTGACTTTAAAAACACTTCTGTGGGTTAACATTATAGGTTATGCTATAGAGTAGCAAACGGAATTAATTATACCTTTTGTGCTGCTTTTAGTATTTCATTTTGCTGATGGTCAAAAATGTCTAGTTGGCGTTCCAGCTCAACTTCTCTTTGGTCCCAGGCCATCTGCCTTTCTTCATGAAACTATCAGACACACACAGAGACATTCACCAAGCACATAACAAAAACGTTTACAAATAAGTTTTTATTTAATCCTTACAACAATCCTTTGGGGTCACTGTTTTCTCATTTTATGAAAAAGGAAGCAAACTCAGAGAGATTAAGTAACTTGCCTAAGATCACAGAGATAGAAAATATGAAGTCAGGATTTCAATCTCTCCATGCATCCATCCATCCATCACATTTAATTATATATACTATATGTTAAGCGCTATTCTAGGCAATAAATAAATATGTATGTAATATGTTAGAGGGTGATGAGTGCTGGAGAAAAATGAACTTATATAATCCCTAGTTAGGGAATCTTGATGGTAGAATTTACTGTTGTATACTGGGTGGCTAGCGAAGGCGTCATTGTTAAGGTAAGACATTTGAGCTAAGACCTAGAAGCAAAGAGCATAATACAAGGATCTGGGCGAAGAACACTTTAACTGGAGGGAACAACAAAATTTGCATGAACTTAGGGAATTTTGTCTGCCTCTAAAGTGTATATGCTTTATTCTACACCAAGCTACCTTCTACTCCATCAGGGAGAGCCAGTAGAAACTCATAATTGTGAAGAGTCAAATAACTAATATCAAAATAAAAATTAACTTTCAAATTTATGTATTATTCCTTTTATGTATAAAATTACTATTACAACGTAAGTAAAAATACATAAATTTTTTGATGCCTTAGAAAATAAGAAACAGGGGCGCCTGGATGGCTAAGTGTGTTAAACGTCCAAACCTGCAGTTCAGGTCATGATCTCACATGAGATCAAACCCTGCGTCGGGCTCTGCACTGACAACCCCCAGAGTCTGCTTGGGATTCTCCCTCTCCCTCTCTCTGCACCCCCCAGCCCCCCGCACTCACGCTCCCTGGCTCACGCTCTTTCTTCTTCTCTGTCTCTCAAAATAAATAAACAGACATTAAAAAAAATAAGACACAGAATCTATTATAACAATAATAATGAGAGCTATAATCAATTAAGAGAATAATGCAGAGGTGCTTGGGTTGTTCAGTAGGTTAAGCATCCAACTCTTAGTTTCAGATCAGGTCATGATCTCAAGGTTCATGAGACAGAGCCCCATATTAGGCTCTGTGCTGACAGCCTGAGCCTGCTTGAGATTCTCTTTCTGCCCTTCCTGAGCTCTCTCATGTGCACACCGCACGCGTGTACACACACACACACACACACACACACACACACACACACAGAGGCTCTCTGTGTCTCTCAAAATAAATAAACTTCAAAAAGAGAATAATGCAATCACTCATGCGATATTATGTTTAGCATCTTAGCAACAAAACGGCAAAATAAATATAAAATGAAACCTTGTTTTGCTGCACAATTTCTTCCTCCAGACTGCTGATTGTATGCTCATATTCAGAAATTATATTATTCAAATATTTTATTTCTTCTTTATCCTTGACTAATTCTCTATTTAGTTTAAGCTCTTGAAGACGTAGTTCTTCTATTTTCATATGCCAATTGATTACCTAAACATTTATAAATTACATGTACAAATGTAAACTGACTACATAAATATTTCCCCATCAATTTTAATAATTTTAATTGAAACTAATATTCTTTGAGATAAAAATTATTCTTGGTTGAGTCACATGGCAAGGTTTATTTAAAATTTTCATAGTCTTTTACAAAAATACGTGCAATCTTAACATAAAACATTCTTCAAATCATGTGGGAATGGGTAATACTAATACTACCATTTATTCATTTATTTTCATATATGTAATTGAAACATTGGTTTTACATTTAAAAGGTAATCCTAAATACTTCTAAACTAGAAATTAAAATTTAGTAGCAAGCTAATTGCTTTTCATTTAATGCATACCAAATGGGGGTAAAAACAAAATTATTAAAAAATAAATGTGGGTCTACTACCTGTAAATAATTTTAAACAGATAATAATTATGAAGGGTATAATTCAACTGATAACCACTATAATGTTTACAAATAACTAAAATTAGTATTTAATTAATATACATAAACTTTTCTAGAATGTTTCAAGTTCTTTGATAGTATACAATCTAAGCATTTCTACCAAAATCACTGTTTAGAAGAGTTTCGTTTTATTATCACAAATAGACTATCAAATAGCCAAAACTCTTAACTTATAAAACCTAAATTAATAATATAATTGGAATTTTTGTCATATTGGAAGCATTTTTCATATAGCTATGTGTTAAGATCTTAAAATTACTTTTTAACTCTTTTTGGAAATACTGAACCGAAAATCAATGTTTTACCTTTTGGGCTCCCCTGGCATCCTTTAAAGTGCTTATTAACTCTTCAAGCCCTTTTAACTTTAACTCCATTTCCATTGTTTTGTTTTCCATATTTCTATGCTCTTGTTGAGAATTTTTCATTTCTTGCATTATCTTAAGTTTGTCGTTTTGTAATTGAATCATCGTTTTGGAGAACTTTTCCTGTTGTGCCAAGGGTAAAGCTCCACTAAACTGTCGTCGGAGAGACTGAATTGTTTGGCGCAGATGTTTTGCTCTGTTTCTCCCCTCCAGACGGGCATAATAGAGAGCCTGTTCCTTTTCATCAAGTTTCTGCTCTAAGCGCAAATTACAGGCCTCCATCTTCTGCAGTTTAGATGTAACTGACTCCAACTTACCAAGAGCAGTAGCCTCACTGATTTGAAGAGAGACGACGTGTTGATGCAACTTGGCAATTAGTGCCCTTTCATCAGACTGTGCCTGATATAAAACGAATATATCTGTAATCAGTTTCAAGTTTTTCTAATGACACTTTTCATGGATTTAAAACTGCAACTTACTACATAAATTTAAAAAGTGTGCTTTATGAGATGCTATAAAAATCTAGCCTAGCTCTAATACAGATTACCAAAATCTTGTCAAAGAAAAAGCCCCACGATCAAACATTTAAAATGTAAATCTAGGATCCAACTAAATAACGGCTGGCATATTACTGGTTTTGTTTTACACCTTCCATATGTAAATAACAATGTTGGGATAACACTAATGTGGACACTTTTATTAACCTTAAACAATTTATAATGGGAGAGTATGTAAAAAGCTATACATTACTACAAGAGAAAATACAGGTATGAAAAAGTTACTATTTCTCCTCAAATCTTAACCTTGATTAGCTGCCAGCACAATGTATTTGTATGTAAATGCTTTTCTGTATCATGAATGATGTTTCAAATTAAAGTTTTTCTAATCAGGTTACCATGAACAAGTATTAGACGTTCCATTTGATTTAGCCTATGATTAAAACCATAAAATTATTCAATATCTAATGTGAATTTAGGAAGAAGAAAAAAACCCACTTAAAAGAGCCGATAATGTACTTACCTGATAGTCTAACAGTTGCATTCTGACAGATTCTAATTCTTTTTCCCTGGACTGTTGTTGTGCATTCAAAATTTCAACTTGTCTTTTGGCAATATCAGAAATCTCTTTCAGTCTAGGAAATAAAAAGATAATTTAGGAACAATTAGGTCCATTTTCTAAGTAAATACTAATATTTCAGATTTTTAGATTCTTGGAAAAGCAACTAATTTCCAGCATCTTTTCTTCGCATGATACACTAAAGCAAAACTTCCTAAACTGTTTAATGAAATATTAATTCCATGAGAGTTGTTAAAAAACTCCATTCCCAAAATTCCACTCCCTTGAAAATTCATAATAAATAGTATTGTATGAAATGATCTGAGAAGTTCCAAAGTAAAAAATTATCTCTTTCTATACCATAATATACTTATTACCCTAGTTTGGCAGAGCTAGAATAAGGTTGAAGTAGGTTTATTTGACATAACTGCACAGTTAAGAATGCAGAAATTTAAAATTCCTAGGTTCCCTAGGTGGATTAATATATGCTTTGCTTGGGGCGCCTGGGTGGCTCAGTCGGTTAAGCGTCTGTCTGGCTTCAGCTCAGGTCATGATCTCACGGTTTGTGGGTTCGAGTCCCACATCGGGCTTTGTGCTGACCCCTAGCTCAGAGCCTGGAGCCTGCTTTGGATTCTGTGTCTTCCTCTTTCTCTGACCCTCTCCTGTTCATGCTGTCTCTCAAAAATAAATAAAAAACATTAAAAAAAATTAGTATATGCTTTGTTTTAAATTTATAAGCTATCAGAAGTGAAAAAAAGATTATATGCTTACTATAATTAGAAAAACGGGAGAAGCTTGATGATAAATTATTAAATTTCCTCCAAGATTACTACTATATGACCACACAGGTAAAGCAAAAATGCATTTTACTTTGGGTTAGAATAACTTTAGTGCACTGTGACAGATAAAACAGGTTCCCTTATTCTGATTAGAAATACTCATTACCAGTTATGTAAGTTTTAAAAATTAAAATAAAATGAATAATTATAAATTAGTTTATCTCAAAAGGTGAGGTCTATTAGATAAGAGGAAGAATACAAAATGGAGTCCTTCATAGTGAGGTGGTCTGAAAATGATGGACATTCCCAAAGGACTATCAATACTCCAAAAAAATGGGTGTAAATTTATAATAGGCTAATCATAAAACCCTTTTTACGAATTATTTGTGGTTGGCAGATCAACTTTTGTTATGGCTCCTATTACCCTTCTACTGAAGTAACTCGAAAGTACCCAGGAGAATGAGTACATAGCATCTAGCTGACACACGATATTTACACCTTAAATGTATTTTGTGTTCCAAGTGAATAAACTATTTCCACATGTAAAATAAAAACCACAATGTTACTTTAGTGTTAGTAAGTGTAATTATATGAGTTAATATGTTTAATACCTAGCACAGTATACAGTATTTAAAAAATGTAAACTGAATCATTTTCTGAATTTTTCATTTTATTAGAATCTAAAGAAACAAGTAGAAGAGATACTAGTACTCCTTTAAAAAAGAGAAAAAACTTAAGTTTATTTTATTATTTTTTAAAAGTTTACTTATTTTAGGAGAGCAAGAGAGGGGAGGGACAGTGGAGGGGAAGAGAGGAAATCCCAAGCAGATTCCATGAGTCCAGCACTGAATCTGATGTGAGGCTCAAACTCCCAAACCATGAGATCATGCCCCGAGCTAAAACCAAGAGCCAGATGCTTAATCAAATAAGCCACCCAGGCACCCCTTTATTTCTTTTTAATCAAAATTTATTTTTTTGCTAAAAAATGCTACCCATCATCTGAGCTTTCAGCGATCCATAATCTTCCCTTAATGATGCTGGCTGATCAGGGTACTGGTTACTTAATGCTGGAGTGGCCATGGCGATTTCTTAATATATATTAAAAATATATTTATATTTGTTATGTTGTTTTATTTCAGTACAGTTAAAATACAGTGTTATACTAGTTTCAGGTGTACCACATATTGATTCAACAATTCCACACATTACTCAGTGCTCTTCACAAGAAATGTGCTTCTGAATCCCTATCACCTAATTAATCCATCCCCCTACCCACCTCTGCTCCGGTGACCAAGTTTGTTTTCTATAGTGAAGAGTCTGTTTCCTGGTTTGTCTCTCTTTATTTCTTTTTTTCCATTGCTTTGTTTCTTAAATTCCACATATGAGTAAAGTCATATAGTATTTGTCTTTTTCTGACTTTCTTATTTCACTTAGCATTATATTCTCTAGCTCCATGCATGTCATTGTAAATGGCAAAATTTCATTCTTTTTTATGGCTGAATAATATTCCTTTACACACATACATATGTGTATGTGTATACAATACACACACATATACATACCACTTCTTTATCCATTCGTCTATCAAGGACACTTGGGGGGTGATGGTCATGGAGGAGGGCACTTGCGGGGAAGAGCACTGGGTGTTATATGGAAACCAACTTGGTAATAAATTACTTAAATAAACAACAAAAAAAGGACACTTGGGCTGCTTCCATAATTTGACTATTGTAAATAATGCTGCTATAAACATGGAGGTGCATGTATCCTTTAAATTAGTGTTTCTGTTTTGGGGGCTAAATACTTAGTAGTATTTAGAGTAGCTCTATTTCTAACTTTCTGAGGAGCCTCCATACTGTTTTCCATAATGGTTGCTCCATTTACATTCCCAACAACAGTGCAAAAGTCTTTTTTTTTTTCCTACATCCTTACCAGTACTTGTTTTTTGTGTTTTTGATTTTAGTATTCTGACAGGTATGAGGTGTTTTCTCATTGAAGTTTTGGTTTGCATTTCCCTTGAGAGCATCTTTTCATGTGTCCATTGGCTATCTAGGTATCTTCTTTAGAGAAATGTCTGTTCACTTCTTCTACCCATTTTTAATCAGATTGTTTTTGGGGTTGAATTGTATAAGTTCCTTATATATTTTGGATACTAACTCTTTATCAGATATAAGAAACTTAAGCTTAAATAAGTTGAATGACCACCACACTTCCCTCCAAAAAAAATATTAATATGACAAAGAACTAGATTGCATAGGGTCTTGATTCCAAATTCAGTGCTTTCTGCAATTCTATTCCTGGACTGTGAAAAATATGAATCTTGAGAAGTTATTTCTTCTTCAGTGGTATTATTTATGCCTGTTAAAAATTAATCTTATTAGTATTTAACCTTGTTCTTACAAAAACAACAAAAATAAAAACAACCAGTATCAACTCCACTAAGAATATGACCCCAAACCCCTATAACTAGGCTTCTTAAAGATAAATTAGAGTAGATGCATCTAATGACTGAAAAGTTTGCATGTACCTACTTTGACACTTCAACTCTTAGTTCCATTTCAGTCTTCTCCAATTCTAGAATCCGCTGCCTATCAGCATCACTCACTGTCTTGCTCACACTCTCAGCTAGTTCATCTCTTAACATCTGTTCCACCTTCTGTGCTTCCAAATTGATTTTGGTAAGCTACGAAAAAGTAACAAAAAATGTCCAGATATATTAGTTTTTGGTAAGGTTTTCCTCTCAAATTAGATATTACTACAGTTCTCTTTACTTGGCATTAGTCCAGATACTGAACTGAGTGTGAAATATTAAGAATGGATTGAAGAGGGTAAAGAGTCAGGAACAGATTATAAACACTTAGGTTATATGCCCACCTACCAAAAGTCATTTGTATTAGACAACTCATAGTCTAATATTTGAATCCCTGATTTTCTAACAGTTCTTTCAAATGTGGTAATATATTATGCTTTACTTCAATTATATCATCTATAAATAATGATGAATGAGTTAATAAAATCTTAACACATTTACTGACTCTGTTAAAATAAACAAAATGACAAATATGTTTTGAAAAGTATACTAATTCTGAGGTTGCCTGGGTGGCTCAGTCGGTTAAGCATTTGACTTCAGCTCAGGTCATGATCCCACAGTTCGTGAGTTCGAGCCCCACGTCAGGCTCTGAGTTGTCAGCACAGAGCCTGCTTCAGATTCTGTGTCTCCCTCTCTCTCTGACCCTCCCCCATTCATTCTCACTCACTCTCTTTCTCTCTCTCTCACTCTCTCAAAAATAAACATTAAAAAAAATTAAAATAATGAAAAGTATACTAAATCTCAAAGTAAATATTATGAGTGCCACTTCATCATTAATTGTTGAATACTTGGAAATTGTTTTAATTAACAACTGATTTAATATTTCTGAGCATATCAAAAAAGTCTAAAACCTACTATTAAAATGTAATGTCCTAAGAGCAGAAATTACTGTCTATTTTATTTCCTGTGATAAAACTAGCCACCATACAGTGTCTGGCATATAACAGGCACTCAATAAATATTTGTTAAATGAACTATGGTTGTGGAAGGCAATATCAATATTAAGCAAATTATATCTTTTTACATTAAATCTAATAATGTAACACTGATGAGAAATAAGAACTCATTCACAGAAATACCTGTCTTTTTAAACAATTCAGATTAAAAACACATCTTTTATTTATCCATTACATGAAACACAGCACGGTATTAATGTTACTTCAGAAATACAATGTCCAACATGACTAGTCCTTTATGCTAACTGCATGAAAAAAATTATATCAAACCTCAGCAAACTTGGCTTCCAATTCAAAATTACGTTCTTCCATTTGCTTTAATGAAGTCCTTACATGTTCGTACATTTTCTGAGAATGTTCAGCCCGTTGCCTTTCATTTAATTCTTTCATCTCCAGCATAGTGATTTTTTTTGAAATAGAAACAATTTCACTGTTGGTTATTGATTTCTTTGCCTTATCCATGTTCGATTCATTTCCTATATGCAATAATACTAAGTCAGTCTCAAGCCGTTATCAAAATTATATCCCAAATATTTTAGACACTTGTTTTTTTTAAATGTTTAAATGTTTATTTAGTTTTGAGAGAGAGAGAGAAACAGAGTGCAAGCAGGGGAGGGGCAGAGAGAGAGAGGGAGACATAGAATTGGAAGCAAGTTCTTGGCTCTGAGCTGTCAGAACAGAGCCTGACATGGGGCTCTAACTCACGAACTGTGAGATCATAACCTGACCTAGAGTCAGACACTTAACTGACTGAGCCACCTAGGCGCCCCCGGACACTGTATACAAGGATGCAATAATATGATTCCATGGATAACACATGATACTTATGAATTATTACAGACCTAGATTCCAGTTTTAGCTCTGCTGCTTCCTGTCTGGACACTGTCTATCTCATTTAATCTCTCTGGAATTTACATTCATCAACAGTCGAATGATAATAAAAGTTATTCCTTATAGAATTTAGGAATTTCTATAGGGAATCCAGCACTTATTTAAGAGAGAGAGTAAAATGAACAGAGAACTTACTACAATTGAATATAATACTCCTTTTCTATATCTTAGTTTAAATGATATCTTCTTTCATGTAGCAGCTACATGGAAATCAATTCACCCTTAATCTCTTAATGAATTAAAAATTACATTTCTAAAAGTAGCTTATTTTAGATAATATTAGGCCCAATGTTAGGCTTCACTAAACTACTACATGTCCCAGTTACCAACTTAATAAAACATCTCTCTTTTGTAACAGAAACCTTGAATAGCACTAGAGCTCTAAGATCTAGAAAACAAACATATAAAAACACTTTATCCAAAGGAGCAAATTTATTTGAAAATTATAAAGCACAATGCTAGTAAGATAAAATTATTTAAATGTCATAAACTAAGATAACCACTTGAAAAATGAAGATGGAAAACCATTTTAAAAATGAATATGGAAAGTCCTAGCAGGACCAACAAAGATTTTAATATCCTATGGAGACAGTAATATCTGTTAGATATACATGAAGAGATTCATTGAACACCATAAACAATAGCAAAAATAAGAAAGCCTAGTGATTCAATCACTCAAATGGTAAGATATTACATGAATATTTGTATGTGTAAGAATGATGAATAAACAAATATATTCATATGTACTACATGAATACGTATATAATATTTATATAATTTAAAATATATATATGTTTACCATTAGAGTCAAACTTACATTTATTTTATTGTTTTAAGGTTTTTTTTAAATTCCAGTTAGTTAACATACAGTGTACTATTAGTTTTGGGTGTACAATATAGTGATTCAACACTTTCATCCAATATCCAGTGCTCAGGTAAACATGTATAAGGTAATACAAAAAAAAATAGTAAAACTATAGATAATATAAACTCTTTTCAAAAATTTTTGATGTTTTATGGTGACCTTTTAATTTAAATGTATCAAATGATGCATTCCTAATATAACTTTACACATGGTAGAAAACTTCTAAATACTACCACTAAAATCAAGGTATTTAAAAATTGTCACCAGTCTTGATTGTTAAATGGTTTAAAATAATTAATGCTTTGTCATTTTTTAGTATATGTGATATCACTAGGAATTAATCTGATCTAATAACTAAAACCCATATTTTGGTAGTGATTAGAAAAAGATATTATTCATTAAACTGTTAGGCAGAGTTCATTCTTATCAAAATACTTCCTTTTCATCTGATATAGAAAAGGAACTATAAGTGAATAATATATTCAGTACTAGCTCTTCATCATTTTACATTAGCAGAGTCATAATACTTACCTAATTTAGTTTCTTGTTCCCAGGCTTGTTCAACAGTGTGAAGTTTTTCCTTGGTAATCTCCAGTTCTTTATTTATAGACTCCACTTGCTCTTTCAGGGATGCATTTTCACACTTAATAAAACAAATATCATTGAGAAATTACATTATAATTCATGCTAACACAAATGATATTGCCTTAACTTATGTAATATCTCCTAGAACTCACAATCCATTTTTTAAACAAAATTAGGAGCTCCCCACATGTAATATATACACACATACATATATATGTACACACATATGTATGAAAATATTTTCAAATAATAAATATCTTGTGTATCCAGTATGTAGCTTCTGAGTATCAGCTTCTGTTATGTTCACTTTGGCCAAACTGCAATGCTTAGAGTTTCGACACAAATATTTACTGAGCATCACCAGCATGCCATCAGCATCAGATGCTGCATGTCCACGTACAAAATTCTGGCCTTCACAGGCCTCACCATTTAGCATCCAGGGTACCTGTGTGTGGCAGGAGTTGGGGAGGGTGTGGAAGACAGCAGACAGTGAACAGGTAAGTGAACCAAAAAATCTGACAGTGTAAAGATCTAGAAAGAAACAGAGTATGTGTCTGGAAAAAAATAAGAGGAACTATATCAAGATAGAATAGTTAAATAAGGCATTAACTACTGACGAGGTGGTATTTAAACTGGAAGCTAAGGTATGAAAAGGAGCCAGTCTTTTTCTTTTTTTTCAGTTTATTTATTTTGAGAGACAGAGAAGAGCAGGGGAGAGGCAGAGAAAGAGAAAGAGAGAGAGAGAGTCCCAAGCAGATCCCATGCTGTCAGCACAGAGCCCAATGTGGGGCTCAATCCCATGAACCATGAGATCAGGACTTGAGCCAAAATTAAGAGTCAGACACTACCTGACTGACTGAGCCACCCAGGTGCCCTAAGGAGGAGCCAGTCTTGACAAGAAGCTGGTCAGAGAAAACAGCTGATATATTGATAAACTCTGATGCTGTGCTGCGGACCAATTTTGGGGAGTTAGAGAACTTCAGCAGAGTCAGCAAAAATAACAGCGATGAGTAGTGTAAATTAAAGCTGGAGTGATAATAAGGGGGCCATACTAGGTCAGGCACGGTATGTCAAGAAAATCAACGAGAATTCAACTTAATATATAATAGGAAATCATTTAAACATTTTAAACTGGAAGGTTTTTTTGTCATTTTTTTAAAAAATGTTTTTAATATTTGTTTGTTTTTGAGAGAGAGAGAGAGAGCATGAGCACGGGAGGAGCAGAAAAAGGGGGAGACACAGAATTCAAAGCAGGCTCCAGGCTCTGAGCTGTCAGCACAGAGCCTAAAGCAGGGTTTGAACTCATATATATATATATATGGAAAAACACTATATTCCAGAAAACTGGTAGTTCAATTTCAAAAACAAACTATAGAAGTACTTAGAGCACCATAAGAGATGACATGAGGTAAGTGGGGGCTAATCACAAAAGGAATTTGACTTTTATTCCGTAAGTGGCTGACAGCCATTAATAGGTTCCATGAAGCAAAGGCGTGGTCACATGGTCAGATTCACATTTAGAATGACCACTGTGGTGGAAGGAAGGAGGAGGCAACACAGGAGACAAGGATAGAGTAACGGCTACCACAACATACGTAATAAAGAATAAAACTGAGAAATGGCCAATAGGGATAAAAATAAAACTGAAAAATTACCATTAGGGATAAAAATATTCAGAATTACAATTGAGATGCAGGAAGAGAAATGGATATAACACAAATGTAATTTTTTTTTTATTTTAAGGAAAGATGAAAAATGTTTGGAAAAATAGATAAATAAAAGTTAAAAATTACTCATTACTATTATCTACACAGTATATTTCTTACATGGGATTTTCAAATCCTACAGAGGAAGAGTGCAAAGGACATGAAAAATGGGGAAAAATAAAATTTATTATTACCATACCTAAATATTAAAAATTTTCTACAGAAATTAACAATCATTTCTCTTTGGCAAAACAGTAAAAAGTAAACTAATCATGATTCTTGTTAGTATTAATAAATCACTTAGATAATTTTGTAGGAGTCATTCAAAGCTATTCGAAATAACATTTGGGTGTTTTACTGAATGTGATCCCTCTAAGCAAGTAAAATCTATGAAGCTAACAAAATCAGACCTCATTCCATTCCTAGAAGAGGATCACAAAAGAGAAGTCAAACGACACAAGCCCCTATTTCTGAAGAGGAAGATGAACAAATCAGGAGCTGGTTTTCCTTGCTGTTAAAGATATGGAGGTCAAGTGGCTAGAAGAGGAGGACAAGAGTTCTGGGGCCATATCCACAGACCGTTTGAATGAATATATGACACCTCATCCTATTTTCCTTATCTGTACAGTTAAAAAGGACGGGGATTTCCAGAGCTCATCCAGGGTCAAGAAGAGCCATTCTCGTTTACATCCATCCCAAGAAACATAAGCCAAGAGGTATAAGAAAGTAAGTTGTACGGGGATCAGGGAGAAGATAAAAGGCTGGGTATTTAATGATGCCTCCTCTTTCAGTTACAATCCTATCCCTATCTGGTTCACACTTCTGTTTCTTTAAGTGCCTGGCGTTAAGTGGCTTGATTCAATATAATTTTGCAAGTGGACTAAGGAGGATGACAGGATGAAGTCACTCTGCACCTACTGATGGCACCCAAGAAGAACCACTAATATTACAAAGTTTGAGGATCATATACACTTACCTCTAAGTGTTCCAAGTTACTTGTTCTTTGAACAAGCATATTATCTTTTTGCAAGATGTCCCTGTACTTTGCAGTCAGTTCATTGTACTGTTTATTGGCCAATTCTAGTTCAGACAAAGAAACACTATTATCTATAACTTTTTGCAGTGCTGCAATCTTGAAAATGGCCATTTCCTATGTAAACAAAGATACACTGAGTTAAGTTGTTGTACTTTTTTCTAGTGAGGCACTAGCCACTTTTGAGAAGGGTAAGATAATACAGCCGAAAGCAAAACAAATTTTAGAATCATTTAAAAAGATTTCTCATGTATTAAAAATATTACAATGATTATTAATTTCTTTCATATAAGAAATAGTACTACTTAGAAATTCTAAAACATAATAAATATCAAAATAAAGGGAATCCTTTCATAACTATCCTAGTAAAATGAAATTCAATTTCAGGAAAGCATAATACACAACAGCAAGAAAATATCTATGTCACTCAAAAGAATACTACTTGGCAATGAGAAAGAATGAAATCCTGCCATCTGCAGCATCATGGACGGAACTGGAGGGTATTATGCTAAGTGAAATAAGTCACGCACAGAAAGACAGATATCATGTTTTCACTAAGATGTGGAACTTGAGAAACTTAACAGAAGACCATGGGGGAAGGGAAGGGAAAAAAATAGTTACGAACAGAGAGAGAGGGAGGCAAACCATATGAGACTCTTAAATACAGAGCACAAACTGAGAGTTGATGGGGGGAACCTTAAATCGTTGCAAACGTCCAATTTTTTCACCAACTTCAGCTTCCATTGATATCAATTCATTCTTCTGTTTCCCATTTTCTTTCCTAAGCTGTCGCTCCACTTCTAATAAGGTAGTATATTGTCTTATGAGGGACTTTTCATTCACTTGCAAGACTGTGATTTTTCTACTATATTCCGAAAGTGTTTTTTTCATTTCATCTGGATCCATTTGAAGAGCACTGAGCAAATTCTGCACAAAGACACATTGACATTAGTATTGAATGTAGCTATCTCAGTTTGTACAATAGCATATATCGATTTCAAAGGATTTTATTTACATTATATTCTTTTACTTTTATAGCATCTTGTTGGATTTGATCCTCGAGTTTTTTCTTTTCCTCTTTCACTGTTTCAGATTCTGTTTTCCAGGTCTCCTTTTCACTTAAAGAAGATAAAAATGACAATATTGTAAACTTAATAAAATATTTAACTACAGAAAAGGACAACTTTAAATTATGGAAATTTAAAGTTTTCATAAGACAAGAAACATCATAGCTACTAGTACCTGATAATAGAATAACTCAAAATTCCATTCAAAAATATTTAGCCTGGAAGTTATATTTTTATTAAATAAATGCAGCGTAAATAAATTATTTTACCAAGTTACTTTCATTATTCCATGAGTCATAACTTTACAATTGTAACAATATAACAATTGAAGATGAATCCTAGAAACATTTTATTAAAAACAATATAGGAAAATAATTACACTCCAAAATAAATTCTGGAAATCAGGTCTCAATGTTCAGACCCTAATCTTACACTCGAGTGTTAATTTAAACACCTGAAATATATAGAATACAAACAATACTAGGAATCATTTGACTAAAAAAAAAAAAAAAGTGTGTAAGATACTGCTGCCGACCCAAGAGACAGTCCACAGGCACCTGCAATCCAGTCGGCATAAACAACTTACAGTGACATCATTCACTCTCTTTGCCACTGAATGGTTTGGACTTGAACATATGACTTATACAGCTCATTAGCTGAACTCTGGCTAATGTAATCTGAGTCAAAGTATGCTCTGCTAGAAGACTCGAAAAATTTTTTATGTAAAAATGAAAAGTCATGTGGGAAAGAACTTGCCTCTTCATCAGTGGGCATAGTTCCATCTTCCTTGAACTCTTGCACCTATTTTATAAACTAGAATAGGAGAAAATGACAACCCCTCAACATGACCTACCCTATGATTATAAAATATAACTTTATATTTTATAATATATAAACCCAAATGCTTTGGGTTTCTTGTTAGATCACATAATAATTTCCCTTCATGTTTCAATCACCTTTGCTCAGGTATTCTAATGACTACTAAGAAAATTACTCTGTTGATGCAGATGAAATAACAGAGATAAGGAGAAATGTAATGGTTACCAATGAATATATATCAATAATGTTGACAGTGATGATGAAGAATGATGCTAACAGCTGATATTTATAATAAATGTTCACGTGCCAGGACATTTACAAAATGCTCATATCTGAGCATTTTCACATAATAATTCAATTAAATTTTGTAACAACCCTATGAAAAAGGCATTACTATCTCAGAAATTTAAAGAAACTAAGACATAAAGTAGAAGGGAAGAGGCATGAGGGAAGGGTAAAACAAAATATCTAAGTATTTTCTTACATTAGTTTCATCATTAATAAGAATATGTTGCAACTAAATTGTAAAATTTTGTTAGCACTTATACCTTAGATATTCTTTATATAATAAGCTTTGTTGATGACGAATTACTGCAAATTTTCTGTTATAGTCCTCAAGAGAATCTTCTAAATTTTTAAATTTATTTTCTTTATATTCTAGTTCCTAAAAATTGGTTTAGAAATAAGGATTAAAAAAATCAGATTTTATATCTGAAAGTATTATTCATAATCTGACAAGATTACAGAAAATACATAAAAGAGTTACCAAATCCATTAATAATTCAGATAATTTCTACAGTATTTTGAACATCTTAATTTAAGGCATATGGAATAAGGCAATATATATAAAAAGTATTATAAAATTGGTAAAGTATTTTTATATTTGTTAGTTTCCATAACCATATAAATTACCAGATACAAGGTCACAAACTTACCTCCAGTCCACTCAGCCTCACGTACCCTTTTGGTAACTTAACTGTTCATGCCTCTATTCAAATGCCCTTTCCAATTTTTTCATTTTGTGAATAAAGAAAGAGACTTTGAAAGATTAACTAGACATTAAGAAACTCATCACCACTACACTTAGTAACCATTCCTAAGCATATATGACAAGCTTGGTGTCAGATACATGCAGATTGAACTCTCGAAATCAGGTCATATGACTCCAAAGGCTTTGGCTACATCCATCACTCTTAGGTATGAGAGTCCAAGTACCTGTTTTGCCACTATAAACAGGCTTTCAGATTTGCAATTGGTGCTCCCTACTCTACCACAATACCTCTTATGTGTTTTTTTCTATATAGATGAAAAAAAAAAAAAGCCAGGAATGTTATCTCAAGCAACATGACAATACTGGCATTACTTGTTGACAGTGTTCCTATACTGCAGGAGAATAAGAGAAGTCATAGAGTGCTAAGGGGCACCTGGGTGGCTCAGTTGGTTAAGCATCTGATACCTGATATCAGCTCAGATCATGATCTCACGGTTCATGAGTTCGAGCCCCATGTCACGCTCCTCACTGACAGCATGGAGCCTGCTTGGGATTCTCTCTCTCCTGCTCTCTCTGTCTCTACCCTACTCTCTCTCTCTCTCTCAAAATAAATAAACTTTTTTTAAAAAGTGCTAAAATTATAAACTTAAAAGTAGTGATATAACATTAATTATAAAGTAATGTTCTTATAGGTGGTAAGGTTGTCCCTTCCTTAGATAACAAATTCTAATATTCAAAAAAAGATTAATTTCCAAATACAGAAATGCATATTTGATAATCAGACTCAAGTATAGCTACAAATGGATCATCTATGAAATGGAAACAGATGTATTTTGATTGATTCCAAACACATTTTTGTAATTATCTTTTAAATTTTTTTAACATTTGTTTATTTTTGAGAGAGAGAGAGAGAGCAAGCACGAGCAGGGGAGGGACAAAGAGGGAGACAAAGGATCTGAAGCAGGCTCTGTGCTGTGCGCACATAGCCCCATGTGGGGCTCGAACTCACAAACCCTGAGATCATGACCTGAGCCAAAACCAAGAGTCAGATGCTCAATCCAGGCACCCCTGTATTTATATTCCTAATGAACATGATGTTATGGCTATTACACTTTAAATGAAATAATGAAAAGCACCTCTCATTAGGTCATTCACAATGACCACAATATAGAGAGCAAGACTGACAAACAGGCCTGTCTAATTCACTAATGGATTAACAAGGTAAAGGAAAGAAAGACATTAAAGAAAATTTGGTTTATAAACTTTTTCTTGTAGTTAACACAAAAAAGGAACAATTCTACTCATTTCACCAAAAAGCTATGTGAGACTTTATTCACTAGAATTGCGTATCCAACCAGCACTAACTAATAGTTCTCCCCTTAATTAGACATTACTACCTTGGCTGCTGCATGTTATTCTACCTATTATGTATTTCATATGACATGTATGTGGCATGAGATATGTCAGCATGCTTCTCATGCAGATGAAGAATAAATTTATTTACAAATTCCACTAAATATCAAAATCTATAAAAATATACCTCAATGATAATATTCTAAGAACACAAAAGAAGGTGTGAAGACTACATGAAAAAACATACTACCAATTACTTTTGTTATTTACATACAAAAATTTTACTACCTGTAAGATACGTATTAAATATTCATTCTGAGAATTAATAATATTGGCACTAGACGGTGCTATCCCATCAGGTAAGTCAACGCCTTTAAAAATAACATTTGATCCTTCTGATTGCCGTAAAAGAGTGGTCTCTTTTTCAAGATGATCTATCTGGAAAGACACAGTTCAGAAATGAGAATCACATCTCTTATACCCAAAGACAAATTTAAAAGCCATAACCTATACTTCTTACTGAATATTTTTAAAAAGTAAATGTATGAATGCCCTACCAAGCATTAATTAAACCATACTTGCAAATTCTATCTAGAAACCTAGGGATAGACAGCATTTTTGTATTCTTTTTTATTATAAAAGGTAGTTATTTCCCACTTAATTAAGAAAAATCCAGCAAGGAGCTTTCTTATTGTTAGATTAATTCAAGAGCAATTTTTTCCTTTTAAAAAAGTTAAAAGTTTAATATTAAGCCTATGTTTATAATATTTAGCATTTTCTACTACTTAATAAAATTTTTACCTTTAAATTTGCTTTTGCCAACTGCTGAGAATAATTTATAGCCTCCTTCCGAGATTCCTTGAGCTCCTGTCTTAATTCTTCATTTCTTCCAGTAAGTTGATCAACTTGGGCTTTCAAATGCAGATTCGCATCAAAGATTCCTTCTGCATTCTTTGATTCTATAGCCTAATATGTTTAGATTATATGTGAAGCAAAATACTAAAATTATCATTAAAAATTAACCTTTAAATAAATTTCACATTTAAGAATTTTACTCTTCCCACTGTCATGCATAACAAAATATGCTAAATCCATTTACTTAGGAATCTAAATTTATAAAATTCTAGATTAACTTCCATCAGCTTTCCCAAGCATAGTAATAATTATAATAATTAACAAACATTTAGCTAATTCTAGTAGACTGACTGGAAAAACAACTGGAAGGACTAGGGTTTAAATCCTAACCAATCTCTTACTAGCTCAGCAAGGGACTTAAATTCTTTATACCTTACTTTCTTTATCTCTAAAGAGGTAATGTTAGATCTGCTTCACAAAGTTTTTAACAGTCACAATGAGATAATTTAAATGCAAATACTTTGAAACTATGCAGCACTCATATTTAAAGCATGAGCAAAAGAGTAAAACAGTTATTACATTTAATTAAATGAATTTTTCATTGCTTCCTTCCACACAGTTGAAGCATAGATGATAAAAAGGCAAAGTAGGGTAACACAGTATTATCCAAGAGTGTTGATAAGCAAAAATAATATGTCAAATATTAAAATATTTTCTAAGAGGTTTCACTGGTCCTAATTCTCCAACAATGGCACAAATAAATATACATATACCCCATACACAACTATACAGTACATACATATAAATATATTTGCATTTAAAGAAACCATAGGGGCTCCTGGGTGGCTCAGTCCATTAAGCATCGACTCAATTTTAGCTCAGGTCATGATCTCACAATTCATGATAAACTCGTGATAAACTTAAAAAAATAAAAACAGAAAAATAAACTGTATATAGCAAAACTGCTAACTGCAAAGTAAAGCTTCACAAAGAAAGGCAGAAGACAAGGAAAGTTAAGATGGATAAAACCAAGTGGAATCTCCTGCTCAGGAGAGTGATCCAGAGTTTAACTTGAGGCAGTAGTTTTATAAAAGGAAGCCTTGACCCCAAGGAGAAAGGAGACCATAGACAGTCATATGGAAATAAGTTAGTACTAATTCAAAAGGTATACCAGGAAGACAGAAGTAGGTACTGTGACAGACAACAAGGTAGTCTAGTTAACTGTCTTGCTAAAAAATAGCACCATATTGTCCACATGGCCTTTTAGTAAAATGAGATTAAATTAGATGGTGATTAGAGGCATTGAAGAATATCCTGTGGCTATAGACAGTGAAATCAAGTACACAATCCAGATTTATCTAAAGTATCACTGATTCTGAAGATTTCTTACAGTAGGTATTGTTAGTTCATTTGTGAATTATAGACAGGGCACTTCAATCAGAAAAAAGAATGACAACCCAGGAGAGAAGCAGATGAAATCTCTGGAAGTAGTGGTACTGAGAAGACCAGAGGCTGTCAATTGAAATATAAGAAGTTAGAATTTCCTGGGCTATTTATTCTGTTTGTATTTGGTCACTAAGCAGAGTTTCCCTTGGAAAACAGTTTGATCTTAGGGGTGTCTGGGTGGTTCAGTCGAGCGGCCAACTCTTGATTTCAGTTCATGTCATGATCTTAGAGTTCATGAATTTAAACCCCAGAATGAGCTCTGTGCTGCCAGCTAGATTCTGTCCCTCTGCCTCTCCCTCTGACCCTCCTCTACGTGAACACTCTCATTCTCTCTCAAAATAAATAAATAAATAAATAAACAAACAAACAAATAAATAAACATTAAAAAAACCATTACCTAAGCTGAAATTAAGAGACGGGCACTTAATCAAGTGAGACACTCAGACACCCCTTAAATATTAAGAACTTAAAATGTATATTTTATTCAAGTTTGGTAACGCTTATTAATACTGCAGAACTCTCTAATGTGTACATAATAAATATAAATAATTTGATAGCTAACAAAATTCTTGCAGCAATGTGTAAGCACTGAAATATTTAAAATATTCTTACTACATTCTATTATACTTCTAGGTTTGTTGCATAAGGTCCTAACAGACCTACCTTCCCACATTTAACAAGTGCATACAAAAAAACAACAATTTAAAGGTTCTAAAAAATAAACAAAAGATTTTGGAGAGGACTTAAAACTTGGAAGACAGAACCACTGAAAAGTGAATTTTCCTTTTTTGGGGGGTGGGAAGGATAGGCAGGCTACAGTTGTATTGACCTGTCATCTTTCTGGCTGAGAAAATCAGAGATGGAGCCCAAAGTCATAGGAAAGTAAGATGGGAATTCCAGAAAGAAAATAACCAGCCAAAGGGAACTCCAAATTGTTTAAAAATTCTGCCAAATCTCAGGCTGATCTTTAAAACAGAAAAATGGAGATGATAGAGAAAAATTATCAGTGACCCTTCACCTGAGCCACACCACCTTCTTTCTCAACACATCTCTCGAGGCAAGGGAAGCAAAAGCAACAATGAACTATTGGGACCTCATCAAGATAAAAACCTTCTGCACAGCAAAGGAAACAATCAGCAAAACTAAACAGCATCCAATGGAATGGGAGAAGATATTTGCAAATGACATATCAGATAAAGGGCTAATGTCCAAAATTTATAAAGGACTTATCAAACTCAACACCCAAAAAACAAATAATCCAGGGAAGAAATGGGCAAAAGACATAATAGACACTTTACCAAAGAAGACATCCAGATGGCTAACAGACACTTGAAAAGATGCGACCCATCATCAGGGAAATACAAATCAAAACCACAATGAGATACCACCTCACTTCTGGTCAGAATGGCTAAAATTCACAAGTCAGGCAACAGCAGATGTTGGCGAGGATGCAGAAAAAGAGGATCTCTTTTGCACTGCTGTGGGAATGCAACCTGGTGCAGCCTCTCTGGAAAGCGGTGTGGAGGTTCCTCAAAAAGTTAAAAATAGAACTACCCTATGGCCCAACACTACTAGGTATATATCCAAGGGAAACAGGTGTGCTGTTTTGAAGAGGCACATGCACCCAAGTATGGAAAGACTCCAAATGTCCATCAGCAGATGAATGGATAAAGAAGATGTGGTGTGTGTATACACACACACACACACACACACACACATACACAATGCATATTGCTTGGCAATCAAAAAGAACGAAATCTTGCCATTTGCAACAACATGGATGAAACTAGAGGGTATTCTGCAAAGCTAAATAAGTCAGAGAACACACAAAAAATGACTTTGCTCATGTGGAATTTAAGATACAAAACAGATGAACATAAGGGAATATAAAAACAGGGAGGAGGACAAAATATGTCAGAGACGCTTAAATACAGAGAACAAACTGAGGCCGGCTGGAGGGGCTGGGGGGAGGGGCTAAACGGGCGAGGGGCACTAAGGAGGGCACTTGTTGAGATGAGCACTGGGTGTTATACACGGGGGATGAATCACTGAAATCTACTCCGGAAATCATTGCACTGTATGCTAACTAACTTGGATGTAAATTAAAAAATAAACAAGTAAATAATTTTTAAAAAAATGATAAATAGCAATCATCCAATCAGGAGAAGATAAATAATTAGAAGAAAAAAAATGAACAAAGCCTCAAAAACCTGTGGGACAATATCAAAAGGTCTAATGTGTCACTGGAGTCACAGAGACAAAGGGGCAGAAAAAATAATTGAAGAAATAAAGCGGAAAACTTTCCAACTGTGGTGAATGGCGTAAGTAAACAGATTTGAGAGGCTCAGCAAACCCAAAACGTACACACACACACATACAGATATATGTGTGTACTCACATACCTACCCCCACCCCACGACACATTGTAGCGGATGGTGAAAACCAAATAAAAGAGAATTCTGAAAGGAGCCTGAGAAAAATCACTTATAACAAGTAGGAGAACAATGACTCAAATGACCATAAATGTCTCATCCTAAACCATGAAGACCAGAGAACAGTGGAACAACATCTTTAAAATATAAAATAAAATAAAACTAATATGAAAAAACTTACGTTAACTAGTCTTTCAAGACTAGGGATAATTAGAGACGTTTCTCCTCCTTTGACATCAGGGTCTTTCTGCATTTCCTTAATAGCTTGCAGTATTTCTTTCATACCTTGTTCTAGTTGCTTATTTTCTTCAACTAATTCTTTTACTAAAAGGACATATTTTCTCATTCAGTGAATACCTTCTTCACAATTTACGCTATTCTATACAAATAGTACAAATGTAAATAAATATACAAAAAATTGAACTAAAAAGCCAATGTGTGAATAGTTGAGTTAAATGATCTACCTATTTAAATCATATGCACATATATACATATGTTTACATTTCACAGTTGAAAGAAAGAAATCACGAACATATACTGCCTGCACTTTATTAAAAATCTTTTAAATTGGTTTTCTAACTTCACTTTTATTAGACAACAAAAAAAAACCTGACTTATTATAAAAAATTCACATTAATCACTTTCTCTGATATGAATATAGTCAGGCAAACCAAACAGACAAATGAGACTGAAGTCTACATCTTATGGAGACAAGGAAGGTTAAAAACAGACTAGAAAACAGAGAATGTATTAAAATCCTTTTAGATCCATGATTTTCAGTACAGGATAAATAAGTCCCGAAAAATAAGAGATAATAGTAACTCACATTTATTCTGAAATTTGGTTATTGCTGTTCTACCTCTTTCTAAATCTCTTTCCTTTTCAATTAGTTCTCTTGAAAGAAATTCATTCTGTAAAGAACATAAAGAATAAAATTGATTTTTTTAAAAAAATAATCACAATAATTTATAGTTATTAAGTTAAAAAATTTTGATCAGCTGAGGTGTAACACACCAGAAACAAGCTACAGACACAGCAGCAGTAATAAAAATAAAATCTGCAAGGTAAAACATGGTGATTCCCCACCCCCACAGCAAAAGGGAGAGAAATATAATTCGTTTTTGTCATTAGTACCACAATTATCTCTTTTAATGGTCTGCCTTTATACTACTTGTTCTGCCTGGCTTCTATGACGTTCAAGCTCTATTTCTGCATTTCTATTCTGTGCTTCCTTGATCAGTAAATCCTGCGCTATGGCTTCATTCTAAAGAAATAAATTAGGCAAGTCAATGATTTCATATAAAATTTAGGGCATTTTTAGATTTTAAAGTATAGAATGTATATGTATAAATTAGTATGTGCAAACAAAAAAATTATTATAAATATAACATATAGAACTTTGTTAGAGAAGCCTTTAAAAAGGTGTTAATAAAAATAGTGATACCAAGAATGTGATATGGAGGAAAGCTCACCTCAGATCTAAGAAATACTAATTCTCTCGGTAGCTGTTCTATAAGATTTTCAAGTGGATCTATCTGAGATGATTTTGATTATGCAGTAATAGGTACAGGATCTAAAAGATTATCTTCAAGTTTACTTTTCAAAATCTCTGTCTGTAAAGCTACTTCACTCTTTCTTATATCTTCTTTCAAAGTGATATCAGCATATTTTATGGGTTCGTCTTCTGATCTTGCTACTTGTGATTTTTTCATGTCAGCCCTATTACCATAAATTTGTTCACAAAATATTGCAGATTTTTGCCTAA
Source organism: Suricata suricatta (assembly GCF_006229205.1). NCBI lineage: Eukaryota > Metazoa > Chordata > Mammalia > Carnivora > Herpestidae > Suricata > Suricata suricatta. Next base: position 30,481,829 of record NC_043709.1, on the reverse strand, counting down.
GTGACAACTTCTGCATTAAGTGTGAGGCTCTTGATATGGCCTGTAAAGATGAACTGCTTTTTTAGGTGAAACTAGTCTTCTCAACTCCTGATGGCTTCTTGACACAGTCTTCATAGAATTGTCAGAAAAAGTATAAGTAGTCATCTCTTTCTTCATGGCTCTCCCTACTAAAGGTACTGACTAATGATTCTGGATTTCTTAAAGACTGCAGACATGGTGCTTTAAAAATCTCCTTTATTGTAATCATTTCTGGAGGTGAATTATCTTTTAATTGTTCAGATGAAGAATGTTTAAAGAGACCAAAGGATCCACTTCACTTTCTACACTATGCTGAATTTCAGATAACATTCTTGATATGATCCTATGGTGACATTCTCTTCCTGCTCATTCTGATATAAATGTGGAATACTGAAAGAAGGTCTCCTATGCAGCAGCTCTATTTTATCTTAACTCCTAATCTGTATACAGAGTAAATAATGTCTCATTAATAAATCTTTGGATTCACAGGTTATTTAAATTTAAAAACCAGATTCGTTTTATTTTTTATTTAACAACTACAAAAAGATGCAATGTCCAAAATGAAGTAGCAGGGGCAGAAATGAAAGTGCTGATAATAACATTATTTTTGTTCTCTTTGCCATAACAATATTTTATACTGTTTACCTTTGATTGTGTTTCACTCATATTTTTGAGGCTTGCAAAATCGAATTTCCTTTCTCCTACTCTATTTTCTTGAGAAAAGTTTTCAGTTAGGCTTAGGTCCTCAATGGTTAATCCTACATGTAAAATAATCAATGGTTAATCCTACATATAAAATAATTAGCAATTAGAAACATAAAAGAGCTCTCTATTATTCTAATCTTTTAATTCTTAAAAAGTAAAATCAAGTTCTAACTCAAACAAAAAATAGTATAATTATTTCCAAAATTTTTGATCCACATGTGGCCTATACAACTTCCTGATATAGCACATTTTTTTAATTCTTTTTTTAAGTTTATTTATTTATTTTGTGAGAGAGGGTGTGCCAGCAGAGAAGGGACAGAGGGATAGGAAGAGAGACAATCCTAAGCAGGTCCTGAGCTGTCAGTGCAGAGCTCAAGAACTATGAGATCATGACCTGATCCGAGATCAAGAGTCAGACACTTATGACTGAGCCACCCAGGCACCCCATAGCTCACTTTTAATATTAATAATATGAGAAGATAATATGACTTTTAGCTTCTCTATGATTCTTTACATATTCTCTATTAAAGTGTTTATTAATAAGTACTAAAGCAATTTAATGACATAAAATAGATAAGAATCATGAATGAGTAAACTGGTTAATATATTAATAAATTATGGAGTTTTACCCTTTTAGAAATTTTTGAGATAGAGCCCATGATGCTAAAAAATCAAAACAAACAAACCAAAACCAAACCAAAAAAAACAAACAAAAAAACCCTCTATTATTCAGATACTTGAGACTTGGATGAAGTTAAAAAAAATTCCTTTTCTATGGTCTTCCGAAAAAAAGGCAGCACAGTAGCTGTTATAAAACTAAGCCAATTATTCTCTTGATATCAACTAAGAAAAAAGATTTAATTTTTATTGAATAAAACATTACTTTAAAAAGATTAATGTACAAAGAAAGTTTTCAATGCATTGCTCTTAAGGAAAGGAAAAATGGTAACAGCCACATATATTAATATAGAAATTACTAAATTTTATCATTATTGATCACAATATATTGGAATTGCCTAGGAATTAAAACTGTAAAGTTTTCAAAAGTTGATGATTCCAAAGTTTTCTGGTCACTTATTTTATGTGTTGGTTTATTTATTTTTCTGTTTTTACCTGTTTCAGATTTAGGATAGAAACCAATGATACTTAAATACTCCTCATCAGGCCATTATTTCATTTATGAAATTTGTAGAACCATGTTTATATTTGCATATACCTGAAGTTGCAGCTCTTTTTCCTCTTTCTTGAGCCATTTGGCGAATTTTTTTTTTCAGATCGAGTCGTTCTTCCTCTAGACTTTCGATCTACAAAGTACAAGTTATTAGTATTTCTTTTTAGTTCAACCAGAAAATAACTAATTGACCAACACACTTGCCTCTTTCAAAAGAATCTGGTTTTCAGCTCTGTACTGCTGTTGTTTTAGGCTTTTGCTGTTTCTAAATTCAGTTAAATCAATCATTGTCTTTGGTTCAAGGCCTAAAATATAAAGTAATATAATTAAAACCTTATCAACAGTCAAATGAACTATAAAAATTTCATATAGCAATTGGTTATCATCCAGCAAATGATTATCACTTATTTAGCAAGTATCACTGACAAATGGGGTGCTTTTTGTGCAAGAATTTCTAGATATTTGAACAATAACCCTACAAGTCAATATTTTATCACGATTATTAATGGAAATTCTGACTATATATTTCAGGATCTGACTTCTTCTCCATGTTAGGTTATCATGAAAGTCCTAGAATGTGTTAATTCAGAACAAAAGCTTTGGAATAAAAATGACTTGCACTCAATTCTCACTTTTAATTATTAACTAATTGCAGGAATAATACTGCATTTCTTTTTTTCTTTTTTTGGCTTGTAGTCAAGGGTATAAAAAAATAACCCATATAAAGTACTTAGTCTAATACCTGGTACATAGTAGTCGTTATTAACATCAACTTAATTACACTATCTTTACTAGCCTGATGTCCCCAGTGTGCCTAACTTTCTATTACTAAGTAGACACAAAGATCATCTCAAGCAAGTATAAACCACGATTTAGAGGTTTTAAAATACAGAAAATGTGGTGTTTGTGACAGCTGTCTAATTGGCTCAGTCATCTTTAGCAACTTCTAGTTCGAAGTTGGCTATGATTTGAAGCTGATCAGAAGGCTAACTTAGGGTACTGGTATGATTCTGGGTCATAGTTAGATATATTTTATAAATAAATCATCATAATGAATATTTACTTTTCCTTCCTCTAGAGAATAGTTTTCACAAATGATCATTTTAATTCTAGGAAAGCATTAACTGGGATTTACCAAAGATAATGAAACCAATATTTAGATTTTTTATTTCATTTCATTTGTTTTATTTCATTTCATTTTATTTTCATTTAGATTGGACTGTCTTATTTAACATTCAAATGAATAATACTCACTAGTGAACTATTTATTGAAATCAATATATAAACTTTCAAGCTATATTTACTAATTACTTCTTTGAATCAACAGTAACCTTAAAACACTCGACCAAAGTAAAAATTAAGCAGCATAAATCATAAAAGTCAAGTACTTAACCAGTACTTCTCAATGTCCTCATGAATTTATTGAACAAGAGCATTTTACAAACTAACATGGGTCATACAGACCCTACTTTTTTGGGAAAAAAGGAGAGGGGTTAACTTCTAGCATGTGCTATTAACTTAGGAGACCTTCAGTTTTTAAACAACCAATTATTACTGAAGAGATCCAGACTGAATAAAAACCCTACTCCAGGTCTGACCATCTACATCCCAACCCAATTAAATCCCCAACCCCACTTCGGTCAGAGCAGCTCCACTTTTGTTTTAAATGTTTTTAGAGAATTCAGAGGGCAGGGGGTGAAGCACTCAACTATTTAAAAGTAATAAAGAGCAAACAAAAAGAAAAACAAAAGAATGACTTGACAATTGGGGTTGATCAATCTACGGATCTTAAAAGATGACTCACCCACACGCTCCCTAAGTGCCTCATTTTCATCGAGGAAATCATTAATCTTCAACTCAAGTTTATTAATTTCCTTTGTCAATACTTCAATCTCTCGATCTCTTATTTTAATCTGGTTTTTACAATTCTTTATTTCAATAACAGCATCTTCTAAACCATATACTCCCTGAAAAGTATCCAATCTAATTTAAGTATAACATAGTTTATTTGAATAAATTATCAAATTTACCAAATTATTTTCTTATTAAGTCTGAAAGGAAGTACACACATATGTAAGATTTGTGTTATTAAATGCTTTTTATGGTCAGGCAATAATGATGGAAAATATAACAGTTGAAACTTCCCAGTATAGCATCCTAATAACAAAGTGGCTCAGAAAATGGCATATAAAACACTTAACAAAATATAGGGAAAGAATAGTAAATCAGTCATCCTATAAGATTACGTAAGTCATTAGTTGCCTGTTTTAGTGGTAATTAGACTTAAAAGTACTAAACGTACAGAGAAAGTACTGCACGTCAGCACAGTAGAGCGAAAAACCGTCCCTGAAATAACTTTTATCAAATAAACCAGTGGTGTCACATCAGGACAAAGACACTAAACTCGCTGCTTCACCAAAGCTGCTATCTGGGTGAAATGTTTCGATCACATCATTAGAAAACAATTCTCTTGCTGAGAAGTAAAAGCTACTCAAAAGTCTGAGTGAGACAACCTGTATCATGATGCACTTCTGAAGGTTTTTAAAGGTACACGGTAAAGAGCACAAAACAGTCTCACTGTAAGTGGCAAGAATAACGTAAAGCTCCTTGATGGACAGGACAAAAATACACACCGATTCATAATCTCTTAATCGCTTTAGAGTCTCAACTAATTCTTTATCCTTTTCCCTGGCATCAGCCTCAGCCAGTTCAGCTATTCTCTCAGCCTCTTTGGTTTTCTCTTCTAACATTTGAACCTTCGATTGAATTTTCATATAATGAGTCTGCTGGGAAAGAGTTGAAGCACCTACAGGGGGGAAAAAAAAGAAATCATGAATTAATTGAATTGAATTGATTACTTATTCCTTTAAATCCTTGATTCCAATATGCAAAGGCAGGAAAAAAATTCCCTTTAATATTAATTTATAACTTTATATTTGTAAAATAAATTTGCTTTTATTTTACTGATAAAAGAAGTTAAAAAGTTGAATAAAATCTTAGCTGAAAGGTTATGGATTTTAAAAGATGGCAAAACACCGCTCTACAAAGAATGATCACTGTGGCAAAAACTACAAGCTGTCTGTTCCTAGTGTCCAACCTTTGTCCACGGCATTAGAGCTTTGCAACTTTACTTAGACACACAGCCATTTGAAATAAAAACTAAATTTCCACTTATACCCCAACAGCTAGATGTGGTTGTTGTGACTAATGGGATACAAGCAGACAAGCCATATGTGTATTTCAGGAAATGTTTTTAAAGGAGAGGATTGACTCTGTCCTCTTTATCCCTTCCTGCTAGCTGGAATATAGATATTAAGTCTGGAACTCAAACACTCAGAACATGAAATGGAGACTGCATGTTAAGATAGGCAGAACAAGTAACAGGGTACCTGGTACCCAACATTTGTGCAGGTATCACTCCAACCCCAAACTAGTTGCCTCAACTTTGTTTACAACGTGGAAAAATACATTTCTGTCCTGTTTAATCCACTGTTACATTTGATTTTTTTCTGTCACTTGCAGCTAAACTTAATAGCTACAAAATCACTTCAATTTCCTTACCAAACTGTTGCTAGACGTAAATATATATATTTATACGTAAATATATTCCTACGATCGACACAAATCATTCTTACCCATAAGCACCCACAGATTTGGAGCACATACTTATGCAGAGGTGGTACTGGGTTAGTATGGGAGATCACACATGTTGATAAGGAATGAGCCCCACTCTCTGGAGTGAAAAGCCTAGATGGAGAATGTAACTGAGGCTGACTCACACCCAGTATCTACTCTTCCTTCCTTCTCCTGGCCCTCCACAACATACGTACCCGCCTTCCTTCAGTGTGTGTCATATGCGTTCTGCCTGCTTCCTCTACCTTGCAGTGTGGGATATGGATAGGAGGGAAAAAGGTCCATCTTTGATAAGATAGATGAGGGCAATACCGTGGACTGCCTAATTCTACATAATTACACAAGGAGAAAAATAAACTTCTATCTTGATTTTGTCACAATTTTTCAAATCTCTACTTCTAAGAGTTAAAACGAATCTTAGACAATGAAAGGAAAACCTCTGCCGGTTTACATATTCACTCCAAGTTTAGAGAATATTCTAGGAGACACACCTTCTGCGGACTTTAGGGGTCATATGACTGTGGACTGACTGAAATGTCATTAAACAAGACCTGTTTCTTATTTGATTCCAGAGATCAACTGCCTTTTTTTTCCCCTGTGCTCGGAATATGCAAAACCCATGGCATCAGTTACCCTCTTAAAGCAGTTTAAACTACTGTCAAAGTATAATTCTAATAAATAGGATAGTACACACACAGAAATAAGTATAACAGTGGGCCTTGTTGTTGGCTCAACAATCATATTCCATTTCCCTAGTCTATTCACTCTTCCAGATAGCCATTATACACCTTCTCTCTCCTCAAACTTCCAACACATCTTCCCCAATCCTAACTTGCGTCCTTGTTAACCGAGAAAAGAGAAGCAATCAGTACAGAAGCTCTACCTGTTCCCACCATCAGGTCACCCGCAGCCACCTGCATCTGTATCTACACACTCCACCTTCCTTCCTGTTACCACAGGTGAATTCTCTGCTCCTAAGGCCAACTACCCCACGGGAACACTAGATCCCAATGCCTTCACGAGGATATTGCTCCAGAAGTTCTCTCTCTCTCCTGCTTCATCAATCAATTTTATTCTTTAATGGATCTTTCCTTTAACCTAGAAGCATGATTATTTCTTCCATTTTAAAAAGAAAAAGACTTTTCTTCATGCCTTTTTCCCTTCAAGTTACCATTCCATTTCCCCCCCTCCCTTCATACAAACAGTCCTGAAAAGAGTTTCTATGTTCTATTTCATCTTTCCCACTTTCTCTTAAAGCAAAAATGACCACTGCTAAATCCACTAGTCAATTTTCATTGCTTTTCTTGACTTAGCAGAGGCACTGAATACAGCTCTGAACATCGTTGCTTACTCTCTTCCTTGCTGACTTTCCTCACGTGGCTCTCAGGACTCTACACATTCCTGATATTCCTCCTATCTCTAAGACTCCTTTGGTTGCTCCTTTTCATCTGCCTAGTCTCTAAGTAAAAGCATTCCCAGGCTCAATCTTTGTATTTTTCTTCTTAACAATTTGTTCCTCCGATGATTTCAGCCAGCTTTATGACTTTTATGCATATCGTTCCCAAATTTATATGTTTCACCTAGGACTGTTATCCTAAATCTCAGACTTCTATATATACAAATGCCTATTTAATACTTTCAGTCTGATGTCTCATAAGCATCTCAAACTTAACATGTCCTGTTTAACTAAGTACCTGATCATTCCTGAACCTGCTGCAAACACAGTCTTCCCCAGTGTTTAGAAAGTCCTGATAACTCTCTCACATCTCATATCTGATCTGTCTACATTTCCCACTGCTATCATTTTAAAACACATTCTGAATGGACTACAACTGACTACTGCCAAGCTCTAAGCTACCAGCATCTCCCTCCAGATTACTGCAATAGCCTCATAACAGGTTTGCCAACTTCTGCCCTTACCGCCCCTATGGTCTATTGAAGACACAACCGAGGTCAAATTATATCACCCCCACCTTCCGAAATGTTCTTTGGTGCGTCTCACTTTAAAATAAAAGCCAAAGGCCATAAAGTGAACTGTAAGTCCCCATATGATTTGGCCCCTGGTTACCTCTCTGATCTCATCACCTACTACTACCCCACTCGCCCACTGTTCCAGCCACAAAGGCTTCTAGAACTCTTGTTCCACATGCTCAGTACACTCCTGCTTCAGGGCCTTTACACTTATTCCCATTGTTTAGGGATATCTGCATGGCATACTACCTCACTTCCTGTGTCTGTCCAAGTATCTCCTCAATGAGGTTTTTGCTTCACTATCTAAATTACAACCACACAGTGGATCAGTCAGTTGAGCCTCTGACTCTTGATTTTGGCTCAGGTTATGACCCCAGGGTTGTAATATCAAGCCCCATGTAGGTCTCCACGCTGAGATCTCTCCCTCTGCGCCTCTCTCCCTCTGCCTCTCTCCCTCACACACTCTCTCTCTAAAATTTAAAAAAAGAATTAAAAAAATAAATTACAACCACAACTCCAACTACCACCACCACCATTATTTCACTTACACGTAAACACATACACATTCCCTAGCTATTTCCCGCTGTGACTTATTTTTTAGCTTCAGCCACTATATTTACTATAGTAAATGTCATGAATTTATCATAAATAGTTTGGATTAATGTGCCCTGGTATAACTATGGTATGTTGTGCTGTGGAAATAGAAGACCACTGATGTTTTAAGTGCTTATACCCAGATGCACCAGGCAAAGTAGTATGACCCAGGGTAAGGAGAGTAACATGAGACATTAAATTGGGTAAGGTTAATTCAAATGTTGAAGAGTCAAATAACTTCTGAAAACTATCTACTATGCTGCTACACTAATCACAATTTTATTCTCTTCTATTCTTTGTTAATTATAAATAGGGGGATAAATAACTATAATCAATTATATCACCATTTTTCATTTCTTCATATAACTAATCTGGTAATAAAGTTTCATGTAATTTTTATCAGGGAAAAATTATAGAAAATACTCCATCACTTACAAATTTAAACACTAGTAATATATGTAAAGTAGTTAATAACATACTGTATAATTTTTTGAAAATACAAAATTCAAAAAGAAAAATCAATAATATATCTAATAACAAGACAATAAAAATAGTTGTAAAATTGAATGGTGCATAAAATAACTTTATATACTTATTAAACAGGGAATTACCTTTGTTTCTTTGAAGTTCATTTTTTAAATCTTCAATAATGAAAGTATTTTTTTCCATTTCTTTTGTATATTGTTCCACTTGCTCAGTGAGCAACTTAATTTGAGTATCTCGTTCTTGTATACCCTATAAAATATTTTGGAATATGACATGTTATTTCTTCATGGATGTTAACATACATTTTAAAAGTAAGGGAAAAAGTAGGTCTTATGTTTTTTTTTTTTTCAACAAGACTATAGAATATATTTATTAGGGGTCAAAACTATGCCTTTTACTACTTTTTATACCTCGACTGCACTACACAACGTTAGGTACAATTTTAGGTACACTGCTGTCACTCTAATACAGATGGATATAACGACTAACATCCCGGCAAACGGAATTCCAGAACTCTTAATATTGATGGCTTCATATCACTCCTTTCAGCTACCATTCCTCATGGTCCATCCATTACCATCTTTTACCCTACAGTACTTCATTCAAAATATTGTCCACTGCAATTGTTCTTATCCTCCAAATACCCAAATTTCCCTTTTCTTTTGGTCTATGACCACAGAACACAGATGATAAAAGTATAACTTCTACATGAATATATTAATACCAAAAGAAAAATCTTTTTAAACTTTTTAAAATTTATTTATTTTAAAATGTTTATTTCTTTTGAGAGAGAGATAGCAGGGAGCGGGAGAGGGGCAGAGAGAGAGTGCCAAGCTAATTGCAGAGCCTGACATGGGTCTTGATCCCACCAACCATGAGACCATGACCTGAGCAGAAATCAAGAGTCAGACGTTCAACCGATTGAGCCACCCAGGTGCCCCAAAAGTAAAACCTTTATATAGCACAAATTACAACTGCACTTTTAGCTTTTTTCATGTTATACAGGACATTTCAGTGCTAACGCATGATATAATAAATGTTAATAATAGAGTACGAAGATATTTTAAGTTTCCAAAAGTTTTTAAGTTTCTTATTAAATGATCCCCAATCAAAACAAAACGAGTATTATCTGCATCAACATAGAAAAATACACAAAATAATTCTATTCCTAACTCTAAACTTAATTCTAATTATTTCTTGGGACTGGACTTTAAAAAACTTTATTATATACCCATTGGTGCAAGCCACTAAGTTAGACACACTGCCCACTTTACTAAACCAAATTCTGAGAAGGTTTTACCTGCTGTAGAGCCATCACACTACTTTTATCAGCATCAAGCTGGGCATTTTTCAATTTCTCCCTCAGGTTATGTAACATTTGCTGATATTCAATAATTTCATCATCTTTAGAAGACAAAATTAACTAGATATAAACAACATAGAATCTGTTACATAAAAGGAAAAGTAACAAATCATTTTTCACTTATGGTAAATACTCTAATATATATCCTTAGCAGATTTCAAGAAAATACAGGAAATAAAATTCACTTTGAAGTAACAAAGTATCAGCAACTATTTGAGTATCATTGTTCCTTTTGTGTGTATAATCTTAAGTTCAAATAAGAAATGATTCAAAAAAATACATTAATTTGTTGTTTTCTTTTAATTTTTAAAAAAATATTTTATTTCAGAAATTCAATCTTTAAACAATCTCAAGCTTGCAAAACTCATTCATAAATCAGAATTATAAATACCTTCATACAACTACAAAGAAGTTTTGTACAATTAATCTTTATGGAGAAAATCTTAAAATGCCACCAAGAGGCATAAAAAAAATATTTTGAATGGAGGAGGTCTTGTGTTCTTTGCTAAAATATCAAAATCAACTATAAATTAGTTTATAAATTTATCACATATCCAATAAAATAAGATTTTCTCTTTTCATTTTTTTTTGAGAGATGGAGAGTATGAGTGAATGAGTAAGGGGGGGAGGAGACAGAGAGAGAGAGAAAGAGAGAGACAGAGAATGAATCTCAAGCAGGCTCCATGCCCAGCCCAGCCCAACACAAGGCTTGATGTCAGGACTTTGAGATCATGACCCGGGCCGAAATCAAAAGTTGGACACTTAACCAACTGAGCCAACCTGGCACCTCTAAAATAAGATTTTTAAGAACTATTTCTAAAATTCACATTTAAAAAAACAAGTTCATAGGAAAGCATCTAAAAACTAAAAAATGAACAGCTTTTACAAATATTTTCACATAACAATACCTAAAACAAGGACATAGGGTTAGAAAATAGATCCAGCAATATAAAGGTGAGAGTCCAAAACTAAATTCAAATTCAAAAGAAGTTTCATATCTGTTAAAAATGAAACTCTTTCAGTGGAAGAAAGATAAAATGTTCAGTAAATAATGTTTGGATGACACAGTAGGTCTGCTACATCCATACCTCACTCTTCATGCCAAAATTAATTATATATGCTTCAAAGACTTAAATGTAAAAGATGAACCCAGTAGGTACTAGAAGAAAATATGAGAAAACAATTTTATACTCAGTCTAATTATGATACAAAGTTCTAAAGCCACAAAAAATAAACTACATAATATAATAAGAAATACCTTATAGCAAAAAGTACCATAAAGCCCAAAGACAGGTGTCAAACTGGAGGTATGTATTTGGACATATATTACAACTTGTAGCAATTTTATCTACATATTTACAAAATGACAAATACATTAAGAATTTATTATAACGTTTCTTTTTTTAAATTTATTTATTATGAGAGAGAGAGAGAGAGAGAGAGAGAGAGAGACAAAGTAAGTTGTGGGAGGACCAGAGAGAGGGAGAGAAAGAATCCCAAGCAGTCTCCACACTGTCAGTGCAGAGTCCGAAGTGGGGCTGGAACTCATGAACCCATGATATCATGACCTGAGCTGAAACCAAAAGTCGGATTTAACCAACTAAGCCACCCAGGCACCCCTATAACATTGTTTCTATCAAAAATCAGAAACCCGCTAGTGTCACACAATAGGAAATCAATTCAATAAATAACCTATCTATAAAGAAAAATTACAAAGCAATTAAAAAGAACAAAGCAGTACTGTATGTATCATTCTTTAAAGATATCAAGTAAAAACAAAGTAAAGTACAGAAGAATAGTACACTACCATCTCCCTCTCCCAAATTAAAATGATGTAAAAACCTTTTATCCAGGGGTGAATAAACAGAATCAAAGGCCAAATTTGTTCTGCTGCCTATTTTTATAAACCTGTATTAGGTTAACAGCCTTGCTCATTCATTTTTCTATGTCCGTGGCTACTTTCATGTTATAATAACAGAGTTTAGTTATACCAGAGACCAGATGATCTAAAAAAATTTATTCTCTGGCCTTTTACAGAAAGTATATTGATCTCAAATTGACTCTCTAGGCCTTATTTCCACAGCTGCTACTTTTGTTTAAAATATAGGTTATCTGAGCTTCCCAGATAACCAATTCCAAATAGCCAACAATATTTATATGAACTTTTAAAGTCAATGACTATGGAAATGACAGCTTTGAAAATTAGAATTATTCATTCAGAATAGCTTCAGAGTTTTTTTCAAAATATACAGTTATCATAATCCTAGCTTCTGATATAGTAAGGGCAGGGGATTTGGTTGGAGTTGGAGAGTGATGAAGAGCCTGAAAGGTGTTTTTTGGAAGAAAATTCACAGATGATTCTGAAAGATCTCTTTCCTTCCATCCATTTTTACTGAAAACCAATAGTTTGATTTGACAGGGGAGTTAAAAAAAAAACGAAAATTAAACTTAGAACTATAATACATTATCCAAGGTAACTATGAGTTATGTGAAAGGTATATTAATTTCACTTAGAATTATCTATTTTAGATGACAAATAGGTTATGATTTAGACATAGACAACTACCAAAGACCTTTAAAGAAAGTTAAGAAACTGAAATCAAAAATACAAATGCAAAACCTATTATATCAATTGAAAAAAATCACCTTCCATTCTTCTACTTTTGCATTGACAGCAGCCATGACTGGATCATCTTCTTCATTTTTTGCTTTCAGAAGATCTGTAAGCTCCTGTACCTAAGACACAACAATTATTTCAAGAATTATTGCAAAATAGTACAATATATACATATTTGTTATACATGCATTTTTACACATACATTACATATACACATTATACATCCTCAGACATGTATTCATTACCAGTGCACATTCATTATGGGAGCAGTTCTGTAGTTTCTGTCTCATTACAGATGTATAATAGTCATTACTAGAGAACTATGTGTTTGAGCCTTACTCTATTTTTTACATGAGTTTAATACCATGTAAAAGATGAGCAATGTATTTGTTTTCCAGGATATTTACATTTATTTTAAGGTGTAAAATTTAACTTCATGGTCCACAGGGCTTCTAAGAATCTTTAGTAGAAAATCTCTACATTTATTAGCTTCCCAGGATTGCCATCTACACATTCATTCAGGTATCAACTCTACATTTTAAATGGCAAGAATGACCAAGCATACATTAAGGGGATTAGGGCAACACATATGGACAAACAGATCATAATGGCAACATATTACAGTATAAGAGAATATATTATAGCATAAGACAAAATTGCATATCCTAGAAAGTTAAGGTACTCTGCAGTTTCACATAAATAGTAATGATACGATATGAAGTCTGCACAAATGAGTCTAAGCAATTCTTACTTGAAGCCGATAATGATCATTTTCCTTTTTTAATTGGTCCATTATATTATCTGTCTGATGTACAATAGCTTTCATCCTGCTATACTCATCAGTCATCTTTTCCATCTCCTGTACAGACTCTTCTAGATTTTTTCTCATTTCTTGATTCTGAACTTCAATTTTTTCATTAGCTTCTGTTAAAGTCTAATAAAGTTAAAAACACAATAGTTAACTTAAGAAACTGAAATTTAAACTAAAGTTAAACACAGTCAACTATCTGCTGGAGAACAGAGGATTTTTCCACTTGATCTATTAGATCAAAACAATTCTTTCTACTAGATCTGTAGTACCAACTGTTTTTGACCAATTAAATCAAATTAAATATCAAGCAAATTGCATCTAAAAAAAGTTTAGTTCTTTTTAAACAATGCCCAAGATAGGCATATAAAATAAATTAATTTGCAAGATTTGTAACTTTAAAGATGTAATTTATTTCACATTTAGAAATGCACAGTCACAGATTTCTACTAAAGGATTTAAATGTAGGCCCAATTACTAGATTTACATTATAATAAAATTAAAGTTTTATAAGAATCATTGCCTGAAACTGACTTCTATTTTACCTGAATTTCATCCAGATATTGGACAAGTTCATAATTTTTTTTAGACAACTGTGATTGGTAGTCACTATCTTCTCCTCTTCTTGATAAAAGTATTTCTTTTTGTGAATCTATTTGTTTCTGATAGTCAATAATATCCTGACGAAGTTGCTCATTCTGGAGGCAGACGAAATACAATATTTTCTATTAAGAAACTATTTAGAGAAACAAAATTTCATCCTCTCAATAGGGATCTCAAAACAGATCTTGAAATTCCCAAGGTCTCACCACCCTTAAAGTCTCACCTTTTTCTTTAGACGTTTGTTCTCCAGAAAAGAACAGGAAAAAGGTAATTAGAAATGAGAAACGTAACATATAATTAAAAACAGGCATTAGAAATTAAAACAAAAAAGAGAAATTATAGGAGAATGAGATATTATTTTGGATAATCAAAGAAAGTAAGCATATTTATAATGAACCAAAACAAAGAATATCTTGATTATGTTAAAAAGGTAAGAACTCCTATTATAAACAATGCACAAACATTATTTGGCTCGGAAAAACCAAATAATAAAGAACTTTTAAGATTTCATGAAAAAACAAAACATTTAAAAGAACAGTAAGTAAAATAACAGCAATAAGACAGAAATCCAGTTGTACAATTAGCAAAGTAACAAAGAATAGCTAGGAAAATTTACCCACATAAAGTAAGAGATGAATACAGTACTTAATGGCTTCAATTCTCATTTTCCATTTCCCTGGGACAAATTCATATCATAAAATCAGAGCTTGAAAGCATTAATTAGAAGAATCCAGTTCTAGTTAGAGTATAAATTTATGGAAACTTTTTTAAAAAGTATCTTTGTTGAACTGCCACAACTACTAAAATTTTTTACCAACCTCTCTTCTTAATTTGCTGTTTTCATTTTCTGCCTCCTCATTTCGCAGAGCCAACTAAAATAGCAAAAAAGAAAAAAAATTTTAATAAAATTCAGCAGTGATTCAATACAAAACCAGGTTTTCAGCCAATCAATTTAAATTTTAAATCCACTCTAATGACGTAGAGAAGGAATAACTGTTAAGGACTTCATGTTGATCCAAGATGTTCTGAACAATAATCCAAAATTTGTGAAATCTAAGGATTGGGAAAAATAAAACAGGTTAAGTGTAGAAGTTTCAATAAGCAAACTAAAACCAAAACTCTAACCAAAGTTTTGTGTACAGAAACAACTAATGATCTGCCCCCAAAACCTATATAATAAGTAATTTTCTGTCCAAAATCTTTAGCATTTTGCAGTTCTTCTATGTCAGGGCTAGAACATTCTGTGCTCTGGTGAGCATTAAACTACTTAGAAATATAAGGCAGTACAAGATAATGGTTAAAAAGAAGCAATCTGAAATCAGACTGGCCCAAGTTTATATTCTTTGTCCACCAATTTCTATCTAGTAGAACATGAACAAGTCATTTACCATCTCTTAAATTCAATTTTTCCATTTCCTATGATGATGTAAAAATTAAATACATTGTATATAAAGTCATTAGCACAATGCTCAGTGCATGAAATAATAAAAAAAATTATGAAGTGTTCCTTCTCCTCATATAGATGATTTCACTTGTGACTCTTTTTGTTGCCCCAAACAGGCAAATATTATTACCATTATCATAGGTTTTTTTCATCCATTGTCCAAACCCCTTCCCTCTTGGGACCTTTCACTTTTCTACTTTTGTCTCTTATTCAAGGAAAAAATAAAATCTCAGTGGTTTACAATTATATATAAAAGTGTGTAATAAATAACCAAATGCAGTATGGGAACCTTGATGGAAACTTGGATATTGGTGGAGGGACTGTGAAGTGCAATATTAGACCAATTAAAAAAATAGGATTATAGACTAGATAGTATTCAATAAGCATTAAATTTCCTGCATATGGTAAATATATAATGGTTATGTTGGGGAACACTCCTTTTCTTAGGAGAGACATGCTGAATTATTTCAGTGTGAAGTATCATCATGTCTGTAGTCAACTCTTAACTGAGTCAGCCAAGAGAAAGAGAGGGAAATATGTGTGTACAAAGTTATTGACAGAGGGGTGTGTGGGTGGCTCAGTCAGCTGGGCGTTTCAGGTCATGATCTCACAGTTCGTGGGTTTGAGCCCCACTTTTGGCTCTCTGCTGACAACTCGGAGCCTGGAGCCTACTTCAGATTCTATGTCTCTCTCTCTCTCTCTCTGCCCCTCTCCCACTTCAGTCTGCCTCTCTTCTCTCAAAATTAAAAAAAAATTCAAAAAACAAAATTTTAAACAAAGATACAGAGACAGAGGTCATGTAAATGTGGTAAAATTTTGACAACTGGTGAATCTATATGAAGAGTATATGCATGTTTGATAGTTGTCAAAATACAAAGTTTAGAGAAAGTTTATAATAAAGGCAAAATGCTATACAAATGTCAGGAGTTTACCTACTACTACTACCATCATCACCTTCCTCCTCCTCCTCCTCCTCCTCCTCCTCATCATCATCACCTGGGAATTAAGAAACAGTCCCATCGTTTACGAAATGGAAAATTTTAACAAGAATAGAGATGTAAAGAACTTAACATTGAAGCATTTAACAATACTCATGCTCTTTTCCCTTAGTTTTTCAAACATCACATTCTTTAATTTTTGTCTTTTCTAAAGTGCTGTTCCTTGAAGCACCTCTTTCTATTCATTAGACATTTCTCAGAGATCTCCCTACAGTCATTTCTATGGCTTCAATATCTATGTTGATAAGTCACAAATCTTCACCATCCACCCATTCATGAATTCCAAACCCAAAGATATCTTTTGTGAATGTGCCCACTCGGACCTTAAACTCAACATGTACCAAAGTGAAAACTCAAGTAATAATTGCACACTTTCTAAACTCCTCTTGCATCTGTACAGAGTGGGGCCCAACCTAGAAAATTCTCCTTTCCTCCCTTTCCTCTGACAACCAATCATTCATGACATCCAATTACACTTGCTTCTCTAAGCGTGTGTCTAGTCCTTAATCCCTTGAGTTATGACTTTAATTGGCTCATCTTTGGCACCTGCCTGAATTAGCACACCTGTGTCCTTACTAGTCTTAGTCCCCTTAAATCCACTCTCCATAAAGCTGAATAAACTTCAAAAATATAGATCTGATTCTGATATTCTTGCATTCAAAATTCTCCATTGGTTCCTTTTAGGAAAAGGACCAAATTCCTTAGTGCTTATCCCTCCAGAGGATAACAAATGTTTAACCTAGGAAGGCAGAATAGTATGTGGTTTAGAGCACAGTAAGTTTGGATTTAAATCCTGGTCTTACCTCTTATTTCTGTAGCCATGGACAATTACTCAACTTTCCTATGCCTCAGTTTCCTCATCTGTAGCATGCTATCTACTCTAATATGGTAAGTATCATATAAGGAATAACCAATTAGTGCATATAAAGTATCTGGCACATAGTAAGGATTCTTTACCAGCTATTTTACTTACATTTCAGCCAGAATGAAAAAGTGTAGTTCCCTGAATTCACCATGCCATCTCTTCCCTCTAGATCTCAGCAAATGCTGTATCTTCAGCCCAGAACGCCCTTTCTTTAACCACCCAGGCCATCCCACTCCCATGCCAGACTAACTCCTACTTCTGGTCTCAGTTTACAAATCACTTCCTGAACCTCAAGATTGATTTAGGTATCCCTCTCCAGAGTATCATCCATGTTGCATTTGTTATTGACAATGACTATCAAGAGGCAGAATGTCACTGCCCTCTGTTTTCCAAGCTGTGAATACTAAATAAAACCAAATGACTGGTTACAGGGAAAGAAGAAATTGCCAACAACTCATACTCATATTTCATCTCAAGGAATCTAGCAACTGGAATGGTATATAGCCTATCTATTCAAGTTCTCTGTGTATGTACCTATGAATAAAAATAGTGATCTAAGAAGAATGGAGAAGGTAGTTGTAATTCACTAAGGGTATGTGGTATGAATGACAAAAAGTTGACTAACATATGGGCTAGACAGAAGAACAATGGTCTAGAAAACCACAAACATCCCAACAAGCAATTTACATTACTGTGTATCATAGGTTAAATCCTTTATGGTTATTTACATTATTTTTGAGAGAGACAGACAGAGAGACAGAGACAGAGCACAAGTGGGGGAGGGGCAGAGAGAGGGGGAGACACAGAATCTGAAGCAGGCTCCAGGCTCTGAGAGGTCAGCACAAAGCCTGATGCAGGGCTTGAACCCATGAACCGTGAGATCATGACCTGAGCCAAAGTCAGATCTTTAACTGACTGAGCCACCCAAGCCCCCAAAATCCTTTATGGTTATTAAGAAATCCATAGGTCTGTAATGTTTTAATGAGTCAACTAAAGAGACAATCCTCAAAGAACTTATTTCTAACCCTTAGGTGCCATTACCCATACTTTTTCCACCACAAAAAGGGTATAAATAGCTCACTCATATATGAATCTTCTAAATTATATAAGAAAATGGAGGTAGCAAGAATAGGGATGTTTTTCCTCACAAATCGATTTATAACAGATTCTTTTTTAAATAACAACATCACTGTATATTCATTGTTATTTAAAATTTATCACCTTTTATTTCTAAGAGAACGATGGACCAAATAAGATTCTCGGGATGTACTACATCTTTGACTTAAAGGACACAAAGGTAGAGAAAGCTTCTGGGAATCTGGGATGGGACAGTTACCACCCTTTGGCAGCAGATTTTGTATAAGGTGACTGACAGGTGAGGCAAATTAGGAAACGTGTTGTTTTCTGACATGAATTTACAAATTCATCTGGAAAAATGTTTTCCTCAAACTATATTTAAATGAACGCTGCATGAATTATCTTATAAATAACAAGGAATAACATAAAAGGTAATGACTATATTTGTATAAATGATAAAATGTCACGATTTAAAATACGCATTAATTTACAAAATGTTGGCATTAACACAACTTTTTAAGAACCTTTATTTTTTTTACAGATAGGTATTTATTGCATAAAGTGAGGTATTCTTGAAAACAAGGAATTTGACTTAAAGATGTGATGACAACATGAACAGCAATATAAAACCTTAGAGGTAACTACACAGTACATCAGTTCTCACAGAAAACACACAAATTGATGGTTACCACTATAAAATGCATAATCAGGTGCTTAGGTGTCTTCAACAGTTAAGATTCATTGAAAAAAAATGTTCCTTACTTGTTCATTAACTTTCTTCTCTTTCTCCAACTCCTTTTCCATGTCCTCCAATTTTCTATCTTTTTGTTTCAAGTGCTTTTCAAGTTGGCGAATTTCATCACGTAAAAACCGAGTGTCACGACCACCTACAGACTGCTGCGCCATCTTAAATAAACCCAAAGCATAAATCAATCTCATTCTAATTGGAGAATCAGCAACAAATTGACTTTAAATTTGTACCGTAATCAGCACCAGATGTTTAAAATCATGTTAGCTTAAGAACCTGTTTTTAAAATTATTCATTTAAGCTTTAGTTTGCAGACTGGCAAGCCCTTGAGCTTTTTCTGAGCCACCCACAGCTACAAACGGACTGTCAATCACTCAAGCTCTATTATAAGCACAGAGCCACAGACCCCAAACTAAAGTGCACAGGCAGGGAACACAGGCAATGAAGTACTGAGGCTTCCCCTGAGTATCAGAACTCTGAAACCAGGCTTCAAACCACCAGGGCCTCCACCCAGTCACTAACTCTTGTGCGCTTGACCTGCACTTTCCCTCAGACCCTATTTAGACCAGTGCTATCAGGACTTTCTAGGATAACTGAAGTGTTCTCTGTACGATTGAGTACTATAGCCATTATCTACATGTGGCTTTGAGCTCTTGAAATATTTGAGCTCTTGAAATGCCTACAACCACAGAACTGAATTTTTAATTGTAATGAATGTAAGTTTAAATAGCCACTTGTGAATAGCCACAAGTGATTAGTATTATTGTACTGGATTGGCCCAGACGGAGGTCATCTTTAAAATCTTGTGCCAGATTGGGCACCTGGCTGGCCTAATAGGTAGAGCATTCAACGCTTGATCTCATGGTCATGAGTTTGAGCCCCGCGTTAGGGGAGGAGTTTACTTTAAAAAAAAAATCTTGTGGTGTATTAAATTCATTTCACTTCACGTTCATATTTCATGATCCGAAATATCCCTTGGTCATCTACTTGTCTCACATTAATCTCTTTACAATACAGTTGTGTTACTCCTCTATAATAAATATTTTTCTCACTCTTTTCTTCCTTCAGAAAATCTTCTATTAAGATACATTAGTATTTTACACCCCCAGCCCTCTTACTGAATCATGCGCTCCATCTCCCTGCCTTAGCTCCAATTTGGTTCCTTCAGTATACTAATTCCTTTGGAACTCTTTTAATTGGGAGATGCTCATTCTTTCACATCCAATAGACCTTGGGGTCAAGACATTGTGTTGATTTATCCCAACATGCAACTTCCAGGCTACCAGTCCTCCACCATCTTGTGAAAACTCTGCTTTGAACTCCACATAGGACCCTCTAATCCGTGGACCCCTCTCTAGTCTCTCCCACCAATCAACTCTTGATTTCTTTACCCATCATCTGAGATTTCATAATCATTGCTTCAACCACTTTCTTACTAGTATCTCCCACAGCCCTATCCTTCCATTGCACAGCAGCTGCCTGGCTAAACACTAACAGAGAGTGCTTGACATTTTTTTAGGTGAGGGATATACAAGAGAGAATAAAAAATACCTCCTCCTAGTTCCAGAGTTAATAAATAAGTAAAAGAATCAGGATTTGAATTCAAATTGTCTAACTCCATTACCCCTAATCTCCAGCTCATTCTCCACTATATCTGAAGCTTAATCTTCTTTAAAATTTGACCACCTATCTTTCCCTCTTATTTTTAGCAATCCCTCCAGCCTCTAACAAAATCTTCTGTACACATTCATTCTTCCTATTAAAAAGGAAGAAGGTCTTTCTTCCCTTTTCAGGACTAATTCTGTAGCACTTTCCTTCCCACATTCTCCGGAATCTCAATGTATTCGGTTCCTTAACACTACATTCATATTTTGGCTCTTAGTTTTCTGAAAAGCTACTTCTTCTATCATATCCTTCTGTCCCTATTCCTCAAATTCCCATATGCCTCCACTCCGGCTCAATTACTAGGAATCTTCTGTATCTCTCTCTAATCTGTAAGTTTTAGGCTATTTTATTTTGTTCACAATTGGATGCTCAACTCTTAGAATTTAAGGTATGTAATAAACATATACATGTTGAACAATTAATTATGAAGACAGTATCATTCTTGTGATTTTCCATCCAGTAACAGAAAATTTTAAAAGCAGTAATTCAAAGTAATCATACCCTAGGAAATACAAAAGGACATACCTCCAGTTCATTTTCCAGTTTCATGACTTTAGTTTTTAATTGATTTTCTATTAAAAAAAAAAGTTCAAATTGGTCAGATTTATCTCAAAACAAACTTTTAAATAAATTTCAATAAAGTAATAAAATTATTTTTAAAGACTCCATCATGATTGTAATAAGGTAACATAAGAGAAAATAATTTTTATACAGCATCCATGAAACAGGAGTTTTAGAAATGTCTTTCAAAATAAATTGGGAATACACACATTTCATAGAATATTAAACGAAATCCCCTATTTGACTATGATAAACTTTTTCCAGGGCATTACCAAATTTTGCTTGTTCTTCTCCAGCTTTTTCAACTTCCTCCAAAGCTAGCTCTACTTCTTGAGCTTTCATCTAAACATTTAAAAAGAAAAGTTATTTCAATATGCCTTTACAAAAGCACTGAAAACAAGGACTTTGTTTCATTTGCTTTCCCAATATTTGGTGCCTTTGGTGCCTGAGATATGGAGATTTTCAATAAATGTTTGTTGAATAAATAGATGATTTTCTTATTTAAGGATATAACGGCTTCAAAATACCTTTGATTCCTTTTTCCCCCTCAATCGCATATGCAGTAATGTAAATATTCTAATTTTTTGGTAATGTTTTCTATCCTTTTTTATTCCAGTTGTCATTATTCTAGTCCAGAATCTTATGTTTAACCTCCTTCACAATGTTCTGTCTAAAGAGCTTCAATTCCCTTCATATTTTCCTTTTAATATACCTAGTTTAGCCTTCCTAAGGCATACGTTGAATCTAGCAATTGGGGCTCAAAAACCTCTAACAGCTTCTCATTGCTGAAAACATAAAATACACCTTGAATACCTTTGACCGCCTACTGCAGACTATACCAACATTTACTTCCTCTACAACCTACTATTAACTTTCTGCACCTGTCTCCTCAAATATAAAGAATAAGCACATTTTCTAGTCCCAGTTTTTATTTAGGGTGATATACACCTGTAGTATACTTATCAGTCTTTGCCCTTTATGAGGTTTTCTCACACCTAACTCTCTCCCCCTCCTAACAAATTCCTATAGAAGTCATTCATACTTTTAATTCTTACTTCAGAATCATGGTAACACAATTAACAAAGGACCTCTATATGTTTTGTTTTGTTTTGTTTTAAACACCCTCCTTCTGTTTCCCTTATATATTCTTTTAGGAACTTTAGAGCAGAAACTAGCAGTGTTTTGCACACTAAAATCCTCAATGCACATTTGAAAAGAGCTCATTTCTTAGTCATTTCGGTACTTTCACATAAAGATTAACTTATTTAAGAAAGTTCCTTAAATGTCCTCTAATAGTCAAAACCATTGTTAAAACCTGCATACAAACCTTCATTAGTGATTGAGTAATTCTGAATAGATGTATCACATTTTCTTGACTTTCATGTTTTAGCTCACTTACTTCCACCTAAGTAAAGAGAAAAGCAACTATTTTACAGTTTATAACCCTTAGGCAAAATATGAGAACTCTTCCATTTGTAACATTCATTGATTTCATGGACAACTTAGATTAATCATAGATGGGTGTGTGTATATATTATACGTATGTATTGTTTATCAATTAGGCACCTTGGATAAGGAAACCAATAAATTATCCGCCAATTCTTCTTGACGAGGCAGGTCATCTGGGTCAACTTTTATTATTTCTTTCCAGTTTATATTAGGTGGCATCGTGAAATCTTTCACTGCGCTTTACCTTCTGTAATAAAACAGGTGGTATTAGCATATTCAAGGTAAATATTCCATTTTTTGTAGATTACATCATTATAACTCTAAAACGTTAGCAAAGAGCGATGGCTCCTCCATAACTGTACGACAAATGAGTGGGCAAGATAATCTTGATCAAAATTATAGCTGGCACAAACCTACAGATGCTGCATCGGCTGAATAAACCAGGATAGTTTCCTTCCCACAACTCATCTAGATCAGAACTAAGATTCTGAGCCCCCTCCTCTACGCTCACCCCCTTACCACCAAAGGCGCGCGAACATCTAATGGTGCCAAGCGCGACGGTGAAATTAATCTTGATTCAGAGAAGCAGGAACTGGGGGGTAAAAAGGGTGCGGAAAAGGCTGAAATGGGCAAAGCTAGGCCGGGAAAACCTCGGCTGAAGCTATAAGGCAAATGGGTTGCTAACCAATAGACCAGGGAGCGGGGAAGCTAGGCTATTACATACGGGCCCTGAGGCTTGTTAAAGTTCTGCTTGGAAAGAAGCTGGCTGCTCCCGCTCACCAAAATCCACCCACCTAACGAAGCCGGGCAACCAGCAGCGTCCCTTCATGGGCCGCAGGGACCAAGCTCGGTCCCGCCGCCACGCCCGACCACTCCCCAGCACGGTTTCACCCGGACTCTGGATCCAGCCAACTGGTCCTGTGCAAGCAAGAGCGGCAGCGGCTGCTAGGCGACACCATTCCCCACCCAGCTAAAGAACGAACAAGGCCCCGGATGCGAGGGGAGACTACATTTCACGACCTTGGGTGATGCTTTGCGTTTAGTCTCCGGCAAGTTCCCTTGTACCCTCCGCTAAAGACTGAGAGAAGGCGAGGGATGAGGACTCCAAATCCCAGTGTGCAGTTCTGCTTGCAAACTTGTGGATGCCGGGAAATGAAGTCTCTGAGAAGTGGAGGTAGGCAGTTCCCGGCGTGCAACGCGGAAGGCTGCGACAGTACTGGGGTGGTGGGGGAACGACCCGGCGGCGGGAGGCGCAGTGGCTGAGGCGCGTCTGCGCCGGTGACCAGAATTAGGTAGACCATGACTGTGCCTTCGGTGGTGTCACTCGCTGAGCCGCTTTTCCTGAGATTTCCCTAAGCCATCTCCTGGTGGAACTGTTCCCAGGTGAGGTCGGGCGGCGGGTCAGCGGCGGGGGAGGAGTTGAGGGGAGCGGTCCCGGCTTCACGAAGCTCGTGCTGTTGGGGCGGAAGGACTCGCTCCAGGTCCGAAGAGGTGGGAAGAATCCTCCTTAGGGGTTTGCAAACGTTCCCAGGGTAGTGCCCTCTGTAAGAAGAAAAGAAAGTTTTAGTTTCCTTTGCTCCCGGAATCTATTCTGTACAGTGGAGTGGGGGCCGGGTAGCCAAGATCGTGATTTCGGGGTGAGTGAAGAGTCGAGAAAGGGACGCCTTCTTTTCTGGCCGCCTTACCTGTAGCACCGCAGCCTTCGTGGATTGAAGGACCTGAAGGTTGAGGGACTAGTGTAGTGAAGGCTCTAGAGAGGGGAGTTTAGGATTTGCCCAGGCTACTGCTGGGCTGGAGAGAGAAGGGCCTCGGAAACTGTCACTTGCTTGGTTATCGAAGATGCCCTTATATGAAAGTGTGTTTACAGTTCTTTTGGGCAAATTTTCCTCATTCTGCAGGGCTCAGCCATTCTGAAATACTAGTAGGTAACTTTCTTAAGAAGCTATAAACTTGAAATGACATTTTCAGGTGTTTGGACCAGTGTCTCATATTTATCTTCTTTGTAGGACTTTTTCTCAATTGTAATTGATGGTAAATTTTCCTTCCGGAAATATATAGATTTCTTTCCAAACCACGTGTTTGGGTAAAACAAAAAGCTCAGTAAAAACATAAAAAGAGAGCAGTTTCATAAGATACAAATCTGATGAATGCCTTTAAAATGTAGGCATGATGATTTTGTCATATCCTTTACTGAGATTATATGCCTTTCTTTTTATATTTTTCACCGTGCTTATGTTATATCTCCAGAACTTACGTACCTTGTAACTCTAAGTTTTACCTTTTGACTAGTCTGTTTTTTGTTTCTCTGACTTCATTTTTGGTTTTTGGTTGTTTTTTTTTGTTTAAGATTCCACATGTTAGATCATACAATATTTGCCTTTTTCCGTCTGACTTATTTCACTTAGCGTAATGTTTCCAAGTTCCATCCATGTTGTCCCAGATTGCAAGATTTCATTCTTTTGATGGCTGAATAATGCTCCATTGTATGTATATGCCACATTTTCCTGATTCATCTGTCTGCGGCCACTTAAGGTATTTCCATGTCTTGGCTATTCTGAATAATTCTCAGTGGATATGGGCGTATCTGCAGTGGATAGCTCATCTACATCGTGGTTTTCTTTGCTTGGGATGTATATCCAGACGTGTAAATGACTGATAATATGGTAGTTCTGTTTTAAATTTTGAGTAACCTCCTGGCTGTTTTCCTGGTTGCACTAGTTTATATTCCCAGCAGTAGTGCGCGAGGGTTCCCTTTTCTGCACATCCTCGACCACAGGTGTTACCTCTTGTCTTTTTGATGACAGCAAGCTGACAGGTGTGTGGTGGTGTCTTGGGGTTTTGATTTGCATTTCCCTGATGATTAGTGATGCTGAGCACCTTTTCATGTACCTGTTGGGCATGTGTATGCCTTTGGGAGAAGTTCCTCTGCCTCATTTTTTTGTTTGTTTATTTTTGATAGAAAGAGTGGGAGAGGGGCAGAAAGAAGATTGAGAATCTCAAGCAGGCTCTGCCCTGACCGGAAAAAAAAAAAAAAAAAAAAAAGAAAGCTGGGCTCACACTCACCAACCGCGAGATCATAACCTGAGCCATAATCAAGAGAGTCAGACTCTTATCTGACTGAGCCACCCAGGTGCCTATGCCTGTTTTAAAATCAGATTGTTTTATGGGGCGCCTAGGTGGCTTAGTCGGTTAAGCTTCTGGCTTCGGCGCAGGTCATGATCTCACGGTTGTGGGTTCGAGCCACACATCAGGCTCTGTGCTGACAGCTAGCTCAGCCTGGAGCCTGCTTCAGATTCTGTGTCTTCCTCTCTTTCTCTGACCCTCCCCTGCTCATGCTCTCTCTCTCTCTGTCTCTCGAAAATAAATTAAAAAAAATTTTTTTAAATTAGATTGTTTTGTCTTTTGCTGTTGAGCTGTTTAAGTTCCTTACATATTTTGGATACTTATCCTTTGTCAGATGTATGATCTGCACGTATTTTCTCCCATTCCTTAAGTTGCCTTTTCATTTTGTTGAGTTTTCTTTGCTGTGTAGAAGTTTTTTAGTTTAATGTCGTCCCACTTATTTTTCCTTTTTGCCTTTGCTTTTGGTTTCAGATTCAAAAAAAACTCATTGTCAAGGTCAGTGTTGCAGCGCTTACCCTTATGTTTACTTCTAGGAGTTTTATGGTTTTGGGCATTACATTCAAGTCTTTAATCCATTTTGTGTTGATTTTTGTGAGTACTGTAAGATGAGTCACTTTCATTCTTTTGCATGTGGCTCTCCAGTTTTCCGAACACCATTTATTAGACTCTCCTTTGTTATATATTTTTGGTCCTTTGTTTACATCTGGGCTATTTTGTTCCATTAATCTATGTATTTTATGCAAATGCCATACTCTTATGATTACTGAAGTTTGTCACACTATCTCACTTAACTCTTCATCACAGTCCAGTGGAGTAAGTGCCTATATTGTCCTCATTTTCCAACTAAGTTTAAAAAACTTAGGCTTGGAGAGCTTAAGTACTGTGCTTAGTGTGATTGAACATGGATCTCTCTGGCTGGAGAACATTCTCTTGACTGCCACACCTGCTCAGGCATGCTGGAACTGGTGTCTGTGGAGTGCTTGTTCTTCAGTCTTGCTGTCTATAGCAAATACTGTCACATTCTAAGGAGGTAACTTAGTGTACTCAAGAATTTGAATTACATTTTTCATGTTCAGTTTTTAATTCATAATTTAGCAAGGTTAGGAAGAGATGAGATCTAATCATGTGCTTAAAACTGCATATTCGTTTTCATAGAATCTGGTTTTACTATAGCACCTTGTTTTTCTTCTTG
Source organism: Suricata suricatta (assembly GCF_006229205.1). Taxonomy (NCBI): domain Eukaryota; kingdom Metazoa; phylum Chordata; class Mammalia; order Carnivora; family Herpestidae; genus Suricata; species Suricata suricatta. Next base: position 30,454,738 of record NC_043709.1, on the reverse strand, counting down.
ATTTTCATTCAGTATCACTATTCTATATATTCATTTACTACTTTCGTATTGTCTGTTTTCATCTTTACTGCCCTTGCTTCCCCTCATCCTCTCGTTCACATTTATACTCCCAGCAATTCAAGGTACTGGTGTAATGGTAAATTTTATTTTAATTTTTCAGAAGTGAAAATAGATTTCAGAGAAGCTAAGTAATTTCCTAATAGTTAATGAATCTAAGACTGTAACCCAGATCTCAATTACAGTCCTGACTGAAAGCAAAATCTTGCTTAAATTTCATTTTTTTAACCCAGTCTAACAATATTTTTGAATTTGTACACTGTCCTAGCATTGGCTTATAATCTCCTTAGGAGCTTCCCAGGTGTAATCTGAATCTGACTTCCGAATGTGGAGGGCAGAGAGACCAAGGAAAGGGGAAGGACATTCCAGGTTGGTAGGTGGCAGTTTCACCAAATAAAGGGAACTTACCTACCAGGCTTGTCTTGGGTAGTGGAAAGACTAATGAACCCCTGCACCCAACCTATCTTAAAAGTTTATACCGAGTGAGGCCTCACGTGGGTTCAGTCAAACTGTGCAGGTGTTCTCAACACTGTATCATTCTCTCAAGGCTATGTCCTTGAAGTAGACTTTGGCATAGCAAAGCTTGCATGGAAAGCAAACAACCCACATTCCCAAGGCGAGAGACAGGAGATGACCTGGGCCCAGTTTATAGATCAGCTGGCAGTCATATCTGTTTGTTGCTGTTTTTTATGTTTATTTTGGTGTGCAGGGGCAGGGGGAGGAGGAAGGGCAGAGGGAGAGAAAGAGAAAATTTCAAGCTGGCTCTGTGCCAGCTCTTTGGGGGGCTCAATCCCACAAACACGACTTGAGCTAAAATCAAGAGTTGGAGGCTTAACCGACTGACCTACTCAGGCCCCCTTGTCAGTCACATCTTTTCAGTGTCCTGCCTCAACAGCTAGACAGGAAACAAGTTTACTATGGTCTAAGTTCTAATGCATTGTAGTATGTTTGTATGTAACTGAATCAAGAAATTTAATTCAAGTTCTACCTCAGTCACTCTAATATTGAGGGAAAACACTAAAACGTACTGTTATTTTTTGTCCAGTTTTCTGCATCCTTCCATTTTTTGCCAAGAGAAGAGATTTATGTGATAATTTTATAAATGTCCTTACTACAGGAACACTTGCCTGGACTTGCCTTCTGTCTGCTCTCGGGTATTATGAGCCATTTTATCTAACCGAAATCATTTCACAAGAAAGACGTCCCTTTTATAATTGCTACTTCTATTCCCTGTATCAGTCAACTTATTTTGTTCAGATATTACTGCCATTCCCTTTTTTGCCTCTTTATCAAGAAAACGAAAGGTAGCTTCTTTTCCAGTATCTATAATAAAGCCTGGCCATGAGAAATTTAGTATCCACTGTGTATAAAATGTTTCATTTTTGTCTGTTCTAGGAGAGAGGACTCAGTGTGCAGCAAGCCGAAACTTGTCTTTTGACATGAGGAGACTGGAAAGATTAGAAGGAATCAGAGTACAGACTTCACAAACTTTGCAGGCCGACATTTCATACCCTTTAAAATAGTCATAAAATATAGATTCTTATTGAAGAATATAAAATCATGAAATTATCGAACTGAGAGAACTCTACTTTCCAGGTTAAATATTTATTCTTAAATTCATATAAAATTTTCCTGTAGGTTTATTTTTTCCACAGTTGTACTCTTGGGTTTTTAGAAGAAGGGGCACATGTAACAAATACCTATGAGAATCTGATCTTTGATATAATGGTCAAGTAAGCATTTTTACTTTTCTTTATGTTCAACAAGCATGTAAGGTACTATCATCTCTAAGTAAAAAAAAAAAGAACCACAGAACCCCTTTTCCATATCATGAGGCTTCTCATTTGCAGTGAGCTGGAGCTTGGAGCAGAGGACAATCTCCAAAATTAAATCAAGTTGAGAGTTTGATTATTTTGTTGGAATTGAACATTTCAATTACTGAATTAAACTGTTTGCAACTTTCCAAGTTTTTTTTAAGTAACATTTTATAACCTTATGTTTTTTAAACCTTTAAATTCAGCCTTAAAGTCATTATGTTTGTAAACTTAACCACCTCCCCCTTTTTCTTTATTTTTATTTTTTTTAATGTCTTTGAGAGAGAGAGAGAGACAGAAAGCGAGTGGGGGAGGGGCAGAGAGAGAGGGAGACACAGAATCTGAAGCAGTGCTGATAGCTCAGAGCCTGACGTGGGGCTCAAACCCATGAACTGTGAGATCATGACCTGAGCGGAAGTCAGGCGCTTAGCCGACTGAGGCCCCCAGGCGCGCCATGCCCCCTCCTTCTTTTTAATACAAATTTAATTGAAGGTACTAAATGCTTTCGCTGCATTTAAGACTTGGTTAAATTGCCTTAGTTTAAAATTGCATTTATAATTTTAATGTATTTTTATTATTATTTTTAGTGTTTATTTTTGAGAGAGAGCATGATCAGGGGAGGGGCAGAGGGGGAAACAGGATCAGAAGCATGCTCTGTGCTGAGAGCAGAGAGCCAGAAGCAGGGCTCAAACTCACAAACCATGAGATCACGATCTAAGCCGAAGTCAGATGCTTACCCAACTGAACCTTATATTCAAGGACTTAAGACACCTGACTTAAAAAGCAAAACTTTCTCAATAATTAAAACAATTTGTATAAACCTAGTAAATTAAACTTAAAACTATAGCAACTCCCAAGTCCTTACAAAACTTCCAATACTGTTTGTAAACTTGGCTAAATTATTATACTTTTCAACTAAAAAGCCTAAATCCACAAACTGCATGGTCAATAATATAATGTTATGTATATTATACATATCATTGTGTCATATAAAATTTCATTTTAAAATTTTTTGAAGCTAATACATTGAGTCTACAGTATGTCAGATTCTCTTAAACATTATAAGTATTCTAATAATCAGATACGTGTTATTCCCAAATATAACCTGAAGTAGCAAAACCATAAGGTTTAACTTACTCCTTTTTCCTCTTTTAATTTTAATTTTTCCTCTGGTAAGAACATTCACCCAAATAGTTTAACAAACAGCAGTTTGGGGTAAGAACCACAGTGTCATCAGGTCAGGGACCTGAGATTATTTATGAGAGAGAAGTTTCTGACCCATTCACAAGACTTGGTTTTTCACCTATCCCATGGTGATGTTCTGAGTTGTTTTGCTTTTCTAAATTACAGTTATATACACATATGTAACAGTGTAGAGTAAAATGGATCTCACACTTAGGTGCTCTGTTTATATCTTTTGGGAATGTTTTTCAAGAACCTTCTGACCTGTTCTAAGTGTGGACTGGTTAGTGGACTTGCTTGCATGATTGTCATAATTGAGTTATCTTTTTTTGCTTTGTTTTATTGTGTTTAGTTTTTGGTTTTTTCTGAGTATTTCTTTTGTTGCTTTGCGTTGGAGCCCCTGTCTCCTGATTTCCCTCTCTTTCTGTTTCTTAGTATACTCCCTAATTTTACTGCGGTAAGTCTTCTGTTAGTTTCCTGAAAGAGGAGACATCAGGTAAATTTGAAGATTCGTTTGGGTTCTTAATCTTTAGTATGGAACCTGCTTTCTTTCCTCATGGAAGCTTTTAGCGTCCTTTTTGTTTGTTTCCAGAGTTGTAAAATTTTACATAAGATTCTGTACCCAGTTTGTAAAAGAGAACTGGAGGGTCTCAAAATGTATAGACAGACTTCTGGTTAACCCTCGTTGTCAGTTTGCCACCTTTGGTCTCACTTGTGTCTCCTGTATCAGATATCTGTGTTTCACCTATTTTAGAGAAGAAAGTCTCTAATCTTCTGCTCTGCTGTAGAAGAAAAGGTTACTTGCCTGTACCCAATGGGAGAAGGGTCTAAATTTTAAGAAATCCATCTGTTCCAACCTATTTCTTGAGATCTTGTCACCAGTTTTGAGATTGATGTTGGCAGGGATGCAAAAAACTTTTTTAGTTTTCCACCTAAAGCTTTAGATTCACTTTCCTGAGCTCTATTAGGTCACTTATTAAATTTTGTTTTGCCAGCTTCCAAAACTTGCTATGATTGTCTCTCCAATGGTCTTTATCCTTGTGAATTTATAACCTTTTTTTTTCTTTTTTGGTCTTTTAATACCTTGATTGTCATTTTAGTGTGTAGTTGAGAAGGAGTGAGGCAAATAATGCCTGTTCACAGTCTCTCCAATCTTTAAACAACTGGTATCAGCTTTTTCTTTGATAATAAGGTATAAGGTCATACTCTTTAGAGAGAGAAATTACTTGTGGACTCAAGATAAACCGTTAGATAATTTTTATTTTAGTTAAGACTATCCTTCAAAAGGTACAACCAATTTCCTTTGGTGATTAGTAGGGTTGGGTTTTGCATTTCTTTAAGTGTAATGTATTCTAAGGTTTTCCTATCCGATTCTAAAGGCACTTTAATAGGCTTATGTTTGTATCTTTGTATAAAATTACATCTGATTGTAAATCTCTCTGCTCTCCCTACTGTATTCTTCCTTTCTGATCTAGCCAGAACTCCTACAGATGTATATCAGGCCTTAGATCTTCTGGCTCTGTGAGCGATGTATTAGTTTATCCTTGCTGCTGTAACAAATTAACAAAGTCCTACTGGCTTAAAAATAACAAAAAGTTATTATTTTATTTTTTTATTTTTTTTAAGGTTTATTTATTCTTGGAAGAGAGACAGAGCATGAGTGGGGGAGGGTCAGAAAGAGAGAGACCCTGAATCCAAAGAGGCTCTGAGCTGTCAGCCAGAGCCCAAAGAAGTCGTGAACCATGATTTTATGACCTGGATGCTTACCAGACTGAGCCACCCAGGCGCCCCAACAAATTTATTATTTTATAACTATGGACATACAAAATAGGTTTCACTAGACTAACATTGAGATGTTAGTAGGGCTGTGGTCCCTGTAGAATCTCTAATAAAGAAGATGTTTTTTTGCCTTTCCACCTTCTGGAGGCTGCCATCATTCCTTGCCTTGTGCCCCTAGTCTACCATCACCTCACTGATCTCTGCTTTTCTGACTCTTCTGCTTCCCTTTTTAACTTGTAAGGTTTCTTGTCATTGAATTGGCCCACCAGATAATTAAGGATATAATCTCTTCATCTCAAAACCCTCAATTTAATTACAACTTGTAAAGTCTTTTTTGCTACGTAAGGTAACATATTCACAGGATCGGGGGATTTGGACGCTGACAGTTTGGGCAGAGGGGCATAGTTCTGTCTTCCACAAGTGATGACACTAAAGTGATACTAATGATACTACTCAAGCTAAAAAGTATATCATCAGCTTGTTTTTCAAGAGTTCCCTCCAACCTTATTTTAATTGTAGGGCCGATTCTTCAGTATCATCCAGTTATTATAGTTCCTTTTACTCTAAACCATTCTCTCATTGAATCCTTTCTTTTAAAAAAAAATTGATTTATTTTGAGAGAGCAGGAACCAGGAGGGCTGGGCGGGGGGCAGAGAATTCCAAGCAAGCTCTGCACTGTCAATGGAACTCCAGACACGGGGCTCAATCCCATGAACCCATGAGATACATGACATCAGCTGAAATCAAGAGCTGTATACTCTACTGACTAAGCCACCCAGGAACCCCTCACCAATTCTTTTCTAAAGCAGTGATTTAATTATGAATTTTCATGTGTGAAGCCCATTCTCTAAATTAAAAACACTTGTAAAGATAAAAAGAAACACGATTTAGAACAGGGTTTTAAGCTTATATGGGCAAGATAACAAATCAATCAAACAAGTCAGGGTTAAAGACAAGGAGACTATACTTAAATGGCTAGTGTACAGCTAGCTTATGCTTAGAATGCCTTTAGAGACGTTTAAGACAGATATGTTTATAAGGTTTTAACCAAACTGAGGGTGTGGCTGCAGGTTTGGACACCCAATTTAGGTATTAATTGATCTTCTGGTATATATAAAGTACTGAAGTAGAAGCTTCACTATACATTTCAGAAAATCCATGTTTAGTGTTTTTTCAAATACTTGTTTTCTCACAAAAATGTATTTACTGTTCCTGGAGTACACCATACTAGTTTTTCTTTAAAGTTCTTTTTTATGTGTATCTGTTTCCCTGAATGACCTGACCTATGATGACTTAAAAGGAGTTTACTGTCTAGTTAGCTAGAGATATAAATCCAGAGATTAAGTGATGTGATGGAGGATTGTAATAGAGGTATGAAATACATGAAGGAACAATTGATTTTGTTAATTTTTTGTTAAGTTAGAAATTTGAAGAGGGTGGGTACTAATGCTTTTTAGAGGTGGATGACATTTGAGCTGAGCTTTGAAAAATTAATTCTCTAGGAGAATTAGCATTCCCTATTTTACTTATCCTTCTGTTAAAATTTTACTTATTCGTAAAAAAATGATGCTTATTTTATCATCATGATTTCCCCCCCTAGATTTTATCCACAGTGCTTGTGGAAAAGATGGCTGATATTAACCTTAAAGAAGTAACCTTGATAGTAGGTGTGGTTACTGCCTGCTATTGGAACAGCCTCTTTTGTGGATTTGTTTTTGATGATGTTTCGGCAATACTGGATAATAAAGACCTGCATCCATCTACACCTTTAAAAACTTTATTTCAGAATGACTTCTGGGGAACCCCTATGTCTGAGGTAAGTAGTTATTTATTGGTTTATGTATCTCAGGTTTTAAATTATTCTACTAGTTTATTACTCTTAATTCTCTATCAACATTGTCATCATAGCATTTATGAATTTGTTTCCCAAAAATTTGTATTTTAGATAGGAAGTTGAAGATGTGATTATCCTCTTTAAAGCAATACAAGGTTCTTTCCTTAGTTGTGTACTTTGGTTTAATCTTTTTAAAAATAATATGTGTGTGTAAAGACCAAATGTATCAGGATACCAGTAAGTGTAAGCATATGTATTTCTTGCTAATTTTCTCTTTTTCTATGATTCAGGCCAAAGAGATGACTACTTTGGATATATTTAATCATCTAAAAATATGTGACAATATAAATAGATTAGACTTTTGGCGGGGCGGGGGGGGGTGTGAGGAACAGTACATGTGTGCACTGGCGCAACCACAGGTAGTGGAGGGCCAGAGATGGAGGTGGGGAGAGAGAGAGAGAGAGAGAGAGAGAATGAATGAATATCTCCAAACAGGCTCCGTGCTGTCGGCAGGGAGCGTGACATGGGGCTTGATCTCACTAACTGTGAGAAGATGACCCGGGCCGAAGTCAAGAGTGTATGCTTAACCCAGGCTCCCTCCAATAGATTAGACTTTAAGGGTAAAGGTATTGAGGTTTTTTTCTGCAGAAAATTTTAAATTTGGGTCATATTTCTTACCTAACAATTATTTTATATTGAGAATGCAAATGTTAGTTAATTTTAATGAGAATGTTTTTATTCTGCCAGTAACGTTGTTTTGAGAGTCATTGTAAACTGTTTGGGATTAAACTCTCTTCAGTTTGGGATCACATAGATTGGATCCTGCTGTTCTATTGTATAATAGCTGTATGAAATTGGTGAGAATACAGCTTTTAGATGCCAAGATCTAAAAAAGATTTGACCTATAAAAGAATAATACCTTGAAGATAAATAAATGAATTAATCTGTAGTACCTGGGCATAGTTGTTGAACCATAACATGATGCTTTTTCATAGTCTTGTTGTCATTTGTGGCTCCTTTCTTTACACTGTAAATATGGAAGTTTCTCAAGGGTGAGGATGAAGTCTGTCATTCCTTTAGTCACAAGCGCAGAAGTATTTTTTCTTAGTAAATAAGTAGATTTTATTTTCTTGTAACCTTCCTGTTCTCACCTAATTCTAGCCTTTAAAAGAAATACATATTTGATAATGAGGAAAAAATATAGTTCTATAATAAGATACATTAATTCCTAGGCAGTTTATTTCCTTCTACCCCTACCCTTTATCCCTTGAGACCCTTAGAAATATGTGTCCATTCCCACAACTTAAGCTAGTGTCTGTTGTGATTTTAATCATGACATTGAGATTTTAAACTGAAAGGTTAGCTTGCCAGATTAAAGGTCTCAGGAAAGTTATCATACCTTGGTGTCAATACTATGTCTTGTGACTTCTTCAGTTTTACAGATTGAAAATTTGGTTTTGTTCAGAGCACCTATAAGTGGACACACTAAGAAAATACTCATAATGATAAACTCAGACAAAAATGAATGAACATATTAGAATAACAATATACGGCAGAGATTGTTGCTTCCTCCTGTTTTCCAATGGACATATTCTTTTCTTGTTGGGAAACATGTCAGTAGGGAGTAGTATTTAGGTATTCTATGTTTTCTTGATGAGCCTGGAATTAGCACATTCAATGATCTAATGGTTGATGTCATTAAGTACTGACAGCCTAGAAGCCTATGTGCAGATGCCCAAATCTTTATAAGGATTTTTGTGCCAGTGTAGAGCTTAAAGACACATTTTAGGCTTAGAACATTTTCCTGAGCTGTACGAATACTGGCACATTAGGGATCTTTAGACTCCTTTTGGCTTCTCAGTGTTTAGATCATGTCTTTAACAAACCCATTCTTAAAATATGTAATACTATGTTTTTGAATGGTTCAGTGGATTATAAATCTGGCTGCATATTATAGTTGCTTGGGGCACTCAAAAAAATGTTACCAAGGCTCTACTCAAACTTGTTAGTTACGGTTATCTCAGAAGGGATGTAACCATCAATATTTTTGTCTTGTTCATTTTGTGTGTGTTCACATTTTTATTTTTCTGGGATTTTGGGGGGTAGAGGATTGGGTGTTTTCTTAAGTTGTCTAAGTGATTCTCTGGTGCAGCCATGGTTGAGAACCACTGAGCTATAATGAACCACTCTCTTCTGACATTGACCTACAAAATATCTATCTAAGTTAAAGTCTGCAAATAATCCTGTCGCACTATGTACTGCCATTGCTATATGGAGATTCACATTAACAGGGAACTGTCAGCTAATTCACTCATTATATTCATGCATATGTTTTTACTGCCACCTAACACTCTGAGTAATTATTTTTCTATTTAATATACCTGAATTTAATAATGATCTATATTGTTTTGTTTGTAATAGAACTAGCTGTTTCAACTGTACTTTCACAGAGTAAATCTGTTATCTACTATGCTAATGATTATTTGTCATAGTAGTATTTTAAATTACTAATTATATGAATATAGTAAAATGGTTTGTGAGCATAATTTTTTCCAGAAACATGTTTGTATCCAAAGCACTTCTATATCAAAGCAAATTTCTCCACAAAAAAGAATGGAAACTCAGATGATTTGTTCCACAACCCCAAAATATTCATATAAAAATGATTATAATACTGTAATATAATACAAAATTAAGAAAATACAACATAGGAAGCAAAACAAACTAGCCTGCACTTACCTTTGAAAAGTTTAGTGGCTGGTGTGAGGGAGATAAGAGAAGAAGAGAAGACATCTTTCACCATCACTGAGGGAATCACTGCTGTCTATTGGCTCAGTGGAATCTTTATCTGTGCAACTTTGACAAGGAACCTATCCATTGGCACTTGCTTTTGCCTCCTTTCGAGCATTTCATGGAAGTGTGACATTGCATTGTCATTAAACAGATTTATCACTCACACTGCTACAGTCTTATTCGTGTGGTGCATTTCTATAAAATTTTGCACTGTTTCCACATTTTACACATCTCCCTAAGCTCATTGATGAGAGAATCCTCCACCTTTTTCTCCTTCTCCTCTGTAGACAAGATGCAGATGTAGACTTCCCATAAAATCCTGCAATTTTGGCCACTTGCATGCCTCATCCATACTCTCGATGATTTTCTTCTTAATGTCCACCATAATCATCTCCAGCTTCTCACCATCTTTCTTTTCAACATTTTTCTGCGTGGGAGCCATTGTATATGTTTGCACAGATACTGACTACAGTACAGTATTAATAAACTCTTATTATATTTAATGTAATGTATTTAATGAAACTGGCAATAAGGCAGAAGAGGAAAAGGTCTATATGTGCAGGCAACGTGACCTAGAATGAAGCAAAGCATTCCTAAGGTTACTCTTGTATAGAAAAGCAAAATACTGTACATAGGTGCTTTGAAGTGACAGAAAGGACACTCGTGCCAGTTGTGGTCACCTCTAAAGTTCTGAAACATCACTGATTTCTGCCAAACAGCCTGATCAAGCATCTGAGCATGGGAGATGACCATCCACAATCCCACAGAGAGAGAGAGAGAACCGTTGGCTCAGTCGTGATCATGTGACTTTCAGTGTCACATATTACTGTTGCTAGATGTGGCTCTTTTATCAAGTTAAAATTTATGACAAGTATTTGCTTATTTTGCAGAATACTTACAGAACAAGTTACTTTTGCAATCCAGGATTATACTGTAATTAGTTATGTTAATAATTAAGCTATTTTTAATTGGCCATTACCTATGGCTATCTACTAGACCTGATGAAACATTCATGTATTGCAGTTAAAAACAACCTATTCCCCTTGTGTTTTCAGACTTCATTTAGCTGGCAAATATGCCCCAGTGGAACTGGAGTAACGTTTTAGGCTCTCAAAAGGTTTCTAGAACCTTTATTTTTTTTTTTGCTTTTTGGATACAAATCATGTCCGTTCACTATAGTGCCTTAAAAAGTTTTGTTTTCCTGAGCTAAATCGAATGATGTGCAGAAATTAAGCAGCAAAGAACATTCTAAGTAGACAACACTCATGGTGTGTCTAGACAGTACAAATGCTAAAATGTTCCTATTTTCAAATTGAGAAATACTTGTTCCTTGTGGTTCTTAACGTTCCCTAGTAGGGATGAAAAACTTGCAGGTATAATATAAGAGTCCCAGCAAAATATGGTAAGAGGTATGAGATCAAAGAAGCTGAGTTTGAATACCCTTACATAAAATTTTAAAAATAGCTAGGATAATATTTTATGTGATTTTGACCTGTGTTTTATTCTTAAATTGGTTTGATTTTGTCTTATGGTAAAACTTTTCTGGCTAAGTGAATGTTCTAGTTTGTAAAGAAATTCAGCAACTTCATATAAAATTTGATTTCTTGCCAGTAGAGACTATAAAGGTATCTCTTCTCTAATTTTAAGAAAGTTTTTGCTCTTGTATTACTCTCTGTGTAGTATTTGGGGAGTTTTTGGCTTAATATATTCAGGTATACATTACAAAGGTACTTTTTATAAAACAACTAGCCAGTATCATTTTGAGTCTTCACTGTTTAAACTGCACTGGTAAGCATTCTATTCTTATATTTCCTTTTGAAGATCTACCCAGCAGTTATATAAATGCAGGTGTTGGTATAGATGGGGATATAGGCTTTGGAGAGAATCCTTTGTTCTAATTTGATCAGCGCTATTACTATATTTTTGTTACTTTATATTTTATTTAATATTTTTATTTTTAGAGAGAGAGCATGCAAGAGGGGAGAGGGGTAGAGTGAGGGCAGAGAAAGAGAGAAAACCTTAGGCAGGCTCCACGCTCAGTGCAGAACCTCACACAAGGCTTGATCCCACAACACTGGGATCAGACCTGAGCTGAAATCAAGCTGGACACTCAACCAACTGAGCCACCCATGTACCCTCCCTTTTATTTTTAATTTGTGTGTTGAAGAGGAATTAAAAGTCAAATGTTCTTCCTCTACTGTTGATTCTTCACTATATTTAGGAAAGGAAATTGCCTTGTTTTGGAACTAAGGAAATAGGAAAACAAGATTACAAAGCTGTATTTTATGTTTGTGTTACCCTTGGAGCATTTATTTCATTATTTTATTGCTAGTTTCAACAGTAGATGCAGCGATCACTTTATGTGCCCTGAAGGACCATGGAACTTTAATGATGATGATTGTTTTTTCTTTTCAGGAGAGAAGCCACAAGTCTTACCGACCCCTAACAGTATTGACATTTCGCTTAAATTATCTGTTTAGTGAACTAAAACCAATGTCATATCATCTCCTAAATATGATTTTTCATGCTGTGGTTAGTGTGATATTTCTTAAAGTCTGCAAGCTTTTTCTGGACAACAGGAGTAGTGTGATTGCTTCTTTACTTTTTGCAGTGCACCCAATACACACAGAAGCAGTAAGTAAAACTAAACTTTTTTCTTTTCCTTTTTTTCAACAACACCTATGTAATGATTATAATGGTATATGTTTTTAAGAAAAAGTAACTGTGGCTTTAATTCAAATATTCAAAGATTTTTAAATTAGTATAAGTCTTAACTTTCTCGGCTACAGAGTCTAGTAACTTCATACTTCATAAAATTTTTAAATTTGAAACAAGTTTTGAAACATGAACATTATATAAGGATATAAGGTATAATTGCTCAAGATTGGTAATGTAAAATATAAATTAATACATCTTTTTTTGCTAATTGTTTTTTTATGAATATAGATTAAAAATACTTGTCCATTTGGCATTGTTTCAAAGGATAGGAAATATTTAATAAGACAAATTTAAGTAAAGGATGAAAATATATCAGAATATATGTAAACATCAACATATCCTAACAAACAATGATGCCCAGTATGTTGTCTCTTGCCATGTGTTTCAAAATTGTGAGCTGTCTCTGCTGTTGCCAATATGTCTGTCTGTCAGCCCCTACCTCCCAAGACATACGTAAACTATAACTTTATTTTTCATGAAAAAGTAAAACCCCAAAACTGCCTCACAACAGAGCAAAGAGGACTCTGTTCAATTGCTTTGTTATGAGCTTTTGGTTGTAAGCAAAAATGTGTTCTGTTTAAACTCTGAGTGAATGTGTGTGTATTAGAAGGGGTGTGTGTGTATTACAAATGATGTATATGTCTCTCTCACTGTTTTGAACCTTTTTATGTCTAATTGAACAGATATTTTTCCATATGTTTATAAAAATCATAGGCTGTTTTAAATTTTATAGTGAATTCAGAAATTTTTTAATTTTTTATTTTTTTTTAATTTTTTAAATGTTTGTTCTTGAGAGAGAATGCAAGTGAGGGAGGAAGGGTGAGGGGGGAGACACAGAATCTGAAGCAGGCTCCAGGCTCTGAGCTGTCAGCACAGAACCTGATGCTCTGATCAAACTAATGGAGCACAAGGTCATGACCTGAGCAAAAGTTGACACCATGTAGGCCTCCCAAGAGTACTTTGTTTTTAAGTTTATTTATTTTGAGAGAGAGTGTAGGCGGGGCAAGTGCAGAGAAAGAATCCCAAGCAGGCTGCACGCAGTCAGCAGAGATGACCTGAGCCAAAATCAGGAGTCAGTGCTTAACTGACTGACCCACCAGAGTGCCCCCCAAACCTTTTCTACACTGGCCCTTTTTTTTTTTCTTTTTTTATGAGAGGGGGAGAGATGCATGCGTGTGAGTGAGGGAGAGGCAGAGAGAGAATCCCACATATGCTCTGTGCTGACAGCAGAGATCACAACCTGAGCCAAAATCTGGAGTCAATGATTAACAGACTGAGGCACTCAGACATACTTTAAAGGAAGAGGTTTGAGGGTTTTATATTTAAATTTTTAGAATTTAAAATGACTTTTTAAAGTTCATTATCTTGATAAATTTATTTTGAGATAGAACTTACTGAATTTACGGTATTTTTATATTTTAAGAACACTTGTATTAAGAAAATATGTAAGAAAGTCTTAGGTTGTTTTTTTATAAATTAAGAACTACTCTAGATATTGTACTAATATTATGTATGATGTTACTATTTACGGAAGCTGGGTAGACAGTACACAGGACTTCTCGTACCTATTTTTGCAACTCCCTGTGAGTATGTAATTATTTCAAAATAGTGATGATAATAAAAGAACTGTTATAGTCACTGGTAAATTCATGGAAGATACACAGATTTCACCAGACGAGGGCACTCAAAGAATGTCTAAGAAACTGAACCGTGTGCTTGAAAAATTATGGCAATTTAATTTCTAAAGTGCTGTTCCTAGTATATGTGGTAGTTAAATTTTCAAGAAGCTCTTCATTAATATGAACTCCGCTCCATCTCCCCTTTTAGGTAACTGGCGTTGTAGGAAGAGCAGAACTCTTGTCATCTATCTTTTTTCTAGCTGCATTTTTGTCATATACCAAATCAAAAGGACCAGATAATTCCATAGGTGAGTGTCTAACATTTGTTTTTTCTGTAGGTATAAAATTTGATAAGTAATTTTTATTTATTCCATTTCTTATAAAATATATGCCACACTTGGCTTTATCTTTGTATATTATGCTACTTCAGCACCCATGGACATATGAACATGATAAGAAACATGGTCAATAGTAAAAATTATTTTTGCTTGCAGTTTATATTTTATCATGACTAACATTCTATATTTGATTTAACTTAAAAAATTTACACTAGAATATAGGAGTTTTAGAGTCATTTCTAGTATCATCTGTTGTTACCTATCAAAGATAGAAGTACCAACATTTCAGTTGTCTTTCTATAATAACACCTGTGAGGGCTGTGAATTACATTGTTTAGATAACATTGAAAGCCTATTAGAATATAACTTTTTTTAGGTGATGATCATATTCAGCTATTTATTGAGTCCCTACCATGTGGCCCACCCTGGAAAATGCTTTGTACACATTAGATCATTAATCCTGGTGATACCAGGTATTATCTGAAAACAAGTTCCAGGCAATAAAAATGATTTTTTAGATGTAGGAACAGTAGGCATGAAAGAGGGTTTCCGTAATAATAACATGTATTTGGTTGATCTTAAAATTTAACTCTGATTTTTTTTCTCTGCATTGGAGAATTTTAACACTATAAATCCAAAGTATTGATAATAAGGGATCAATTAGATTATATTAGATTATATAATGGAAAAAGTGAGTTAGCCAAACACCTTTAGTGACATCATAGATTTGTAATATAGGTAGATTTCTATCTCTGTTTCTTGGAATGTTTCCTGGTATACAGTAGGTGTTCAGTTTATATTTGTTGAGCAAATGACCATGTCACCAATTAAATTCTAATTTAAAAAATGCTGAACCTGCTTTGACCTCTCTCTATCCTCATAGTACTTCCATAATACTTCATATTCCACATAACACAATTGTACACTTGAGACCATAAACAGTTTTGCCATCATTTTTTGCATTCATTACTTAATGTATAGTCCTTACAAAGATTTTCAATTTGTAATTATTCGATCACTTTAAATTCTAAGCTATTCATTACCCTTACCCATTTTCAAAGCATGATCCACCTCAGGACCTTTGCTCCTTTCCGTTACTTTGGGTTTCTGCTCAGATGTTGTCAGTACTACCAGTCATCTTCCCATTCCTTTCTATTTTCCTTCATCTTGTTTTTTCTTATAACACTTAGGTCACCCTTTGACAAATACATCTTTGTTTATTTGACTATTTATCTTTCTCCTCCACAAAATGTAGTAGATACGTAACTATTTGAAATACGTAATTGCTAAAAGTTTTTATCTTCACACATGCAAAAATAAAAATCAGTTAACAAACCTATATTTTGAAATGGGAATGAATTTTAATGAATGAAATTGATTCTGTATTTATACATGTACATTTTTAAAATATTGTTAGTGTATCTAGCAGGAGGACTTGTTTTAGACAAAATCACACGTGGTAACTTTATTTCCTAGAGATCTGTTTCTAAAATCAAAGTATATGTTGATATGGTAATATAATCACCAAAAGTTGTAGAACTAAAGTGACTGGTTTCAGTAACCTTCATTAGAGCTATTGTTGCTGAGATTGAACCTAACGTTAAAGAATGCAACTGTCTGCCTTCTCTGTCTCAGAGCAGAATTCCTAACTAGTGAGAAGCTCTGAATTTACTGTTGGTAGAACCAAGTTAAAGTCCTCATTTCTTTATTGTGCATGGCAGTTTTTTTAGACCTCTAAAATTCTTTCCTCATCTTAAAACACATATGATTACATCTGCCCTCATAACCCATTAGAGTGATATTGAGACTAAAATAATATATGCTAAACTGATTATATAAACCATTTGATATATTTTCAAAGTATCTTTTCAAGGCCCTTATTTCCCACCAATTTTTATTGTATTCATACATATCCATTCATACTATTCTGTCATTCATTTTCCAAGCTTATTCCCTCCTCCTCTACTCATGCATACCTGTTCCCCAGTTTTCGTGTGTGTGTGTGTGTGTGTGTGTGTGTGTGTGTCTTTAAGGTTCAACTTAAGTTCAGCTTGTTTTGTAAATAATCACCTACTGATTTCTTTCCTGTATGAATTTCTTATGGATTTAGCATATTTCATTCCTTGGTATAATCTACTACTTTCGTATTGATGGTTTTGATCTGACTAGAATATCATATTTTTTTGAGGAAAGGAATACTGTTATACAGTGTCTCTCCAATAGTGTTTCAAGGTTTTTTGAGTAGTTTTTTTTCAGTACTTTTAATCTGTAAAGACTTTAAAGTTGAAAACAATTTCAAAAATAAGTGAATTTCTGTATTAAGCCCAATAAAAAAAGAAAATATATCAGATTCATGAATTATTTTTTATTTATACTTGGATTTCAGTCACTCATTTGAGATTTTGCTCTGATTAACATTCTTAATAAATAAAACTGAGGTCACATTTATACTACAAAATGGTTTTTAACTAGAAAAGAATTGGACATCATATTTTACAATACAAAAACTAAAGCTAAGAAGAGTTTCCAAAGTCATAAAGCAAGGTACTCTGAGAATTACTATCACAATTCATTCTTTTTTACTCAAATTATTACTACTAACTAGTTGATAGTGCTTAAAGTTGATGAAGTAGGTTTTCTATTTAAGTAAAACTTATGAATATTCCAATGCAAATGTTTTTTAAAATATATGTATATATTCTGAAAGAGAGTGCAAGAAGGGGAGGGGCAGAGAGAGAGGGAGAGAGAGAGAATCCCAAGCTGGCTCTGCTCTACCAGCAGAGAACCCAGTGCAGGGCTTGAGCCCACAAATCCATGAGATCATGACCAGAGCTGAAACCAAGAGTTGGACACTTAACTGAGCCATCCAGGTGCCCCTCTGATTCAAATTTTTTAAAGAATACTATTAATTTAAATTCTATTAATCTGTTTCAGGTTTTATACTCTTTAAAATAAGGATGTTACTCTACTTTGCTCAGTAGTTTTCAGTTTGAAGTTTTTAATAAATTACAGATACAAAACATATAGATGTCTATATAATAATTTTAAAGATTTGCCTTCATTTCATATACGTAGTTCATTAATCATGACAGTGCAACCTTTAAGTTTCCCTTTTCCAGCTTGACCACCCTACCTAATTTTAAAAATTAGTATTTCAGGGTGCCTGGGTGGCTCAGCAGTTAAGTATTGGACTCTTGATTTCATTTCAGGTCATGATCTCAGAGTTCCTGAGATTGAGCTCTACACTGGGCTCTGTGCTGATAGCATGGAGCCTGCTTGGGATGCTCCTTCTCCCCTCTCCCCTCCCCTTCCCTCCCCTCCCCTCCTCTCTCTCTCTCTCTCTCTCTCTGCCCCTCCCTCTGTGCATGCATGCGTGCATGCTGTCTCAAAATAAATAAACTTTTTTTTTAAAGCATTTCATTAGATAATTTTCCTCTCTACAAAAATATTTTAGTTCAAGTTATACATTTTGATGTTTTGTTTTGGGTATATAAAGCAAAAATCACTTACAATATTTTAAATACATTTTGACATACAAAGTATAGGTTAATGGGAAATAACACAAATGTGAATACAGAATCAAAGGTTTTAGTAATGTCTAATAGTTGTATAACTTAAAATATCTGTTTATGATACTATAAAATTGTTTTGTGTAATTCTATATTTTTCTGCTCTTAAATTGCAGTATGGACTCCAATTGCTTTGACAGTGGTTTTAGTTGCTATTGCAACATTGTGTAAAGAACAAGGAATAACAGTTGTGGGAATTTGCTGTGTGTATGAAGTATTTATTGCCCAGGGGGTAAGAAGAAATACAATTTTTATTGTTGCTATCTTTTATCCTATTTGAATTCGATGAGATAAACTTGTTTTCTAAATGTGTCATTATATAAATTGGTGTCTTTACCAGTAATGATACCAAAATTTGCAAGAAATTTTGTCCTCATATCCACTGAGAATTACTTAACATTTTATAACTCCTTCAGTTTTTTAGGACTGCTCTTTCAATTTCACTAATGGAATCATTAGGTAATTTGGAAATGTACACAGTAACACCGTCCAGTATGATTTATTACTGAATAAGATTACTAGACTCCGTTTTATTCATTATCAGTTCCACAAATTGCTGCATACTGGTTTTATAATTACAGTCAATTTAATCTTGCATTTTGAATGTACTGCATTGTTGAAACATTGTGGTGTTATTTAAAACTATTTTTTTCCCTTTTGCAGTATACTTTGCCATTATTATATACTACAGCCGGACAGTTTTTCCGTGGAAAGAGTAGTATTCCATTGTCTATGCTGCAGACACTAATAAAACTCATTGTTTTGATGTTCAGTACACTACTACTTGTTGTGATTAGAGTCCAGGTCATTCAGTCCCAACTTCCAGTATTTACCAGGTATGGAAATTCTGGTTCCTTTTCTTTTTTTTTTTTTAAATTCTTTAACTCTTAATGTTGAGTGATTATAATAGAAGTGTTCCAAAAAGTCTTTGATTTACATTGAGTTGGGGTTTTTTTCATGTTTACTTATTTATTTATTTTGAGAGAGAGAAAAAGGCAAAGCACAAGCTGGGGAGGGGCAGAGAGAGAATTTCAGGCAAGCTCGATGCCATCAACGCAGAGCCTGATGTGGGGTTCGATTTCATGAACTGTGAGATCATGACCTGAGCTGGAATCAAGAGGTGGCTGCTTAACTGACTGAGCCACCCAGGTGCCCCTCTACATTGAGGTTTTTTAACAGCTTTATTGTATAATTAATATATTTTAAAACCTGCGTATATTTATAATGTACAAATTAGTAAATTTTGACATACTGAGTACACTCATGAAACCACCAAATGAAAATAATGATTTTAACCTAATGATGTAATTATTTTAACTTAATTGGTTGTTAAGTGGTAAGTCTTCCATAGTTTAAGTGAATTTTGTCTACTTGTTCTATTAGTTATTGAAACATTGAAATCTCTAACTGTAATCATAGATTTGTCTAATCTCCTTGTAGTTTGTACTTCATGTGTTTTAAAGCTCTATTTTCAAGTGCATAACATCTAGGATTATAATATCCTCTTCATGAATTGATCCCTTTACCTTTATTAATGAGTTTCTTTATCCTTGGTTATAATCTTTACTCAGAAATCCACTTTATCTATCTTTTGTTACAGTTACATAGTTTATCTTTTTCCATCCTTTTACTTTTTATCAGTATCTTTTTTTAAGTTTTTTTAAAATTTATTTTGAGAGAGAGAGCAGGGAAGGGGCAAAGACGGAAAAAGAAACTCCAAAGCAGGCTCTGGGCTGTCAGCAGAGAGCCCAAGCGCGGGGCTTCATCCCACAAACGGTAAGACCGGTGACTTGAGCTGAAATCGAGAGTCAAAACTTAACCACCTGAGCCACCCAGGCACTGTTATCAATACCTTTTTTTTTTTTAATGCTTATTTATTTTTGAGAGAGAGACAGTGTGTGAGCATGGGAAGGACAGTGAAAAAAGGAGACCCAGAATCTGAAGCAGGCTCCCGGCTCTGAGCTGTCAGCACAGAGCCTGACACGGGGCTCAAACCCACAGACCAGGAGATCATGACCTGAGCTGAAGTCGGATGCTCAACCGACTGAGCCACCCAGGCGCCCGCAATATCTTTAAAGTTGAGATCTTATAGGCTGCAGATAGTTGGGTCTTCCTTTTTTGTTTGGTCAGGTAATCTGTTTTTTAAATGAGGTATTTTGGCTATTTACATAATTTAATGTGATTTTTATATTGTACTGTTTTTCTTTGTGACTAAAGGACTTTCTTTAACAGATCTTGACCTGTAGGTCAGCTGATGCCAAAGTGTTTTAGCTTTTGTATATAAAACTGTCTTTATTTTACCTTTGTTTTTGAAAAATATTTTCCCTGAGTTTAGAATTCCACACTGACTGTTTTGCATTCTTGACTCTAAAAATGTTGCTCTACTAGTTTCTGGCTGGCATTGTTTTCCCTGGGAAAGCCTCTGTCATCTTTATTGTTATGCCTCTGCATATAGTGTGTCTTTTTCTCCGTGCCTGCTTTTATTATTTTCTCTGTCATTTTTCTGTTTTTATTTTTTTTAATTGAGGCATAACTCAATATATGCCTCAATTACACTGTAATTGAGTTTTAGGTACACAGTGTCATGATTTAGCATATGTATATTGAGAAATGATTATCACAGTAAGTTTACTTAATGTCCATCCATCACCACCATAATTACAGAAAATATTTTTCTTGCGATGAGAACTTTTAAGATCTACTTTCTTTGCAGCTTTCAAAGATACAATACGGTATCATTAACTGTAGTCCCTATGCTGCATTATACGACCCTATAAGCACATACTTACAACAAAATTTGGGTGAAGGTGATCAAATGATACAAACTTCTCGTTACTGTTTTGTTTATCTTCGTTTGTCTTGTGCTTAGGTTAATTGAACTTAGAATCTATAGGTTTTACTTTATGTAAATTTTAGAAATGTTTTAGCCATTACTTCTTGAAATATTTTTCTAGGACCCCAATTACATGTATATTAGGCCTTTTGAGGTTGTCACACTAATGCTTTGTTTATTCCCCTCCCCAAACTATTTTTTCCCTGTTTTCATTTTGGATAGTTTCTTCTGCTCTGTATTCAAGTTCACAAATCTTCTTCATACAATATCTAGTCTGCCTTTAATTTTTTCTAGTTCTTTTTCATTTTAGACATTGTTTTCATCTCTAGAAGTTCTGTTTAAGCCTTTTTTATATGTTCCATGTCTTTACATGTTCTAGTACTTTAATGTCCTTGTCCTCTAATTTTCTTGCGTGTGTCATTTCCTAGTTTAGATTGAATAATTTTTCTCTTCATTGAATAATTTTTCTCCTCATTGTATGTTTCTACTTTTTCACATGCCCAGCAATTTTTTAGTAGATGCCCTTTGTGACTTTTACTTTAATATATTCCTACAAATATTTTAGAGCTTTATTCTGGGATGCCTTTAGTTATTTGAGAAATGTTTCATCTTCTAGTCTTGCTCTTGAGCTTTGTTATGGGATACCACAGCAGCATTTATGATAGGGCTAATTTTCTTCCACTACTGATTCTATCTGATTAACTGTGATGTAGCAGATTTTCATGCAGAAGAACTATTCCTAGCTCTGTATGATATTTGAGAATTTTTATATAATTCTTTTGAGAGGTACTTTCCTAACTGTGTTATTTTCCCTAGGCTGTTGTAACAAATTGCCAGAAACTGGGTCGCTTAAAGCAGCAGAAATTAATTCTCTCACAGTGGTGGAGGCCACATCCAAACTGTCAGCCACAGCTGGTTTTTTCTGAAGACTCTCGGGAAGAATCTGCTCCATGCTTCTTTCCTAGTAGCTTCTAGTGGTTGCTAGCAGTCTTTGGCATTCCTTGATAGGTTGCTGTATCACTGCAGTCATTATACATTAGGTTTAAGGCTCACCCTAATCCAGTATGACCTCATCCTAACTTGACTAATTACACTGGCAAAGAACCTATTTCCAAATAAGGGAAAAATTCTGAAGTTCTGGGTAGACATGAATGTTTGAGAGGCATGGTTCAGCCCACTGCACTGACCTGGAGTGTTTCCTCACATGTGTGCTGCTCAGTCCTCATCAGCGCTACAAACTGGGGAGAGACCTCTACAGACCTGCGTTCTCCTTATCAGCATCTTCCTTCTCTCTGTTACTCTCCCCGCTGACGCCACCCCCGTGGGCTCCTGGGGGTCCCAGTTCCATCTTCACACCCCAGGGCTACTCCTGGGCTCCACTGGGTTCTCCCCCACTGCCCCACTGCCCCACAGCTCTGTCCACGTGCTGAACTTCCCAGGCAAGGTGTCCCTCATTTGTTTTCCTTCTCTCAGGTATCATTCTTTCTTTGCCCGATTCTCACTGTGTTGTATCTTGTCCAGTTCTTCACTCCTTTAAGACTAGAAGCAAAAGTTACACTGAATCCAACAGTTTACATATCTTGTTTTCCTGCTCTAACATTTAGCATTATCCCACTTCACCTTATTCAAGTAAAATTTAAGATGAAATTTATAGGGGCATCTGGGTGGCTCGGTCGGTTAAGCGTCTAATTCTCAGTGTTGACTCAGGTCATGATCTCATGGTTTGTGAAGTGGAGTGCTGTCAGTGCAGAGCCGTGCCGAGCCTGCTTGGGATTCTCTCTCTCTCTGCCCCTGCCCAGTTCACGCTTTCTCAAAAAAAAAAAAAAAACTTAAAAAAAAGTGAAATGAAATTTATACTAGTTCCTTCTCCAATTTTATTTAAGCGAGTAACATTACATGCAAGATCTTTTTTAACAAAAGACCAAACTGTTGTTCAGGTGCTATCCATGATAATACATTGCTGGCCGTGGTTAGAATAAAATTTTATTCAGATTATTTTCTGACATTAAACACTTCCTTCTTAACATTTCCACATAATTATTCCTTCCAGTAGCATTTTTTTCTTTAAAGAATAATTTCTAACTTCATAAATTTTTACTTCTGAGTCTAGCCATGCTAATTTGAACCAACTCTATTAAATAGTAAAATATAGGAAAGAGATTGAATTGTAAAAAATATTTTATATTTCCGTCTTTACCCTCAGATTCAGCATTATTTTTATTATTCCTTTCAGAGAATTTGCATCAGCTCATAGGTGATAGTTTCTGTCCATGACACAAAAGAAAAACATAGTTAATTCTTTCTAAGAAGCATAATTTTTATTAGCATTTAGTGCAGAAGAAAAGATTGGTTCGTGTTCTCAGAAGCACTCATACAACACCTAAAACAATGAATCTATTAAAATGCTTCTTTTTATGTTTAACCAGGAAATTTAGTGAACTTTAGTGAAAGCACTTCTGCAGAGTTCACATCTGAATTATTCTAATAGTAAATTAAAAATAGGTAACCTAGTTGCCCTTCAAACTGTTTTTCATAAATTCTCAACTAGATATTTCATAAAGGTTAGACAGCTTGAACTCCAGTGAGTATGACGTATTCGTAATAAATATTTTGTCATGTTAAGTGAGATTACATATGAAATACTGCCTTTTTGGTATTTTATTTATATGTTACATATTTTGTGTTTAAAACATGTTTTAGATTAACTTTTTTCCATCTTTATACAGGTTTGATAACCCAGCTGCTGTAAGTCCAACTCCTACAAGGCAGCTTACTTTTAACTACCTCCTTCCTTTGAATGCTTGGCTTCTATTAAATCCTTCGGAACTCTGCTGTGATTGGACCATGGGAACAATACCACTTATAGAGTCATTTCTAGATATTCGAAATCTTGCCACATTTACTTTCTTTTGCTTTTTGGGGGCTTTGGGGGTATTCAGTCTCAGATACCCTGGTGATTCTTCCAAGACTGTTTTAATGGTAAGAAAACATTCTTAATTTTTCAGATGATATGACATTCACTTGATGTAGAGACCACCTTTAATTTGTTAAAGTATCTTCTTAGAAACAGCATTTTTGTTTATTTAACATCACCCTAATTTATTAATTTATTTTAGGTTATCTAATACATATCAGTATTTCATATGCAGACATGTATTCAGCATGTAAAGTAAAAACTGGTTATGAATTTTTCTATTGGTAGGAACTCATATTAAGCATCACTTTTGGCATCATTATCTTCTATTTCTTTATACAAGTAGATTATACACTTCTTATGAGGAAATTCATATTATATACTTTGTTTTCTTGACACAGAGAAGAGTGTCACGTAAGATAGCTAGAAACATATAGCCCTTTAGTTCTCATTAGTAAGACTTTCATTATTCCTTGAGTTATTTTTTACGGTGTTCGGAGGACTCTGATTATTTACAAAGTCTTATGCAGAGATGTATTTCTTTATAAATTTCTTACTTTTCTGTCACTCTAACAGTTTTATTTTCTCTTCTTCTAATTTTTGAAGACAATAATAATCTTTCATGTTTTCTTGAGGATTTGCTATATACCAGAAAGTGTTTTTAATATTTCACAAAAACATCATACTTGGCTGTACTCATTAGGTTAATGTAGTCATTCAGTAAAGACCTTTTGTTGTATTCTGTGTTCCAGGCAGCATTTTAGGCCCTGAGAATGTGATAACAATAAGTACAAGGCCCTGGTTACCAGGGAACTGGCATTTTGGGAAAATTTGAAGTTAATCTCTGATATTTAGAGAAGATTGAAAGAATATAGAGTTTGGGAGAAAGATCATATTTATTATTACTTTTTAATCTGTTGAATTTGATCCTAGTGGGGAATTTGAATAACGCCTGGTGCCTAGAGTTCAGAGGAAATGCCTAAGCTGCACGTAAAAATTTGGTTGATTGGCATAGAGAGACTAATTGAAACTAGGATGTGATTAATAAAGTCTATGGGGGAGGTTATAGTTTCTCAACGGGGGGTTTGTCACTTTTCTCAACAATAGTAACCAGCTATTACCATTCTAGATGCACAGAATAGAAGATAATCCATACATGTAATCAATACCTTCAAGTATTTGGTCTTAATTCTTCCTCAGTAGATATTTGAAAGGGCTAGATAGAGTGAAAAGAAACCTACAATTAGGTCTTTAAAAAAACTCCTATTTTGATGGGTACCTGGGTGCCTAAGTCTGTTAAGCATCTGATTCTTGATCTCAGTGCATGTTTTGTTTTCATGGTCCTGAGTTCAAGCCCCGTGTTGTGCTCCACACTGGGTGCAGAGCCTGCTTAAAACAAAATAAGTCAGTCAGAGAAAGATATCCTGTGATTTAACTCATATGTAGAATTTGAGAACCTTAACAGATGAACATAAGGGAAGGGAAGGACAAATAAGATAAAGACAGAGAAGGGTGGCAAACCATAAGAGACTCTTACATACAGACAACAAACTGAGGGTCGAAGGGGGATGGGAGGGTGTTAAATGGGTGACAGGCATTAAGGAGGGCACTTTTGGGGATGAGCACAGGGTGTCATATGTAAGAGATGAATCACTGGGTTCTACTCCTGAAGCCATGACTACACTGTATATTAACTAACTTGAGAAGAAAAATAGAAGTAAATTAAAAAAACAAACAAGAGAACTTCTATATTTAGATATTGTGTTGAGAAGAATAAACCTAAGTAGGAGACAGACCAAGTGGACAGAAAGGTACGTTAAGTGTTTCAAGAACAATGAAATGATTATCACTAACAGATGCTGTGAAGCAGAAAAGTGAGATCGGTCATATTTGACCTCTTTTAGGTATATTACTAACTTAAATGAAATTTATTTCTTTGGAGAAATTTGATTAGGAGATGAGGATGTGAAGATTGCTAGTGTAGATAACCTGTAAGGTAACTCAACTTTGAATATCTTAAAGGATGAGCAAACTTCAATTTATTACTACATAAGTGGGAGAATACTATGACGCTTCAAGTGTAACAGACTGATGATCTCATGTAGAGCTTGGAGCAAGTATGAGGATCTAACTTTAGTATACCTTCAGAAGTAGGAGAATCACTTTCATTGGCGTACTCAGTTGGATGACTTTTAGAAGCAGGGGATATCATTAATGGGTTGATTTGCAAAAACATACTTGTTGATTTGAACTGTTGGTTAAGTGGGGTTAAAACGAGGGAGAGAGAGTTGGGGAGAGAGGGATGCAAAACTTGAGAGACTATTGAATGCTGAGAATGAACTGAGGGTTGAGGGGGAAGGGGAGGGGGGAAAAGAGGTGGTGGTGATGGTGGAGGGCATTTAAGGGGAAGAGCACTGGGTGTTGTATGGAAAACAATTTGACAATAAAATATTATGGAGGAAAAAAAATAAAATATATTATGTAAAATTTTAATATTAAAAAAAAAAACCCAGCTACTTGTTACCTTGGCTATAAAAGTCCTTTCCTAAGAGTGTGGGAACTTGTTTTACACCTAAAGGACATAATGGATGGGTAAGGTAACTTAAATATATGTTGTCAAAGGAGATATTTAACGTTGAGGAAACAAGAGCATATTTAAATATGGGTAGGAAGCATACAGTTGATTACAAGGTGGCTGAGTAAATGAAGAATGCTTAATTGTGAGATTTGTGAGGAGCAAGGGCAATGTAGATAGAGGTCAGATTTGGCCTGAGGTAGATGGAGACACCTCTTATGTCACAGAATGGATGGAAATACACATGAAGGTGGACGTTTGTATGTATAGGAGCAGGGAATCCAAGGAATTCTTGTCTTACAGCTTTAGGTTTCTCTGTACAAAAGTACAGTCACCTGCTGAAAGTGACATGGATCAGAAGTTTGAGTAATCAAGATTTAAAATATAGGAGTGGGAGTGAGCCTACTAAAGAAACCTAGAAATTCTGAGCAATCTTAAGATTCGATTTGAAGTTGATGATCACGAATTTATGATGATACTAATCTATTCTCTTTTTGGGACTGCCTCTAGTAGTGCTTTGTTGCTCAGGTAAATACAAAGCAGATATATGGTAGAATACATCTAAAGCTGAGGTTCTGCTAAAAGAAAGGAAAAATAAGGAAGATTGGGTGAATTTAAAGTTTTGGCAAATAAAGTAATAATTTATGTAATGTAAGCTGAAAAAAAGTATGGTAGTGCCAATGAAGTAAGCATAGATTTATATAAATTTTATTTTATGTATATAAAAAAGGAACAGTTGTGACCTTAGGTATAACTGCCGTAAGGTAGTCCTAAACATGTTATTTTTTATGGTGATATTTTCTGAAGATCAATAGAAGGGATTAAGTAGGTCAGAGGAGTACCTGCCAAGTACCAGATACCATGTTAAGCACTTCTTAAATAAAATGTCATGTATCTCAACAATATAAATAGTTATTAATCCCTGTTTATGAAGAAACACTGATTGACAAGATAAATGAGTCATTAATCTTATGTTACATAAAAGGTAAGAAGTGAAAGAGATTTGTTCCAAACTCTTTGAGCTTTCCACTACCATCTTTTCTTTTATTTTTTAATTTTTTTAATGTTTTTTATTTTTAAGAGACAGAGTGCAAGTGGGGGAGGGGCTCAGAGAGAGAGACAGAATCCAAAACAGGCTCCAGGCTCTGAGCTATCAGCACAGAACCCTACATAGGGCTCAAACCATGAGATCATCACCTGAACTGAAGTCAGATGCTTAACCATATGAGCCATTCAGACACCCCTAACACTGTTTCTATTAAAGGGAGTTTTATATTACTGAAGAAGGAACTTATGGTAGCCATAGTTACCTAGGTTGGTATATACCAGTAGAGAACATATTAGAACTTTTGATTAAGTTATCATTAGAGGCATTCCTTATCTATGAACTGGTAGGTCTTTTGTGAAATTGCCTTTTGTGTATGTAGCTTATGCAGGATAACCAATGCATGTTTGGATGAATTTAACACTTTTAATTCTTTTAAATAAGTAAAATTGCTATAAAGCCATGAATTTTTTTTTTTTAATGTTTGCTTATTTTTAGAAAAGGACTACATATTTAGGAAGATCTCTGTTTCACTGTTTTACAGCTAGCTGGTTATTTTTATGAAGCACTTTTGGGAAATGGAAAGTGAATTATTTACTCTTAATGTTTTACCTTTTTGATCAAAAACCACTAAAATTTCAGATCTATAAATTAGCATGATCTGAGAAGTTTGGTAGTGCTTTAGAGTTATTTCCTCATTACAAGTCATTAATTTGTGATATATGGAGAAAGTATTTTTTAATGTATATATTATATATTTTACTAATAAAGTATAATAAAGAAAATACAGTCTTTCCTCTCAAACTGTTAGAAGACTCTCAGACTTCTGAAGCTGGAGGAACAATTTGCATAGCTTTTCAATTAGATACTATAAAATGAATTAGGGTAACAAAATATGGAAGCATATATTCATAGAAACAGATTTCCTAGTAACAACCAACTTCCTCTCACAAGTTATTTGTGTGCTAGCTGTTTGTATCCTACCTTTTTAATGGCTTTATAATCTGGACCATATGTTAACTCATTTTCAAAATGGCAAGAACAATCTAAGCAAGCATTTTTAAGTTTTATTTCAATGTACTGTGTAGAGTTTTAGAAGTTCTTGTACAATAAAAGTCTACTATTTAATGGGGGCAGTTTTATTTTTATATATATACTAAGCCTCTGTCAAATGTATGTGATCCATCAGAATGTTATGCAAAGTAATGCTGGGCTACAGAAGTAGTAGCCTAGTTTCTTATCTGCTGTACACCTTGTGTCATTTCTTCAATTATGAAGATGATGTGAATAGTTACAGTAGTAAAATTATAAAAACTGGTATTCTTGGTTTTGTTTTGTTAAAACCTGTTAACATCTTTATCAGTTTATTTTTACTACACATACATAAGTTGGATGTATAAAGGTTATTGTCTTATTTTAGATATATTCTCCCCCAATTTTTTTTATTTAATTCGATGAGCCCTGGTTGTGAGTTCTAGCTTGATCTCACTTTGGTGACCTGATGTCTGTTATTACTGTCCCTAAGTTGCCTTCCTTATGTTCACGTTAATATGTTTAAAGTATTACTAAAAATGGTCCACCAATACAGTGTTCAAATTAAATGACAAACTATTTGGGTTTAACTGATGAGTGTCCTCCTATTTCTTTAGTAAAATATCTTATTTTTCTTTGCAGGCACTTTGTCTAATGGCATTACCATTTATTCCTGCATCAAACCTTTTCTTCCCAGTTGGATTTGTTGTTGCTGAGCGAGTATTATATGTTCCTAGCATGGGGTTCTGTATTTTGGTAGCCCATGGGTGGCAGAAAATCTCAAACAAAAGGTGCATTAAAATGTTAGTTCATTTAATGCTTACTAACTATAGAATTAAGTGTGATACATTTAAGTATTGAAAATGTTTAGTTTTATAAATCATACTTTCATACCATTTTATTTTTCATCTTGATCGTTTCATTTTTCTGTAATTCAAGTTAAGAAAGCTCCATGGCACTCACCTCATCCTGTGTTCTTTGTTCTATTTGTATCATTTTGTCATAAGCCTGAGACATAACACACTTTGAGTTAGACCCAAATGAAAACAAGGATATTATTGAGACTAAAGTTACAAATTACCATGCCACTTCTATATGCAGTGAACTATGATATAGTCTTACTTAAATGAGTCAAAATGATTTAATATATGTAAAATCCATATAGTAAGCAATATGTAATTTGATATCATTACTATCTTCATCATAACTACCATGTCCTAGTGTCCTGTAAAAACTAACAATCAAGGAAAAGAATATTCATACATATATATGCAAGAAATGATCACTGACTCTGCTTTTTCACTTCCTAGTTATCCTTCAACATACAGAATTCTGTCTTCTCTCTGTATCATTGCATCCTAGTAACTAAATTGCTTGTATTTAAGATTTCTTTCCCTGGCATCTGTAAAAAGTCTCTCTCCTAATTCTCTTCCATGTCTGTTCATCTCTGCTCAATATCTTCTCAGATTCTTTTTGCTATAACTGCTCTTTAAATATTTATTTCTCAGAGTTTTGTTCAGAGCCATTTTTCTCACACTGCATATTCTCTCTGGATGATCTCATCTATGTCTACAGTTTTTGCTAACATCTACCAAGCCTTTTCTCTTAACTTCTACCCATATATCGATTTATAATCACAATACCAGTTTTTGAGTGCTTACCACATGCCAGGAGCCATGATAGACTCTTTAGATTTGTTTTCTCATTTAATCTAACATTCCTTAACTCTGTTGTGCACATTTGAAAATTGAAGCTCATACAGGTTACTGAACCAGATTACCTTAAGATCACACAGCTAGTAAACAGTAGAGTCTTGATTCACATTTACATCTTACTGCTTCCAGTGTTCGTGTTCGTTCTGATTCATGCACTCTTATGCTGATTAAGTGGATCTGTCAAAATGAAAGAAGTTGAACTGTGTTACTGAGACAAAAACAGACTCAGAGAACATTAGCAATGAATGTGAGTGTAGGGATTATTGAAATACAGCCTTTTTATACATGAGGAATTGAGTCCCAGATAATTAGCCTAAAGCTATATAAGTAATTTGTACCTATTACATAAAGAGTTAGTTTTACTATGACTTATCCATAAGTAACTCTAGCTAAGCATGTAAAAATATCTGAAGAATATTGGGATAATCTGTGGTATAGATGCAGTCTCAGTAAGCCAAAAATTTTAAAAGTACAGCCAATGATCAAGGTGACCCTTGATAGACATAATTAAGAATGTTCAAGTTGTGGGGTGCCTGGATAGCTCCATTGGTTGGGCATCAAACTTTAGCTCAGGTCATGATCTTGCAATTTGTGGGTTCAAACCCCTCGTAGGGCTCTGTGCTGACAGCTCAGAGCTTGGAGCCTGCTTCCAATTCTGTGTCTCCCTCTCTTTCTGCCCCTCCCTTGCTCACACTGTGTCTCCCTGTCTCTTAAAAATAAATAAAATATTAAAAAAATATATTCAAGTTGTAAGTAAAGGCCCCAAAAAGAAAGTCATACTTAAAAATTGGTTTATCAGTTTATCATTAAATCTAAACAGAATTTTTGAAATAGAGACAAATTGTGGAATGTTTAATATAATTTAAGACTGAAGTAGAAGGTAGTGTGCATAATATTTAATTTTGTTGGTATTGCCTTTGAAGTTGAATGATTATGAGAATCATCCTCATTCCTTAGAATGAATCCAAACATGATATTTGGGGATATTTAGCACATTTATTACCGCTATTCTAAAAGGTAAAATGCTTCTGGTGATATAGGCAATGTTTTTATTTTGCTTTTTTCTCTTAAACAGTGCATTAAAAAAGCTATCCTGGGTTTGTCTGTCTATGGTGATATTTACTCATGCCTTAAAAACACTCCACAGAAATTGGGATTGGGAGTCTGAATATACATTGTTTATGTCAGCCTTGAAGGTAAAGTATTACCCAGAATAACAGAAAATTATGTCATTAATGATTTCTTCCAGTCACGTGTAAGATGTTCTTACATTTAATTAGACAGTTAACTGTCTATTTTAAGTACTTCACCAAAAAACTAATAAAAATTTGTTCTTTATATAATATATACTGTAACCAGTGCTCTGAATAGTACTTAGTTGTGTCTACAGCATATATGAATAATTTCCTAAATACTATACATTTGTTGTAAGCTCAAATGATAATAAAATGTTTAAGAATACCATAGGGGAGCCTGGGCAGCTCAGTTGATTAAGTGTCCGACTGCGGCTCAGGTCATGATCCCACAGCTTGTGAGTTCAAGCCCCGCATCAGGCTCTGTGCTGACAGCTCAGCCTACTTTGGATTTTATGTCTCCCTCCCTCTTTACCTCTCCCCTGCTCATGCTCTGTCTCTCTTACTCAAAAATAAACATTAAAGAAAATTCTTATTTAAGAATTTATATATATGATTCAGTAGTTCTGAAAATGCACTTTTTCTTTTCATCTTTTAACATCTCTAAAACCAGAATAAATCTTACAGTGAGAGGCATCTTAATATTAGTGACTTTTTTTTCTTAATCATGAGTCTTAGAGCTGATGACATCTTAGATTCAATGAAATAAAATCCATAACAAAAAATGGCACCTTACTATATGGAAAGATAACCAGTAGTTACAATTTGGTAGTTTAGATAGGAACTGGCTGAAAGGAGTGGTAAAGCATCTCTGTAGAATGGACAACACCTGAGAATAAGGTCTTTTTAAAAATCATAAAATATGGCTTTTGTAAAAGTTAAAAGCAATGATTTTGTTTTTCAGGTGTTTCTCTTCAAATCTATAAATTCTTACATTTTTTTTTGACTATTTGTGTACTCCCCATTGCCTGGCTTTACTAGAATACTGCCTCATTCCAGTAGTCAATGTGACTTCCTGAGTTGACATCAGTTTAATATCACATGACCTCCTTTAGTCTCAGTAACTCCATGCTTTCCTCTAGCTCAGAAGTTTGTAAATAGAAGACTTCTTTACCATTCTTCTTAATCTGCATTCCAGAAATACCAGTGGAGACCCATAATTTTTAAGAATTCTGCTTATCCTTATTCCTAGGACAATCTCAAAACCACAGCCCTAGTCACTGAAGTTAGTTCCTTGGCCAGGTACTCTCCTCTTCCTTCAGGAACACCATGCCCATCATCAGTGAACTTTGAAAGCACGGATCGGCGTAGAACTTTAATCTCAGGGTTCCCATGACCATAATAGACCATACACATAGCTTTATAATAAGCCTAAAAAATGAATAGTGCAGTGTTAAATATTTCAAATACCTTCTCTCCCAAAAGAATATAAAAAGAGCAGGAGTTTTCAAACAGCACTGTGGCTTGTTTTTTGGTTTTCTTTTTAGTAAACTCTATCCAGTGTGGGACTTGAACTCACAACCCTGAGATTAGGAGTTGCATTCTCAACTGATTGAGCCAGCCAACACCCCTTGCTGCTTTGATCAAATAAAAGTTTTAGTAAAATTTTAAAATATAAAATCATACTGCTGTGGTTTTAGTATATTGATGTTAAAAGGAAGGAGAGAGTAAATTTAGTGAAGCTGTGTTCATTTGGCTCCTTTCTCATCTCTAGGGAACACCTCGACGAACACTCCATTTCTATTAATATACCAAATATCTTTGTTACTTGGAGATATATGTGTATATATACACACACACACAAATTTTTCTTTTTTTGGGAGAAAGTCTGAATTACTTTTTCAAGTTAGTAAGGTATAATTGACATATAACTTTGTATTTGTTTAAGGTGTATAACATAATGATTTGATTTATGGATATATTACAAATTAATTACTGCAGTAAGTTAACATCTATCACCTCACATAGTTACAATGTTTTTCTTTTGATGAGAATTTTGAAGATCTGTTCTCTTGCCAACGTTCAAATATACATTACATCATTGGTAACTATAGTCACCATGTTGTACATTGCATCCATAGAACTTATTTATCTTGTAACTGAAAGTCTGTTCCTTTGACCACCTTCAACCATTCATGGATATTTCTGTAGAATACTCCATTCCTAATGGTATACCAAATAAATATTTGCATTAATTTGAGTTGTATTTTTTAATTGTAACTAATTTTTATCTATGCTTATGTATTTAAGGTAAATAAAAATAATGCCAAATTATGGAATAATGTGGGTCATGCTTTGGAAAATGAAAAGAACTTTGAGAGAGCTTTGAAATACTTCTTACAGGCTACACATGTTCAGCCAGGTAAGCATTATTAATTTTTTTTAAATATTTTTTAATGTTTTTATTTATTTTTGAAAGAGAGAGAGAGAGAGAGACGGCATGAGCAGGGGAGGGTCAGAGAGAGAAGGAGTCACGGGATCTGAAGACAGCCTCTGGGCTCTGAGCTAGCAGTCAACACAGAGCCTGACGTGGGGCTCGAACCCAGAACCGTGAGATCATAACTGAGCCAAAGTCGGACAAGCATTATTAATTAATAAAACAATTTGAATAATTTCTTTGTAAAACTTGAATTATATTTGGGGATAATAAAGCAGGGTTTTATTTTCAAACTTCATTCCAAGTGACTTGAATAGTGTAGTGCTCAATGCTGGCTTATTTTGAGTTGGATTCTATGTTAGAGCTACTTAGGCATTTAGACATTTAGACTTTTTTTTTTTACACATAGCAGAGTTGTTGGGTGGTACTGATAAACAATTTCAGTGGAGTATACTTTTGCCAGGTACAAGCACTCAGTTTTGAAATAATTTTTCCCCTCATTGTCAGTTGTCACTTTTTGCCTTTTTTGGAATACGTGTTGATACTTCCTTTAGTATGGCTTCTCTACCATATTCTCAAAATTGCTGTTTCTAATAAGCCATGGGCTAAGACAACAGGTAAAGCACTTTATTTGGGATTCTTTCTCTCCCTCTCTCTTTGCCTTTTCCCTGTACATATGTTAAGTACTTGAAAAAGTACATAAAGTTAGAAACATTGAATTTGGTAATTAGAGACATCTTAGCTTGTTCTTTGTTTTTTAGTTGTGTTCTTCATACATTTGATAGATGAAATGGCATGTATGGAAAAACATCAAAAGTCTTTTTTTTTTTTTGGTCAATGTTAGACATGCACAGATAGATTTATATAAGATTAGAGATAAGGGGTATCAGGACTAGGGGTAAAACTTCGGAATAACAAGTATATACAAAACCTTGGAACAATTGAGCACATAAATAGGGATTCATAACATTTTAAAGTTACTTTAAAAAAGTAAAATATTGAGTCTGAAGGCTTTTCTTGCTTAGCCAGAATAAGAATATAAAGTATCAGTGGTCTGAGAAGGTGATGTACATGTTGTATGAAATGAGATATTGTGATTTTTTTTTTTATGGTTACAAGTGTTTAAAAAAATTCCAATTCACAAAGATAAAATGTTTACCAATGGAATACAGTTTCCATAAACATCTTTACAGGACAAGGATAGATTTTTGTCAGGAAACACTAAAATTCTGTAAGGTTTATTTTGATTTCATTTTTATCTATTTCGAAATCTTTGAAACTGTTTGAGTTCAACTTTGATGTTGTCAATATGGAAATGATTTTAAAGAGTATTTACAAGTTTTCAGGTGTTTATAAATTTTTCTTTTTATATGAACTGACAGATAATTTTGTAGGTAGGAAATACTGGAAGCAGCCTAGATGCCGGGGCCGTCAGTGTGAGAATGCTTAGCTTCTTTGTTGATGGAAAAAGAATTATTAGGCACAAAATTGCCTAATACTTGCCAGTTCTCATTTACATTGAATTAAAGGTGGCTGCTAGACTCATGCTACTGTTGGTTTGGATGGTGCACTCATAATAGCAGGATTGTTCCTCGAAATCCTAAGCTTTTTATAAGTCATTTAAATGTCATTGCCTTTTATATCTTGACTGCTTTTCTAACTCTTTTTGTTTGTCTGTTTTTCAGATTTAAATTTACTCCATTAATGGTTATTTCCATCTCTAGAATCTTAAACCTTTATAACATACAAGAAATTGCTTAGAAATTTGTCTTTCATTTCATTAGATGTGTTGTAGGATATCTAATTGCTATCTTAGTTATTTGAGAAAGTAGGGCTGCCTTATCCTTGTGTCTGAAGTCTTCATTGATGAAAATTGAATCTCCTTGGCATAATTTTAAGAACCTGATTTCAGTGGGTGTTAATTTGCTTGGTCTTTCATCCAAGTAGATATAACTTCTTTCTTTTATTTTTTTATTAAAAAATTTTTTAATGTTTATTTTTGAGAGAGAAGATAGATTGTGAAAGAGGGAAGTGCAGAGAGGGAGAGGGAGACACAGAATCTGCAGCAGATTCTAGGCTGTGATCTGTCAGGACAGAACCCAATGCAGGGCTCAAACCCATGAGCCGTGAGGTTATGACTTGAGCCAAAGTCAGACACTTAACCAGCTGAGCAACCCAGGTGCCCCAACCTACTTCTTTTCTAAGAGTGATTGGACTGATGTCAGTAACATTGTAAATACCTCACTGATAATTTTGTTTATCTAAACTACCGGTTTCTTTGTTCTCTCCTTAAATTCTTACTTTATAATTAATTTTTTCAGTTTCTTAGTTTTTCCTAAGGAACTTTCTGATCTCTGTAGTAAATGGTATAGATTTAAGGAACCTGGATAGCTCAGTCAGTTGAGCATCTGACTTTTGTTCAGGTCATGATCTCACAGTTCAAGGGTTTGAGCCCCATGTGAGGCTCTGTGCTGACAGCTTAGAGCCTGGAGCCTGCCTTGGATTCTGTGTCTCCCTCTCTGCCCCTCCCCTGCTCATGCTCTTTCTCTCTCAAAAATAAAAAAAACATTTAAAAAAATAATTTAAAAACTTAAAAATTTTTAAAATTTAAAATATATAAAAATAAATTATATAGATTTATTTGACATTTTTAAAAATGAGCTATATAAGAGCAAAGACTACCTACTCTATTTTTGTATGCACTTAGTAATGCAGTGAATTTCAACCTTGGTTCTACATCAGAACCTCCTTTGAATCCTTTTAAGAACATTTTCTCAGGTCCTGTTTCTATAGATTCTATTTTGATAGAGCTAGGTGGTGCTGAAGTTATCTGACTTTTTAAAAGTACTTAGGTATCCTGATTTCCAGCCACGATTGGGAATGGTTTGCCTAAGCTAGTTTTTTTCCCCCTTGCCCTCTCCTGAAACCCCTTGAGACTCAGCAATACATCAAAAAGCAAAAAATCAACCCTTTCCTCCCAATCTTGTCCCTTACTTCTTTAACCAAACCTGTTATTACAAGTGACATTTTCTGTGCAGTGTGCACAGTTACCAGCCTGAAACATAATGTAGCAATATTTTAGGACTGTTACTCTCCTCCTAACAGAATCCCTAAGGTATACCTGCTTGGCTCCTATGTGCAGTAGAAAACTATTCCACAGTTGCAAAATCATTGGTGTCACAGGCAAGTAGTAATCGTAATATGAAACCTTGTGTCTGCTAGAGATTCATGTTAAATAACATCTGTCTGATTTAAGATCTCCCTTCTATCTTTATTGCAAACCTTCGACATATTTACTGGGACAGGTGTCCTAAAACTAGTGTGCAGTGGGCCCTAATATCTTTCTTAATTAAATAGCATATTCTTTTCTTTCCCAGGAGAAAATTTGCTGTGGGTTTGATTCTCCATATCAGAAAATTAGGCAAAAGTTTCTGACACATTGATAGTAACACAACCTTTTAAAAAGTTATAAACATGTTATGTAGAATGGACTGCTGCATCTTAAGTGGTACTGGAGAATCCTGACACTTTATTATACTTGGATTCTGACCACATTCACAAATGTTTTAAAAAACAAAATTGCAAAGCTTTTTCAGTTTCTTTGTCCTATCCCACCATGCATGAATATTTGTTAGTTGTAACACTGGAAATAATTTTAGTAATCAGGATCTTTTTCACTTGCAAATCTTTTTACTTTTAGAGTTGAGCCATACATTTTGAATGAATTCTAGAGCTATGCAATCAAGGAAATGGAAGCAAGCCTTAGTATAGTATTAAAATCTGAAGAGAAATGATACATATTTCTTCATTATAGATATTCCTCTATATCTCCCCTTTCATGTCTTAGCCTTTCAAGAATCCATCCAAATAGTTTTTTCATGTCATATATGCACTTCCTATCCTTCGAGTACTTTGTGACGTAATTTTCTAGCATTGCATTCATCATTCTGTGGTAGAAGAACTTTGAGGAGGATGCAGGACCTGTCACTTGCTTTTGCATTTTTTGCCTAGTGTTTCTGTTGCTGGAAAGATTTCGTTTACATTGAATACCAGTATATTTCCCAACAAATGATTTTTTTTTTTAATTTTAGATGATATTGGTGCTCACATGAATGTAGGAAGAACTTATAAAAATTTAAATAGAACCAAAGAAGCTGAAGAATCTTACATGATGGCTAAGTCCTTGATGCCCCAAGTAAGTTGTCACAATTTATTTCTATTGTGCCATATCTACCAGATGTGCATACTGAATAGAATGTACCTAGGTTATCTTTTCTTCAGTTTGCCAGTATAAATGTAAAGTATCCAATAAATCATTTATTACTACAAGTTTTCATTTAAATTCCAGTTAATATACAGTGTGATATTAGTCTCAGGTATACAATATAGTATTTCAACACTTCCATACAAGTGCAAGAAAATCTCCATTCCCTATTGTACCCGTCTTCCCTCTGGTAACTGTCAGTTTGTTACCAACTGTTACTCTATACTACATATAGAGATATTTAAGAGTCCGTTTCTTGGTTTGACTCTCTTTTTTGTTTGTTTCTTAAATTCTACATATGAGTGAAACCATATACTGTTTGTCTTTCTCTGACTTGTTTATAATAGTACTACACGTTTTATAAAAGATTATACTTACTTTCCTAGTTTACTTAATTAAAAAATAAATGTCTAGGGGAGCCTAGGTGGCTCAGTTGGTTAAGCATCTGACTCTTGAGTTCGGCTCAGGTCATGATCTCACAGTTGGTGAGTTTGAGCCCTGCATTGGTAGTGCAGCGTCCGCTTGGGAGTCTCTCTCTGCCCCTCCCACATGCTTGTGCGTGCGCTCGCTCGCTCGCTCTCTCTCTCTCTCTCTCTCTCTCTCTCTCTCTGTCAAAACTAAATAAAACTTTAAAAAGAAAAAGGTTAAACTTTTCTATATAAAATATTTTATAAATTTATGAATTTTAGATATTCTTGATTACAAGTTATCAGTGAGTTAATAAATGACTTTAACTGAAGAGATTTTTATATGTACATTAAGCATTAAATACATTATTCCTATCAAAAGATAATGAATAAAACAAAGTAATAAAATGAGGGGATACACCTCCTGCTATAATGTGTTCAGTTGTTACAATGACACATGCACAAAATTCATTGAATATTACAGTCTAGCATGGAAATTGGAAAGTCGGATCCTGTCTTTCATCAGAAAAGATAGTTTGTGTTTGCAGTGCACCTGGGTGGCTCTGTTGGTTAAGTGTCCAACTTTGGCTCAGGTTTTAACTCGCAGTTTGTGAGTGAGTTCAAGCTCTATGTGCTGTGCTGACAGCTCAGAGCCTGGAGCCTGCTATGGATTCTGTGTCTCCTTTCTCACTGCCCTTCCCCCACTAATGCTCTCGGTCTCTCTTTCTCTCAGAAATAAATAAGGATTAAAGAAAACTGCACTACAGTTTTCTCAATGGTAGTATTCATTAATATAATAATAATTATTAAAATATTAAAATGATTAGATATAGTTTGATAAATGTTTTAAAAATAGTTGGACCACATGAGCTTAAGCATTGTTTCAGTCCTAAGATTGTAAAGTTGTGTTCAATATAGACTTTTATCAGATATAATTTATTATTTTCATAGAAAATTTGTGTCTATATATATTTTATAACCTTTATGTAACCTGAATAATCAGTTAATAAAATTTTATTTCCGGGGCGCCTGGATGGCTCTAGCATCTGACTTTGGCTTGGGTCATGATCTCATCATTTGTGAGTTCAAGCTCCACATCAAGCTCTCTGCTGTCAGCAAAGAACCTGCTTGGGATCTTCTGTCCCTCTCTCTCTCTCTCTCTGCCCCCACCCCATTCTTTTTCTCTCTCAAGAATAAACAAACATCTTTAAAAAAAGAAAATTTTATTTCCTAATTCCATCAGACAAATGAGGCTTTAGTATAACTCTTAACAAAATTAACCACCCTATTGTCAAAACCAGGAAATATTTTGCTCACAACATGGAAGTTGACATGGGGTAATAAATACATTAGAGGAAATAGACCTGAGTTCTCTCTGTTCCTTGTCTGATACAAAAATGCTAAGAGAACTTAACCTCAAAAGTTTAGAATTATAGTATTTTATAAAATTATGCATAATAAATAATAATGAAGATAATAATAATAAATAAAGAACTAACAATATTCCATTGAGCAGGCATGAATGAAAAAATACTATCTCCTTTAATACCACAAAATATTATTTTATTAACATTTTTTAAATACTGCAGATGCTTTCACATTTTTATGACTTTTCAATATAGCAATAAAACTGGTTCCATAACCTTTTTTATGTGGTTTTTATTTATTTATGAGAGACAGAGACAGTGCGATCAGGGGAGGGTCAGAGAGAGGGGGAGACACAGAATCTGAAGCAGGCTCCAGGCTCTGAGCTAGCTGTCAGCACAGAGCCCGATGCAGGGCTTGAACCCACAAACCATGAGATCATGACCTGAGCCGAAGCCGGACGCTCAACTGACTTAGCCACCCAGACGCCCCTCCATAACCTTTTTTTTATGTCGTGCATATTTTAAGTAAGCTACTAGGAATACTTACTTTTTATTACTCTTAGGTACTGAAATACCCAGTTTTGTTTTTCCTGTACAGATTATTCCTGGTAAAAAATATGCAGCCAGAATTGCCCCTAACCACCTAAATGTTTATATTAATCTGGCCAATCTGATCAGAGCAAATGAGTCCCGGCTGGAAGAAGCAGATCAGCTGTACCGGCAAGCAATAAGCATGAGACCCGACTTCAAGCAGGCTTATATTAGCAGGTATTGTGGTTCCCGTTAAGCTGTCATTATAGAGAATTGAAGCTGCATCTGCATGTACATTTTGACTGAACTAAATTGCGTTTTTTTTCTTTTAGTAATCTTAGTTGACAACCAACAGCATAGAAACATAGCCTAGTTTAGACTTAAAATCAAATTTAATTGATTTGATTTGAAATTGCCTGTAACTTGTAGCAAACTAAGGTTTTATATGAAAGAAAGAGTAGAAGCTTCTTAGTTTCATTTGCTTCTTATTGTCCCATTCATTTTTACTTAAAATACCTGAAACATATATTTTCTAGTAATTACTTCTAATATCCATCTCTCAAAAGCTTTCTTAAATACTAACAACTGACTGGTTATTACGCCTTTTATTTACCACAAAGAAACTTTTTAGTTGTCAGAATAAAAATTTTTGGCCTCACGTGTTAGAGAGGCTTAATATATTTTACCATGTAAGGATTATCATTTGTATTATACTTGAGGAAAATTGTATTTTAAACTCTGGCTCGTCCCCTGGCCCAGAAACCTAATCATAATTTTTAACATTGTTCCTATGGGGAAATGTGTTCAGAATTTAATAAGTTTTTGAGCTAAAATCTGTTCATAAATTGGAGGCTGTCTTACCCAGTAGTTGTTGAAATTAGCTAAGTTTAGTGGGGCTGCATATAGAAATAAAATCTGTCATGTATTAATCTATGAAGAATTATTCAGCAATCTACATTTAAAAAAAATAACATCTTGAACAAATACTGATTCCAGAAGTTGTTTTAATTGAGAATATTAGTCATTCATTTGATTTCATTCCTATGCTGATACTTAAATGAAATAGTAGTATAATAAAAATCTCCTCATATTGCTGTTTAAGTATATTTGCACATATGTACTTAAGCAAAATGCCTTTTTAAGCTCTAACAGAAAATAGAACCATATTAGGAAGATTTGTAAAATGGTTTTCAAACTGTGATTTTCAGTTCCTGATGTGTTCCTCAAAGGTATCTGCAGGTGGTGCTAGTGCCCTCCTACATGCCCATTAGCCAACTTTTTAAAAAATAATTCTCTTTTTGTTGTTTTGGAGAGTTTTTTCTTTTAATCAATGGCCATCTTATAAGAATACATTGTAGAATATTAATATAAGAGGAGGCAAAATTTTCATTCTGCTCTTTATAAATGAGACTTCTAATGTAGATTTGAATACTGGAATTGCCTCATCACTACCATATTTATTTTGCTTCTTCAAATGATATTACTTCGTCCCCTGGAAACTTAATCTCCTATTCTTGCCCCTGCCATTTTTCTAATGTAGTCTGGTCTGCCTTCTTTCAAGATATAATTAAAGAATATATTTTCTCTGTCCTTTCTTGGATACCTCCCAATATCTGACCCTTTAAAGTCAGGTATGCTTTTTCTTTCTTTAATAATATTTGAAAACCTAACAAACCAAGTTGGCCAAACTAATAAGTTCAGGTTTGAGGGCATTTTCAATTAGTTAATTTTGATAGAAAACTTTAAAAGGCTGGATTAAAAGGAAAAAGAAAAGCTGTGAATATGTGGAAAAGTTTGAAACTTATGAAAAACAGTATCTGCAAACTGACATACATGGTAATATTGTGAGTAAAGCTTGTGTTTGATTTTTTCCACAGAGGAGAATTGCTTTTAAAAATGAATAAACCTCTTAAAGCAAAAGAAGCATATCTTAAAGCACTAGAGCTGGACAGAAATAATGCAGATCTTTGGTACAACTTGGCAATTGTTCATATTGAACTTAAAGAACCAAACGAAGCCCTAAAAAATTTTAATCGTGCTTTAGAACTAAATCCAAAGCATAAGCTAGCATTATTTAATTCTGCTATATTAATGCAAGAATCAGGTATGTTTTCTTAAAATATTTCTATATTTAATTATAGTTTGAAATATAATGAAATCTGAACTTAAATTACATTATGTATAGCAGATGTTTTCTGAATAGTTTATATCAAAACCGTGCATAAATATTAGAATATTTAAAACACTTGAAGTAAAGTTTTCAAGTAACATGCCCTAACACAATTGTTAGTGTTTTGAGTATATGATGAGACTTACTATTCAGGCTGTCCATCAGTGCCTTTTTAATGTATTTTGTCAATTTTATGCACAGAAATATGTAATCTCTCATAAATATTATACCATCCAAATAATCAGAACTTGGAACATTTTTTAATATAATTATATCTAGAAAATGAGCATTATATGTTTTAGAAAAAAATGTATATTCTCTTGATTTGTAAGACCAAGTACTTTTGGTATCATTTTATAGTTAAGTGTTAT
Source organism: Suricata suricatta (assembly GCF_006229205.1). Classification (NCBI taxonomy): domain Eukaryota; kingdom Metazoa; phylum Chordata; class Mammalia; order Carnivora; family Herpestidae; genus Suricata; species Suricata suricatta. The sequence continues at coordinate 30,412,301 of NC_043709.1, read as the reverse complement.
TTTCTGAGGTATTGTTATAATTCCTTATAATTTTTTGTAATTTAACAAAACTAAATTATTCATGACAGTAAATTAGGATCTTTGACATGGGTATTTTAGTACTACTACCAAAGGCACTATATATATTTATAATTTTAATTTTTTGTTTGAAAAAAATCTCTACATTTAGATTTTGTAGTTAAATTTTAGATACCTTTTGAAAACTTTTATCAAAAAAAGAATCATAAAATCATAGTATTTGAGTTTAAAAGGGTATCTGAGGTTTGCTTTTGCCATTCTTCTACTTAGTATATTAGAGTAAGGACCAAGTAGCTCTAATACCCCAAATATCATATGGCTGGCTAGTTTAGTAAAACTAGTTCAAGATAAGAACTTAAGCTGAGTGATTTATTTTACAATGTTTCTTATTCATCTTATTGTCAAACGTATAGAGGGAGATATTTTTATGCCTGGTATTCAAAACATAAATTTAGAGAAAAACTAATGTTTTTGTAAAGTTAGCTAGCCTTGGCAATCATGGAAAAATGCCCATTTTTCAACACTACCCTAAGGTTTGTAGTTGTGGAACTTGATTTTTTTTTAATTTATTTGCAATAGGAACTCTCTCTCAAATACTTGTTTCTTGAATCCTAATTTATATTTAAATTTATAAGCTTATATTTAATGGTATGTTTTTACTTTTGGAAGTCCTAAAAAATTTGAAGTAATTCAAAAAAAATCTGATTTTGTAAACCTGAAACATTCTGTTTATCCAGTAGTAGTTACTATTGCTGAGCTGTTTTATTCTAGAAGATTCAGCAGGCTAACCCAGAGAAGTTAAGTAATTTGTTTAATATAAAAAGTCATAGTGTTAATAGAGTCCAGATTAGGATACATGTCATTGTTGGCAAATCACATACCTCTTCCTCTTGTGTGTTCTTCCTCTGTTACTCTTGATTAGATTCTTAACTAAGGAAATACTTCATCCTGTCTGGTTTTTTGAGGCACTCTTACTCTTTTAAAGGAAAAGAAATAGATAGTCATTTCAATGTTTCAAACACAACTGTTTTTCCTGTGAAAACTTTGGGTTTATGTTTCATTCTACTTTTTGATGTAGGTACAGAAATTAGTTGTTTTGATGCTGTCTTTTTGTAATCTAACTAGATAAATACTGCAAGTGACTTTTGTTCCTCAGACTTAATTCATTTAACAATATGTCTTTTTCTTTTTTTAAAAAATAATTATTCTTAGGTGAGGTTAAACTCAGACCTGAAGCTAGAAAACGTCTTCTTAGCTATATAAATGAAGAGCCACAAGATGCTAATGGTTATTTCAATTTGGGAATGCTTGCCATGGATGACAAAAAGGACAGTGAAGCAGAGATGTGGATGAAGAAAGCCATAAAATTACAGGCCGATTTTAGAAGTGCGTTATTTAATCTGGCTCTCCTTTATTCTCAGACTGCAAAGGAATTAATGGCTTTGCCAATTTTGGAAGAGTTACTCAGATACTATCCTGATCATATCAAGGGTCTCATTTTAAAGGGAGACATTCTGATGAATCAAAAGAAAGATATACTTGGAGCAAAAAAATGTTTTGAAAAAATTTTGGAGATGGATCCAAACAATGTGCAAGGAAAACACAATCTTTGTGTTGTTTATTTTGAAGAGAAGGACTTACTAAAAGCTGAAAGATGCCTGGTTGAAACATTGGCATTAGCACCACATGAAGAATATATTCAACGTCATTTGAATATAGTCAGGGATAAAATTTCCTCATCTAGTTTTGCAGAACAGCCAGTATCCCCAGCTGGTAAGACTTCAGGTGGAGAAGGAGACAAAATTCCAACTGAAAATGTAAAAGAAGTAAGAAGTGAACCTAGACCTACACAGATCATAAAATCAAGTGATAATAAAAGTCAATCTAAGTCCAACAAACTATCAGGAAAAAATACAGACAAAGAGACCCCCCATAAAACAACAAAAGAAATCAAAGAAATTGAGAAGAAAAGAGTTGCTGCTTTAAAAAGACTAGAAGAGATTGAACGTATTTTAAATGGTGAATAGTATAATTTATCATGTGACAATGTCTTCAAAGAACTTCAGTCTCTTACGTGATTGCTTATACTGGGAGCTTTGAAAAAATAACAAGTGTACACATAACAATCAGTCTATCATGAGCTGCCTCTACATAGGATCAGAATACGATTTTCATTAAATACCTGTCTTACCCCAGGGTATGTATTATATAAGATATGACAGTAGTTTTCTGAGTTTTGGTGAATATAGCAGAAACACTAAGTTACAGTTGGCAAATTTGTATCTTTTATGTAGAAGGAAGATTCTTCCTGCAGAGTAATCTTGACTACTCTCAATTAAAAATAATATAAAGCCTGAATGATTAACTCTTGGGGGCAAATTCAACATATGCTGGCTTATTCTGTGAATTTGCATTTATTAGTTGACTTTAGTACCTTCTGTTACCTGTTGGAATCTGAGTAGTGAAATGAATAGTGAATTGAAAACACTATTGAATACATTCTTTTTTTCTTTGGTAGCTTCTATTTAACGAAGGAACTTTGCACCACAAAAGAATACTGGCTTCCTTTATGTTATGTTCCTTGGTTGATTTTTTAGAAGGACTGCCAGATGAAACTTTTTAAAATCAATCATGTGACATGGTAGTTTAAGAATGTATTTTCATAGTTGTATGCTTGTCCTTAACTTTACTCTGAAATGCAATTTTTAATCAGGTAAAGTTTGAAATACATATATATACACAAATACATATATATATACACACATACATATATATGTATATATACACACACATTTCTAATGGTGCTCATATATACTGTATTTTTATTTTTTTACATACTGAGAGTTTCACAGCATGATCCCATGTAAATCATAACTATGTTTGATTTTTTTACTCCTCAAACTATGAAGGTTTATTAGGGTCTAGTCATATTGAAAAAGTCCCAATAATTACAACTTCATTTAAACTTTCGAGTTAAAAGATTGTAAGATTCTCTTTCATCTGAGTGTTCTCTCTCTAGTGTTATTTGAATTTTAATTGTTTCAAAAACATACTTTAATCATTCTTAGATACTTTAAGCAACTAAATTGAGTTTTTTATTTAACTGAAGGCAAAACAACGTGACGAAGTTTTATTTTTAAACACTTAAGTTCTTGATATCTTCCTATGATGTATATTTTTTTAAATATTTATTTTGACTACTGAGATTTCATAAAAATTTTAAAGCTGTTTTAATTCCGTCAACTATGGAAAACAAATTGCTATTGTATTTTCCTATATATGCATATATTACAGTTTAACCAAAATTGTATCAATTTTTGGCCTATTTTCCAGCTACAAAAGGTAATTAGCCTCCTAAGGATTAATAGTTGATTTTAACAAATTTAAACCTGAAAACTGTTAGGTTGAAGAGTAGATGTAAATCAAATTTATTAATTTATATCTGATTTTTTTGAGTTAAAATACATTTCAAAAGAGTTTTACAATACTTAATAAAGTTGGTTTTCATTTAAAATGTTAAAGCTCAAGCTATCATCCTGAGATAATAACTGATTTCTAATTATGTAGAATTTCAAAAACTATATTTCTTTTCCTTTGGGATAACTAATTTCTAATTATGTTTCAAAAATAATATTACTGTAAGTTTTTATAAAGAAATATTTTCTAAATAGGTCACAAGAAATATAGTCTGCATTAAAGACCCACTCTTACTAGCTTCCCTGAGGTTGTGTCATAGATTTTTTTTTTTTTAGGCAATTTAAATCAAGCACTGATACCAGTCATAGTTTATTTTTGATTTAGGAGATTCTGTTCAGGATTTAAAGCAATACCCAGTTTCGGTTTTTAAATTATGGCTTTGTGACTCCAGATATAAGATGGAGAATACCTCATATACTATGACTTGAAAAACGAAATCTATGTTAATCTTATGTTCTCTCCACATATCTTGAGAAAATGTTTGTTTGATCTCTTCTGTTACAGTATCAAGTGAGGGTAATTCAGAAAAGTAGAAGAAAAATCTTTCATGACAGCAGATCATAATAAGAGCTTTGAGTAATATTTTAATAAAATTGTATAACTATTCAAAAGATAAAAATATATTGGTATCCAATGATTTTTATAGAAAAAAGAATTTCCTCTTTATTGCACTTAAAGCAACACCTGTCATGTAGGAAGTGCTAATTATGTTTGAGTTTTAAATTATTTAAATCAAATCCATCCTGAGTAATAATTTTTCCAAATTAATGTTTCAACCCTCACTTCATATTAGACTCATCTGGGGGGGCTCTTAAATATGGACCCCACCCCACAACAATTTAATCTGAATTTCTTAGGGAGGGGGCCATTCGATTTTGCTTAAAGCTCTGAGATTCTAATTTGTAGTGAGGGTTAATGACCATTTCTCAAAATTCGTTCAGGAAATTCTAAGTTAGCTCAAGAAAATCCTCCTATCTCTTCTGTATTAACTTTTTAAATTAGTAACATAACCTAGTTAGGTTTTGATGTTTTAATAATTATGCTCTTCTGATGACTAGTATTTATTTCATCTTAAGTACCATCAAGCTTGCTTATGTGTAAGATGATTATTCTCTTTAAACTTATAGTAGAAATCTTATTCAAGCAGTTCAAGTGAAAAAAAGTAATAGATTTTTTTTTTAAACCCCCTCTTTGGAGCTGCCGTAATGGGGAGGAAAATGGATGGTTAGGGACATTTTAGCCCAGTTCACTAACCTATGGTTCATAGATGTAAGCATCTATATGTTTGGCAAAGAAAGCTTATCATAGGTTTGTGTGCTGGTAAAGGGATGTAGTTTTAGTTCTCACTGTTTTACAAAAGAATATATTCCCCCAGGAGTTCTAGGAAAGCTTTGACAATCCCTAAGAGGCAATTATGTTGCTTTTTCATTGCTTCACAGAAGAAAGAATTAAGTTTTTCCTCTATCGCTCCCACGGTATTTCCTTATTAACATTCAGAATTGGGAATTTTTATTTTAACTTTTTGACTGTTGTTTTTGGGAGAGAGAGAGAGACAGCACGAACAGGGTAAGGGCAGAGAAAGAGGGAGACAGAGTCTGAAACAGACTCCAGGCTCCCAGCTGTCAGCACAGAGCCTGATGCGGGGCTTGAACCTGTGAACTATGAGATCATGACCTGAGCCGAAGTTGGATACTTAACCAACTGAGCTACCCAGGAACCCTGAGAATTGGGAATTTATCTGGTAACTATCTCAGTAAGTAATTTCATGAAGCTAATGACTTCGAGGATAAAACAAATACGTTTGCAATTTTGTGTTTACTTCTAGTGAATATTTAGTATGTGAATTACACAATTCTAATAAAACCTCATGCCTTTTCATTACATCTCATTTGAGCTCTCAACTTCATGTTGCAGAATACTTCTTTGAAGATGCTTTAATGAAAACTATTATGAAAATATATAGATTTGTATGTCAATTTCTACTTCAGAAATCCATATATTTGTCATATTTATTTTTTTAAAAAAACTTCCTAATTGTTTGCATGACTAAATGGTATTTAAAAGGAACCCCCCCAAAATATCGGGTCCTTTGTCCAAAATTTTGTCTCTTGGAAGCTGTCAGCCATCCATGTTAAGGGTTTATAAGAAAATAGTTTAATATTATATGCATTTTATATTACTGTGATGTCTTTGTGTACCATATTTCTAAATATTCAGTATAAAATGAATACTTTTTAAAACCTTCACCTGAATTGCCTTTGAGTGTTCAAATAAAACAAACAGTAGTGTATCAAGAGATTTCTGCCCTGCAAAGACACAAGAGCTGGTGGGTTGTTTTTATTAGAAAGATATCTTTAACACATGAGATATTATGTCTTAAATAGTTTCAAGAACAGTGATACATATTCAACCCTTAGTGACAGAACCTGAAGAAAGTGAAACTGATTCAAATATGGAATTTTATACACATAAGTAGAAGTCAGTGTGGTGAAATAATTAGAAGTCTAAGTTACAGATCTGCCTGGATTCAAATCTTGCTTGGTACCGCCCTTACTTGTGTAACTTAAAGGAATTGTTTAACCTATATGTCCTTGGTTTATATTTATAGAGGTTTAATATGTATATATCCTATTGTATGAACTGGCAGGAATTTTGTAACTATAAATAATGCATGCATAGCCATGTACATTGTAAATAGCCTTTATCAAACATGTTTGATAAGGACCTTATTAACATCACTTAGTAAATTGTGATAAAGAAAAGCCATTTATTTGATGTAATTGGCTTAATTTTTTTTTTTTTGTGCAGCATCAACGTGAAACTGTTTACATCTATAACCAACTGGTAGTCCTATCTATCCATACAGTGTTGTCTCTGATTGTGGGTTGATAATATTTTATTGTCAGATTGGGAAAACTAAAGAAAATGGTTTTAGTTTTGCTAAATACTGGCTTATTAGTGAACAGCTTGTTAACATCTGTTTGCAAACATGGTAGTTTTGTTTACATATCAGAAGTTTTATGACCTAAGTTGATTTGTTGAAATAAATTCATCAAGTGGAAAATCTATATATTTATATTAAACCTTTAATATGTTTAAGTTGTATGGGATAGGTCTTGGTCCAGTAAATGATAGAAGTTAATCATTAATGTAATCACAAGGCTTGCATTTGATTTGCTTTATGTATAAGCAGAGATATGCATATGATTTGTTTTATGTGTTAGCAGAGATAATGTTAATGATGGTCATATAGCAAACAGATTATTAAATATTTAATGCTTGGTCCTTAGCCACTAAGCCAACGGTTATATAGATAGCCTAACAAAATATATTTATTAAATATTTAAATTTATAAATTAAATTTATTAAATTATTAAAATGCAGAAATGAGAATTAAGACATCTTAAAACTATAGTTGAAGACTTGATCTCAGGCAAATTCATATTCTTGGAACACACTTTCTTCAAAGTAACATTTCTGTGACTATGCTAATAGATAGCATATTTCCCATCAAGTCATATTTTTATTCTATAAGAACCTGATACCTTCAGTTTTTACCATAAGCAAAGTACTTCTCACCAAACCTTTCTAGTTTGTCCTTTCTTAAAGGCTTTCGTGGTTAAACTCCATTGTCTTTACTCCTTCCTTACTCCATGGCTTTAGTTTCTAATTATTAGGAAATCACCTGATTAATCCATGTTAAACTACAAATGGTAGGTCTTGTTAGTTATCTTAGCAGCTAAATCAAGTGAACCTCTTTCTTTGTAAAGTTGCAGGCAATACAGTGGGAGTTATTTGAGGGATATGGAGTTTCTCCACAATTCTGCCTATCTAAGCAAGGAATTGCGAGAGACCACAAAAAAATCTATGTAACTGCAAGAAGGCCACTTGTGACCAGAATCCTTTTTTTGATGGGCACTGGCAGGCCAGGTAACTGCCTTTTGGGAGTGGAATCAGAGTAATCAGACTGTCGGCAGAATTGGGACTTCTGCCCGGTAGTGACATCTGTAAAACTGACTCCTGGGCAGTGAATATACAGATCTTACTTGATTTACGATGGGGTTATAAGCCAGTAAACTCACTGAGGTTGAAAATATTGTAAGTTAAAAGTGTATTTAATACATCTAACTTAGTGAACATCATAGCTTAGCCTATGTTAAATGTTCTCAGAACAATTACATTAGCCTACAATTGGACAAAATCATCAGACACAAAGCCCGTTTTATAATAAAATGTTGAATATCTCTTGTAATTATTGGATATTCTACTGAAAGTGAAAAAGCAGTGATTCTATGGGTATAGAACAGTTATCAGTGTATTGATTATTTGCCCGTATGATCGCTTGGCTGGCTGATTCTACCCACCATTAAATGAGAGTATCATACTGCATATCACTAGCCCAGGACAGGATCAAAATTCAAAATTTGAAGTATAGTTTCTACTGAATGTGTATCTCTTACACCATTATATAAAGGTGAAAAATCGTAAGTCAAACCATTGTAAATTGGGGACCTTTTGTAGTGTGTACATTTCTCTCTTTCCTTTGAGCAGTGGTTTCAGCTTTATAGGATTCCAAATGTCCAGCCTACAGTTTCTCTAAATGCCAGAACCATGAACCTAATGATCTATTAAATAGCACATCCAGAGGTATTCATTCTTCCTATCCTCTCTTACAAACCCCATGCCTACTGGATTAGGTTAAAGAAAGAGAAACTAAAAGAAAAAGAAAATCTATTAAAGCAGAGAAGGATGAGGTAGGGGAGAAACCAAAAGAATAAGAGAGCTTACTAATGATTTATTTACTCAAAACAGTGGCAAAGTTTAAGAGATCAATAAACATGATTATGGGGCTTAGGTTAAAAACAAATGGTACAAATATATGAAGAATTTGTAACTTTTAATCAGAAGAAAACTCACTCTAGCCCAAAGGAATTTGGTAATGTGGACAGGGCAAATGAAATTGCAGTACAAAAAACAAAAACAAACAAAAAAAACCAGATTTAAAGGACAAATACAGCAGTAATTCAAATGAAGGTAAAAATAAGTTAAACCTAACAAAAAATACGCTCTTAGAATTGTTTCATCTTAATTAAAATCAATTATTTTATATAATATTTACTTACATTGAATTATAAATACAAGGTCCAACAACATGTCCCTGAAACACGTTTATATTAATAGGAAAGCAAAAGTATGAGAATAAGTCTACCAGTAAATGTGAACCAAATCAAGCCAGGGTAGCAATTTTAATGCATGACAAAACAAAATTCAAGGCCAAAAGAGAAGGGAAAATGAATGATGCATACTAGCAAAAGGAACAATATGACAAGATATGTTTATCATAAACGTGTCAACAATATAACCTAAAAAGCAACAAGTAATAGTACAGGGAGATAAATCAAAAATTGTCACTAGAGATTTTAACGAAATCCTCTGAGAAACTGATGAATCAAGAAGAGGAAAAAATAAATGGATAAAATCCTAAATAACCTTGTAGTATTAAGTTTATAAAGAATTTCACTTAACACAATATGTGTTATTTCCTAGCACATAAGGAATATTTACAAAAGCAGACAATGTATCACCAGAAAGGAAACCTCAATAAATTCCAAGACTGTGCTCTTTGATCATAATGCAAATGTTTATAGCAGCATTATTCATGGTAACAAAACTATAGACAGCCCAAATGCTCATCAGCAGATATATGGAGAAACAAATCGCCATCTGTTTAAATAATGAAATACTCTGGAGCAATTAAAAAAATTGTATTTCTGAGCAAAAAGAAGCCATACAAAAGAGTACATTATATATGATTTCATTTATATGAAGTCCCAGAGCAGACTAACCTACTGTTTGTAAAGTTGTAGAACTAAAGTATGGGGCAAGAGCAAGGGAAGCCAAAAGAATTTTTTAGGGTGATACAAATTCATGACCCAGCAATTCTACTTTGAGGTGTAATGATAAAAGAAATACACCTACATATGCACTAAAAGATACAAGAATATCTTAGGGTTAACTGCAAGCTCCAGCCTTGAAGTAACCAAAATATTCATGAAAAATAGACAAGATGTTTATGTTATAGTCCTATAATGAAATGCTATGAATATACAATGAATATGCATGAGCCACTGCTACATGAAGCAATGTGGATGGATCTCACAAATACTGGATAAAGCCAAGTACAAAAGATGCTATTATAATTCCTTTACTATGAAGCCCAAAACTGGCAAGATGAATTTGTGCTGTTAAAAGTCAGAATAGTGGTTATCTTAGGAAAGGAAATAGAATGTTTATTGGAAAGGATGTGAGGTGGGCATTGATGTTCTGGTATTCTATTTCTTGGTTTGGGTGATATTTGCAAAGATAGGTTCAATTTTCAGCAATTTAGGATATATGCTTTTTTTCCCCAGATGTATAATAAACTTCAAAAAGAAGTATAATATTAAAAGATATATTTAAGGGTATGGAAAAATACAATAAAAATTTAGGTGAACAGTATACAAAAGAATTCTACAATCACGGGCTAGTAATACCAAATACAGAGAATGACTGGAAGAATGTACAATAGAATATGTTTTAAAACAGTCTTATTGAGATAATTGACATAAAATGAATTACTCATATTTAAAGTGTAATTGACATACAATGAACTGCTCATATTTAAAGTGTGCAGTTGGTTAAATTTGACACATATATACACCTGTGAAACCGTCACCACAGTCATGGTAGTGAACATACACACTTCTCAAAAGTTTCTCATGCCTTGGATAGTCCCTCCAGTCCCATTACTCCTTCCAGCCCTGTCCCTAAAACCATTGATCTGCCTTCTGCCTCAATAGATTAGTTTACCTTTTCTACAGTTATATATAATGGCATCATACATTATTTGTCTGGCTTTCCACTCTGCAGTGGACTGAATGTTTGTGTCCCATCCACACGTTCATATGTTGAGGTCTGAACCCCTAATATGATAGAGGTGGAGCCTGTGGGAGATAATTGTTTAGATCAGGTCATAACAGTGGGGCCCCCAGGATGGGATTAGTGTTTTTATAAGAAGAGGAAGAGGGGTCAGAGTTTTCTCTTCCTACTTTATGAGGGCACAGCAAAAAGGCAGCCATCTGCATGGCAACGAGAGAGTTCTAGCTGGGAGGGAGTACCTACTGGTACTTTGTTCTCAGACTTCTCAGCCTCCAGAACTGTCAGAAATAAATACCTGTTGTTTAAGCCACCTAGTCTATGGCATTTTGTTATAGCAACCCAAACTCTCAAAAATTATTTTTAGACTCATCCACCAAAGTTTATTCCAAGTAATATTCCATTATATGGTTATGCTACAGTCTTTATCCATCATTGATGGGCATACAAATGCAATTTTTTATCTGGTCCAGTGATTTTTATTTTCTTCTGTAGGCATTATATATTTTTCAAATATAAATTAATAAAAATGTTTTAATTCCGTCATTTGCACATTTTCTGACAGTCTGCATTCAATATACTTCACTTCTGCAAATGGCCATTTAGTCCTTCCTCATAATGATCCCATGTATTTTTGGAGGTGTGGAGGCCGGAGCATATGACTCAGACTTGTAGTTAAGCACTTGGTATTAATCCATCTACTGTATTTCATTTAGGAATGAGACTAACTGGGTGGCTCAGTCCGTTGAGAGTCTGCTTCGGCTCAGGTCATGATCTCGCGGTTCATGGGTTCGAGCCCCGCGTCAGGCTCTGTGCTGAGATCTTCTGTGAGACTTAGAACTAGGACAGAGTAGCAGATCATAGAGACAAATAATTAGGTCACAGTGAATAGTGTTAGAGACCTGGTCAAACTACATTTGGAAAGGCAGTAAAATAAACCAACGTGGAAAAATCTTGAGCCATATTTGAGTGGTTGTGCCAGCTTTTGAACAGGAACTATACTGTGTATGTAGTTTGGCTAAGCTTATGAGGTCCCATGATGGGCAGTATAGGTCTCTCAATTACAGACTTGAAAAGAATTTTGATTAAGCAAAAGCAAAATAACTGGTTAAATAGTCCACTCTGTGTCTTGTGCCGAACAAGGCTACATACAGGACAAGGGAAATGTTCTGAAAAATTTAGCATAGTGTAGCCTTTAGTAAGGTCAAACAAGAACTAGAAAGTTTTAAACTGGATCTGTTCCATCTGAAAACAAATCAGAGGATATTGTTTTGTATAATGACGCTTTACCTGCAGTCTGAAATCTGAGATAGCTGCAAATACATTGACAGGGTTAGAAAAGCCAAATTCCCTGCTCTAGGCTACGATTGACTCAAGCAAACTCAGAAGTGGGACACTTAACAAGAATGGTACTTATTTCCACTTAAGCAGTCATGACCCAAGAAGGGGATAAATTACTCCCATTGTCAATATGCAGTGCAGGAGAACAGATACAAAACAAAACAAAACAAAACATTCAGCTCAGGGCTAATGCTATTGGCTGTGCGTTGTGACTGTATTCGTTTCTTAGGGCTACTATAACAAAGTACCAACTTGTACCAAAGTACAAACTTGGATGGCTTAAAACAGTAGAAATTTGTTGTCTCACAGTTCTGGAGGCTGAAGTCTAAAATCAAGGTGTTAGCAGTGTTGATTCCTTCTGGAAGCACTGAAGGAGAATCTATTCCATGACTTCTTTATATTGTCTGGCTATTGTCAACAATTCTTTTATGTTCTTTGGTTTGTAGGTGTATCCCTTGAATCTGCCTCCATTCACATGGCATTCTCTCTGTGTCTGTGTGCCTTCTATCCAGTAATACTGGATTTAGGGCCCATTCTAGTATGACTTCATCTTAACTAATTATATCTGCAATGACCCTAATTGCAGATAAGGTCACATTCTGAGGTACCAAGAGTAAGGACTTCAACACATTTTTTTAGGAGAACACAAAGTCAAATAGTGGACATAGTCAATATCCAGAAGAGAGGAAATTCAAGGGTGATTTTCAGATTTGAACACTTGATTCTTCATATCTTTCTTTACTACCTCATGATATAGAGTGAATGGAAATAGGCTAAAATTATATCAAGAGTATAAATAAATTTTACTATTAGAGAAATTTCACTCCTTACAAACAAAGAGCTAGAGTTCTCTCAAACCTGAAAATTATCATCAGGTTTCAGAACTTGAGTTAAAGTATACTGATAAAGAATTACATTATTCATCTCAGATATGGTCATGGAAAACAATTGTTTTAACTCAATAAATTGAATTATCAAAGTAGACCCACTAAAATCATAGATCTCACCTTACATCAAACTTTACTAATATTTCAAAGCATATAGACACCAGATACAGGCAAAACCTATAAATATCAGGTTTTTCTACAGTAAGAAAAATAGATGGATCAGAAATATTCTGTACTTTAGATAGGTAATCCCTGTGTGCAAGAAGATATGGTGGATATTCTTTCCCTCATCATCCCCACTAGTAAAGTAATGTATTAACCTGTCATGAATCATTTCCATCTCAACAATGAAAGAAAGATCCTCTTGGAGAGCACAGCCAGGACAACTAGACTTGTTGACCAAGGAACCACTTCACTTCTGGGTTGAAATGTCTTTTTCCTATCAGCAAGATATGATGAGTTATGTAGGAGCAACTGCTGTATGTTGTATCCCTTCCCCAATGGCAAGTTAGCAAGGAAACGTGTATCGGATGTTTTGGTATTCAGTAAACTCATTATATAGCATTAGTTCTCTGTGCCAAGAGGAGTTACAGATTGAGAAGACTGTGCGCTGAACATATATTTTGTACTTAACAGCTATATGCAGTAAGTGAATGAGATTGTTATTGCTTTGGGAAAGGTGAGGATATTGTGTTTTCTGTGGGACACAGCATAAGTTATTTGTGGAGATAGAGATATTTTAAAAGATGATTGGATGACAAAATGGGGTAGATGAACATTTCCTAAGTTATCTATTTGCTGTCAAACATCACTTCACCCTATTTCTGGTACCACCATTTGGAGATTCATTCAGGGGTGTTCTACTGGAGAGGAACTGAGAGAAATAAGCATATTCCATCCCCTTGGATATGGCCATTTGTGAAAAGTTCAGGAGTTTGTATGTGACATAGTAATAATTAGTAACATGATAGATCTTTCCAAAAATTCTTGTTCTTTTTCTATTAGATTTGATTGAGGAACAATACAACAGCTGCCTAAAAGAGAAGGCATGAAATCTGACAGTAGAGAAGCATGATGAATGAACAGAATGGAAGAATCTAGATCCAAGTAACATTGTTTAGTCCCCAATTAAGATGCAGTAGAAGCTCAAAAAATGGATTATTTTAAAAGTTATTTTTATTGAAATACAATGACACACAATGTTACATTAGTTTCAGGTGTACAACATAGTGATTCAACAACGCTATACATTAAACTATGCTCACAAGTATAGTTACCATTATCATGTGTCACTATACAATATTAGTATGGTACTATTGACTACATTTCCTATGTTGTACCTTTTATCCCTGTGACTTATTCTTTCCATAATTGGGAGCCTGTATTTCCCACTCCCCTTAACCCATCAAATAATTGATTTTTAGGATACATAAGCCAATTACTTTCCTTTTGTTCTTAAGCCCTTCTTAATCCCTTTTAGATTGGGTTTCCTGTCACATGAAATTAAACAAAACCTACTGATACATAATTTTTAAACATTTAAATATTCAGTGCTTCCTAATCTAAGAAAATTTTTTTTCAAGGACACATTGTTTTTCTGAGGGCAGTCTGACATTAATGAAAGACAGATTGGAACTGACAAAATTGCACAACAATGGGGAATATGAGGAATATTTTTTCACATTTTCTGGATTTTGTATCCTCTTTTGAAAATTTTGCAAGAAATAAAATAAATCTGATTGATGTGCTTTCAAAAATCCTACATGATCTTTCTGGCTTAATTCTTATCTCTCTCATTTTCATCTATTTCACTTCATCTCAACCAACCTTCTTACTGAGCTCCAGTCTCAGGACCTAAAACACTTCTTTCTTCTTTATTTTTCTCCTTTCTCCTTTCTTCTTCCTTCTTCTTTCTCTTCCTCCTTCTACTGTTGCTGCTTGTTGTTCTTTCTTTTCTCCTTCTCCTCTTCCTCCTTTAATTTTTAAATTTAATTTAATTCAAGTTAGTTAACAAACAGTGTAATCTTGGCTTCAGAAGTAGAACCCAGCAATTCATCTCTTACATATGACGCCCAGTGCTCATCCCAAAAAGTGCCCTCCTTAATGCCCATCACCGCTTAACCCATCCTGCTACCTACTTCTCCTCTAGCAACCCTCAGTTTTTTTCTCTGTATTTAAGAGTCTCTTATGGTTTGCCTCCCTTTCTGTTTTTATCTTATTTTTCCTTCTTTTCCCCTATCTATGTTCATCTGTTGAGTTTCTCAGATTTCCACATATGAATGAAATCATGTGTATCTTTCTCTGACTGACTTATATCACTTAGCATAATACCCTCTAGTTCCATCCACATTGTTGCAAATGGCCAGGTTTCACTCTTTAATCACCAAGTAATATATATATATTATATAATTATTCTTTTGTCAATGGACATTTGGGCTCTTTCCATAATTGAGCTATTGTTGATAGTGCTGCTATAAACATCAGGGTGCATGTGCCTCTTTGAATCAGCATTTTTATATTTTTTGGATAAATTCCTAGTAGTGCAATTGCTGGGTCATAGGACACTCTACTTTCAGGTAGCCATATGGGTTCCTAAACTCCTTTAGATTTCTTCTCAAAATTGAACACTAAATGCAATGAAAAAGAAAGCATAAGGGTAAAGAGCTGAGAAAAAGATAACAATTGATTATAGATCAGAACATTTATAATAAATGGAAAAACCAGTACTTGAAAGAGAATTATTAAAACTTTTAAAAAGCAACTGAAGTAATTACCATGGAGGCCATGTCTCCAAGCCTTCCTAGAATGGATGTACCTAATGTCAGCACACACAAGGGTAACTGAGGCAGGTTGTGCAGGTCTCAGGGAGTGGAAATAAGGGTATTATTCCATAAAATTACAATTTTTTAATAGTTACCCGTACAGTGCTTTCATATTTTTGATGTGTTTTCTTTTGATAATTATTTCTTTTTCCTTAGTTATCTCCTTTGATAGATGGCTCATATATTGGATCATATCTAGGAGCAACTTATCAGAAGGTCTCTGAAAATCGCGAATATTTAAGTATGGCCAAGATGTAGCTCAAAGGACAGAGTCTGTGAGGCTGACAACATCTTACTCATGACCTTAATGCATGGTTGAAGTTATGAGAAATTTAAATGTAGCCTGAACTCCATGGAAGGGCAAGTGGGAAGGGAGCAGGGAGCCTCTATTATGTCTTCAAATAGAAAAAGGCAAAGAACCCTTGGATATTTACACAAAGTTCAGAAGTAGGGCATGGGACAGGCAATCGAGTGAGTTCACAACATATGCAGACTCATTTTAAAGGTGGATCTTTTTTTCCTTTTGTAGTCCCCACTGCTCCAGGTATGAATTGGATCAAAGATGTACAAGATCCAGGGAGAACTTAAAACTGACTCAACATAAGGAACACAGGTACTTTTGTGGTGACTTGACAAGTTTTCCAAATTAAATGTTTGGTGAAAATAGAGAAGTTTAGTCAGTCAAGCTACAATTGTTGAGGGGAGGGATATTTAGTCAATCATCTGCAGAGACGGTTATATTTTCCAGCCTCAGAAGACCTAGAACATAGGATGACTGTGCTGTTGCTAACATGAAGCACTGTGCTACTAGTATTTCCTTGTATTCTTGAAAACCTCATCGTTGAAGGTACATTAACATTTATGTATGTGACCATGCAAAAGACCCTAAATATTCTTACTAGTACCAGTATCGAAAATGTATTCCGTAATAAACAATTTGTAATTGACCAGGGTTCCTTTAAGTTTATATACTTCAGAAACCTTGGTGATCTGCTCAGATGGAATGTAAACAATTCATTTTTTCCATCTATACCACTTATATTTATTATTTGGAAAGTTATTTTCTAAATATTTATAAATTAAGAAAATATTCATTTACATAATAATAGTTGCCATTTATTACCAGAAATTATTCTAGGAGTCTAAGTACATTTTCTCATTTGATCCTCACTTCTAAAGGAATCAAATTATAATTTCCATTTTTAAAATGATACAGTTGAGATTTAGAGAGATTAAGTAAAATATCAAAGGAAAAGCTAACTAGAAAATTTGGAATTTGGACTCAGCTGTATCTGCCTTTGAAACCTGTTCATTCCACTAGGCTGTTGTTCTTACATGTTGCCAGTTTATTGATGAGGGCTCAATTTTTTTAACAAACATTTATTTGCATAATAATAACAGCTGTCATATATTGAGCACTGACTACATGCTTGGTATTGTGGGAAACTAATGTTCTTGTCAGATTTACTTAAATAAAAACAGACACGTAATTATAATTGCAATAATATCTGAAGAAGAAGTGTATATATTTACACAGTCGATACCAGGAGGCTCATGTTTTGAGAGGCTGAAGAACATTGAAGCTTACCAATGAAGAGGAGATTCACTCTTTCACATGTCCATTGGCTGGAATGGTATATATTTTTACATTCTTTTTTTCTCATCAAGCATGCAATTTCATTCAAGTTGTTCCAGTGTGACTAGTATGGAATTCCACTGTACTGCAAACATGCAACAGTAAATTGAATGTATCCCCTCTGCACTGAAGACTCACTTTTTAGCACAATGCCACCGCATTCTTGCATGATGCAGTGGGGACTGCTCTTCATATACTATGTCATTTAATCCTCAGAATATCCCTATTACTTAAGTGGGCATTAGTTCCATTTTACAAGTGAAAGACACAAAGATCAGAGAACTGGCACTTGCCAAAATATGCATCAATATAGTGAAACATTTTTATAAAAGTAGCAGGTTAGATATAAGTAAAGAAGTTCATTAATCGGCTGAGTCTTCTCCAGTTAAGAGTTCCCTGGTATAGTGACTGCGGTAAGCTGAATAATGGCTTTCAAAAGATGTCCATATCCTAATCTTGGATATGTTACTTAAATATGTTATTTCATAAGGCAAAGGACTCCTACAGATGTGATTATATTAACAATGTTTAGATAAAAATTTATCCTTTGATTATCTGGTGGACCAAATATAATCAGATGGGTCCTTGGAGCACCTGGGTGGCTCAGTCAGTTGGCCATTGGACTCCTGGTTTCGGGTTAGGTCATGATCTCATGATCTGTGAGGTAGAGCCCCACATCAGTCTCTGTGAGGACAGTGTGGAGCTTGGGATTCTCTCTCTCTCCTTCTCTCTCTGCCTCTCTCTCTCTCTCTCTCAAAAATAAGTAAACTTTAAAAAAATATTTTAAAAAGAAACAGAAGGGAAATTAACAGTAGAAGCAGAGGTTGTGGTGCGCTTTGGAGTTCGGGAGTCAGGGAAGGAGGAACCATGAGCCATCTCTGGGCAGATCAACTCAAACACTTCAATAATGGGAATTTAAAGGTTGCAGGACTGTATAAACTTTCCTCTTTTGCCTTTTTATTTCTTGATTCCTGTCTCTTCTTGTAGGGTCTATGTTCTTGGATAACATCCTAAAATGATGTTTTTCTTCATAGGCAAGTTCTATATAAACTCTTGTTGATCAAATAAAACACCGTTAGCTGTTAGCTCCTTCAGCATAAGTAAGATTGGATTATGATGGTTCATTTTAATGAGTCAGTAGGTAAAATCACTTAAAGCAACTCAGTTTGTTCCAGTGGCTGAATAAGCAATGTGTCTTGGCTATTTCTGTAGTCAGGTTACCAGCTTGTGCTAATGACCAGTTTTAAGAATAAGAAATTTGGGAAGTTATTTGGCTGGGTTATGCAAAAACAAGATGTCATGCTAGGACTTGTTAAAAGTCCCTCTATGACAAATTCAAAGATACACAATATTAGTAATTTGTCTTGGCAGCTCATTTTCTTCTTTTATAAACAGTCAAAAAAGCAGCTCTGGTTTATTTAATTTCAAGAAAAGAAGAATTGGAACCATTTAGCCTGCTTAATATCAAAACCCTCCTGACCCAGAAAAGAATCAGGAGTAATTTCATAGAATACATTATTTTACTTTCCATCATCCCATACACAAGGTCTGACTGCAAATGAAATAGAAATTATTTAAAAACAGTAATACAAATTTTATAAGATTCATTTCTTCTATTATTTCTCTCCTTAATGCTCTTTTAATGATTTCCTTTTTTTCTGCCACCCTATAGGAATTTCCAGGAAACAATTCCTTGTTCTTTGCTACTTTTCCTTAAAATTCATGTTATGACGTGCTAATTTTTATGGATTGATTGCTAAATGTGTAAGTTCCAAACTCCTGGTGATTGTATGTAGATCAATCATACTCATAGCAAAGGCTAAACTATTATATTTCTTTCCAGAAAATGATACATTTCAAAAATATATTGATGCACCCATGCTCCATTATATCATTACCTATATGTCTCTCATGTGGATGTTTTACCAGGACCTCTAGATTTCATAAAAGTGGTCAAGCTCAGGTCATTTCTTGGACTATTCACCATATATGTCTAAACTTTTCGTCATTTTACTTCAGCTATTCTTTTAGGGCGCTGGAGAACTGAGCCACTGTGTAGATAAACTTTGAGAGGCAATCAATATCATGAGAAGATAATGAGAATTATGAGTTTAGAAGGTTGCTCTGGAAAAAAAAAAAAGAAGGTTGCTCTGGCAGTAGTGTAGACAATGAGTGTTTGGCACATGAACTAAAATGTAAGTGTAATTCTTCAGTGAAGTGAGAAAGAGGGAGAAGAGGAAAATGTGGGTCATAATTACATGTTAGGATCTAATAATGATTTTCTATGCTATCTCTTCCACAGAACAATCATATTTAAAATGACCTAAAACTGAAGAAAAAGAGGGAGAAAGAAAGGAAAATACTTACATTGACATGCATACAACTTGGTGTATAAGATTCAATAAATATTTTCTGGATAGATGAAGAGCTGACAGGTCAGATGAATGGTGAAAATTTAAGTCATCTTGACGACCTACCTGGTAGGGGACATATTTTTTCTCTGAAAGTGGCTTTCTCAGTATATCTCCATTTGCACTGTGCACCTGGCAACCCTATTTACTTCTGGATATGGCTGTCTGTCTTTTCTCTTCCCTGACTAATCACATTTTACTCCTGTCATTCTTCTATGTCATTTCAATATTGTGCACTTTTTGATAATTGTCATGTAATTCTACATGGTTTCACTTGTATTTATCTTGACTCCCAGGGACTATTTAAACTCTTTAATGTCAGGGACCAAATTTTCTGAAATATCTTACAGTACCTAACAGACTGTTCTGCACAGTAGAGATCTAAACATACTTGGTGCCTTATTCTGAGTACTAATTAAATATGTTAACAAATAGCATGTTATTATAGAAACTGTCCTGATTATTCTATGTTATAGGAATTTCATTTGAGTATGTTAGTTTTGTTTTAATCTATTCTACTTTTACATTAAGTTCACCACTTTAATGCAGTTTTTTTTAATGGTTTTATTTATTTTTGAGAGAGAGACGGAGTGTGAGCAGGGGAGGGTCAGAGGGAGAGAGGGACACAGAATCTGAAGCAGGTTCCAGGCTCCAAGCTATGAGCACAGAGCCTGATGCAGGGCTTGAACCCACAAACTGCGAGATCATGACCTGAGCTGAAGTCAGCCGTTTAACTGACTGAGCCACCCTTAAATTCACTGCTTTAGAGGAAAATTGCCTTTAGTTTCCAAGAAGCAAACATTCCCAGAAGATGAGTCATTTATTCCTTTGTTTTCCGTTACTCCATCTCTTCCCATGATGTAAATTTCCAGATGTTAATGTATTTTCTTCAATTTATGCTTGTGAATCTTGATATTTGGTTTTATTCATATACAAAAGTCCTGGAATTGAAATATATTTAGTACATGTCACAAACAGCTTTATAAGTCACTCCTTCAAGCCTTGATAAGAATATATGATCACTTGGGACTTAGCTATGACTAGTATCGACTTTGAGACCTAAGAAGAAATTAATTTGATATCTTCTTTGTGAAAATAGATATTGTATATTATTTTTAAATTTACATAAGATTTATTCTTTGGTATTATGAAACACTTTCTTTTGCACTGTTAATATTTTCCAGTTTTACTTTTTATTTTTTTAAAGTTTATTTATTTTTGAGAGAGACGGAGACAGTGTGAGCAGGGGAAGGGCAGAGAGCAGGAAGGAGAAAATCCCAACCAAGCTCTGCACTGTCAGCACAGAGCCTGATGTGGGGCTTGAACTCAAAACTGTGAGATCATGATCTTAGCCGAAACCAAGACGTGTACGCTTAACCAACTGAGCCACCCAGATTCCCTTTAATATTTTTCAGTTGTATTGAGATTTCATTGAGATGTAACATTGTATTAGTTTAAGAGGCACAACATAACTATTTGATATAAATATATATTGTGAAAGATTATCACAGTAAGTTAACACCCATCATTTTGTATCATTACAAAGCTTTTTTTCTTCTGATAAGAACTTTTAAAGCCTACTCTTTTAGCAAGTTTCAAAGACATAATAGAGTATTATTAACTATAGTCCATAACCTGCACATTACATCCCCAGAACTTACTTGACTTTTGACTGAAAGTTTCTTTTGAGTTTTAATTTTTATTTGTGATTAAAATATCTTTATGCATTCTTGTGAGTAAAAATTTCATGTACAAACTTATTGACTCCTAGACTTCTCATATGAAATATTGAAAAATTGTATTACTTATCCTTTGTTTTTTTCAAGATAATTTCTATTTTAACACAGCCAAAACACTATGTAAATGCTTAGATTATAAAATTTACTGAAGTTTGTGTGTTAGTTTTCTATAGCTGCCTTAACAAGTCACTACCTACTTAGTGATCTAAAACAAAAGAAAGTTTTAAAAAATAAAGTTACCACAACCTACAAAAAAAAAAAGATTATGCATGAATCTTCTACAAATCTATGTTCTGGTAAATTGTTACCTATCAAAAAATTTTATCATCAGAAATCATTGTCTAAGGCAAATGCCACATCTGTGCTATCCCCTGTACATTTGACCATAAATAAAGCTGAGTCTCAGTCAGTGCGGAGAAGCCTGGCTGTTGATCAGAAAAAATAAAATAAAATAAAACAAAATAAAACAAAAGAAATTTATCTTATAGTTCTATGGGCCAGAAGTCAGATACATAATCTCACTGGGCTAGAATTAAGGTATTGGCCAGGACTGAGTTCCTTTCTGGAAGTCCTAGGGAAGAATTCATTTCTTTGCCTTTTCCAAAATTTAGAGGCCACCTACATTCTTTATCTTGTGCTCCCTGTCCTCCATCTCCAAAGCCAGCAATAGACCAAGTCCTTCTCATGCTGTACCTCACTGATCCTTTTGTCTGTTGCATCTTTCTCTCTGATCACAGCCAGGAAAGGTTTTCCATTGTGATGGACTAACGTGATTAGATTGGGCCCCAAACTACCATACACCAGCACAATTTCCACTTGTGAAAATTTTTAAATTATAACTTGGTGTACCAAAAAGTTCCTGACTTCAGTCTGTATCAGGCATCAAGAAGATAGTAAACTCAACCTCAAACCAGATCTCTTTCCTTGAAGTCCTTAAAGACTCTCTTATCTGTAACTGCCTTTTAATCATTTTCTCCTTGCAAATAACTGAGAAGACAAAGTATGTTATTAAAGATAATGAGGTGGAAAATCTGGAACAAATAAAAGAGTGTTTCTCCATGCCCAGAGGAAATTTTCAGGCTATAAATATGGTTATAAGTTGAAGGTGTTAATAATAATGGGTAAATTAAACTATTGAAAATGGTTAAAATAAAATGTGTTTGTATGTGCGTGCAGTATTGTTTATTTAGGTAAGGTTTTACACACATGCAGAGTTTCTCTCTCTTCCTCCCACTGAAATTTTCAGTATAAATTATTTGCAAAATTATTCCAACATTGATTCTGTCTGTAGCCATGCTCAACTTAGAGGAAAAAAGAAGGCTTTAAATAAGAGAATTACTTTAGTAAATTCCATGATGGTGTCCATGGAGAGACAGAGAAGGAGGTAGATAGATACATATATTGTTGTGTGTGTGTGTGTATGTGTGTGTGTGTAGGTACATACATGTATGTATGTGTATATGTGTGTGTGTGTGTGTGTGTGTATAGAGAGAGAGGTATATATATATAGGTATATAGATATATGGAGAGAGGAGGGGGCTGGGTTAAGGGAAATTTTCCTGGCTTGGAAAATGATTGAAAAGTGCTTTTAATTTTTAGGACTTACCTTTAGGAGTTCAAGTTTCAGATTTAGACCTTAAACCTATTTGATTTTATTGAAGGACCAACACATGCATTGTTCTAGGTTTTTTTTTTTTTTTTTTTTTTTTGCAAGATTTGAGATCCTTGGGCACTTCACACAAATACCAAAACATGATACTGTACATTTGATCCCTGGTCAGCAACTCCGGTGGAAGTTTGCCTGTGGTTCTTAAGATAGACTTAATTCTAAAAGCCCAAAGAAGGCCATAGAGAAGGAGAGAATAGTTAGTGAAAGAAGCCAAGTGAAGTGTCAGTTCATAACCATCAACCCTTTGTGACACTCAGTTTAGCTCTGCTGTAAATTTTACTCATTTCTCCTGAAGTAGATCTAATCCTTTCTACATCCACAAGAGACCTCAGTAGATAACTTTGAGCACCCACACCACTTGTAGAAATGTCTTTACAATGTGGAAAGCAGGTAGAGTAGAATGGGAATAGGTGGTTTCAAAGATGAAACTTTAGATTCTGGTCCTTATGTTTCTTGCTACATCCCTCTTCTGCCAGTGCCTCTTCACTTGCTCACTCATACTGTATACAATGTAAGATGGTCATACCCTATACAATGTATTTACTATGTATACTGTATACATCCTATATAAAAACAAAAAATGGTGTTATGAAATTAGAACTCTTCAGGAGTACAAAATATGGGTAGCCAAATTTATGTAATAACTAGCAAATAGCACCATGTTTGTGTGAAATATTAGATTAAGCACTTAACATTACCTACTTTAATCCTCACAAAAACCTTATAGTCATTAGTTGTCTTTACTTTACAAAGGAGGAAGCCAAGGCAACTTTTTAAAAATAGTTTATTGTCAAATTGGTTTTCATATAACACCCAGTGCTCTTCCCCATCACCACCACCTCTTTCCCGCCCTCCCCCTCCCCCTTCCCCTTCAACCCTCAGTTCATTTTCAGTATTCAATAGTCTCTCAGGTTTTGCGTCCCTCTCTCTCCCCAACTCTCTTTCCTCTTCCACTCCCCCTGGTCCTCCATTAGGTTTCTCCTGCTCTCCTGTTAGACCTATGAGTGCAAACATATAGCATCTGTCCTCCGCCTGACTTATTTCGCTTAGCATGACACCCTCAAGGTCCATCCACTTTGCTACAAATGGCCATATTTCATTCTTTCTCATTGCCATGTAATACTCCATTGTGTGTGTGTGTGTGTGTGTGTGTGTGTGTGTGTGTGTACCACATCTTCTTGATCCACTCATCAGGTGATGGACATTTAGGCTCTTTCCATGATTTGACTATTGTTGGCAGTGCTGCTGTGAACACTGGGGTACATATGCCCCTATGCATCAGCACTTCTATATCCCTTGGGTAAATCCCTAGCGTGCTATTGCTAGGTCATAGGGGAGTTCTATTGATAGTTTTTTGAGGAACTTCCACACTGTTTTCTAGAGTGGCTGCACCAGTTTACATTGCCACCAACAGTGTAGGAGGGTGCCCATCTCTCCACACCCTAGCCAGCATCTACAGTCTCTTGATTTGTTCATTTTAGCCACTCTGACTGGTGTGAGGTGGTATCTCAGTGTGGTTTTGATTTGTGTTTCCCTGATAATGAGTGATGTTGAGCATTGTTTCATGTGCCTATAGGGCATCTGTATGTCCTCTTTAGAGAAATGTCTGTTTATGTCTTCTGCCCATTTCTTCACTGGGTTATTTGTTTTTAGGGTGTGGAGTTTGGTGAGTTCCTCATATATTTTAGATACTAGCCCTTTATCTGATATGTCATTTGCAACTATCTTTTCCCATTCTGTCAGTTGCCTGTTAGTTTTCTTGATTGTTTCCTTTGCAGTGCAGAAGCTTTTTATCTTGATGAGGTACCAAGAGTTCATTTTTGCTTTCGTTTCCCTTGCCTTTGGGGATGTGTCAAGTAGGAAATTGCTGCAGTTGAGGTCAGGTAGATTGTTTCCTACTTTCTCCTCGAGGGTTTTGATGGCTTCCTGTCTCACAATCAGGTCTTTCAGCCATTTTTAGTTTATTTTTGTGTTTGGTGTAAGAAAGTGGTCTAGTTTCATTCTTCTGCATGTCGCTGTCCAGTTCTCCCAGCACCACCTGCTAAAGAGGCAGTCTTTTTTCCATCGGATACTCTTTCCTACTTTGTAAAAAACTAATTGGCCATACACTTGTGGGCCCAGTTCTGGGTTCTCTATTCTATTCCATTGGTCTATGTGTCTGTTTTTGTGCCAATACCATACTCTCTTGATGATGACAGCTTTGTAGTAGAGGCTAAAGTCTAGGATTGTGATAAGGCAACTTTTTCTAGGTGACACAGCTAATAAATGGCAGAGCCCAAATTGAATCCATGTTTATGAACGCTGAAGTCTTTTCTTCTACACATTAATGTCTGTGGTTCCATTTAATAATTAAACTACCCATAAACATTATCCCAAATTTCACTTCCAGATCAACTAGAACACTTCCTAAGTTCTCATTTTTTTTTTGTCACTATAGTCTTTCAGTTTTACTCTTTACTCTTTGGTCTGAAAATTTTAATTTGAAATCATTTGATGTGAGCAAACTTCTGGTTGTTGTTTTTTTTTTTTTTTTGAGAAAAGGAAAGAAGAAAGCTTTTAGTTAAATATTATAGATGAACTCATGTTTGCCCTTTTTCTTTCAAAACTTCTGTAAATGCATAATAATGAATAAACTAGAAAGGGCAAAAGAATGAGAGATGATGGTATATAAAAGATGTCAACAAATTTTTGAAGTGAGAAAGCCAATGAATGAGTTGGTAACTGACTTAAGCAAAGAAGAAAAAGTGGAAATCTAAATTTTTGTAGAGAAAGATGCCAGATGACACAAGAGAAAAAGTGTCAGAGAACCATAAACATTCACAAATCAGTAGCCTTGGGTACCAAGACAGCAGAAAGATTTTTGAAAGTCTGTTCAAGAAGTAGTTAGGCAACTTAATTCCATCCTTTTGCTAGTATCTATCTTCCTGCATGCTGGTAGTATAAAAGAAATTTGTTCTCTGGAGAAATTGAGTCAGCCTGGCACTAGACTTAGAGACATATTCGGAAGAGTTGATTAATTGAAAGTATACAGAGGGAACCAGGATTTCCCAGTCCTTCTTTCATATTGAACTTTGAGAATACTGATAGCTAAGCCTATGCCATCCATCAAATGCATTTCTTACTAAAAGATTGGAGTAGTGATTTCTGGAGAAATAAATCAATCTAAAAGGAAAATCCTACAGCTTCTATAGTTTGGGGGTTCTAAAGTAAGAATCTGTGTCCCCCATCAGTCACCACACAGTCTCAATCCCCCAATCCACACATCTAACTCCAGAGCATAAAGTGTGCAGTCAGCATTTTAGTTCCCCATTCTTAAATATGAATGAATAGCCAAGAAGGAGGAAAACACATGGTTTTCTATGACCCTTTAGTGCATAAATATTATGTTCATGTGTTTAGAAATCTGGTCATTGGGGTGCTTGGGTGGTTCATTCAGTTAAGTGTCCAACTTCAGCTCAGGTCATGAACTCATGGTTTGTGGGTTCAAGCCCTGCATTGGGCTCTGTGCTGATATCTCAGAGCCTGAAGCCTCCTCTAGATTCTGTGTCTCCCTCTCCCTCTGCCTCTCCCCAACTTGTGCTCTGCATCTCTATGTCTCTCAAAAATAAATAAATGTAAAAAATTTTTTTTTAATGTGGTCATGTATAGCATTTATTTTATCAGTCTCAAATTACTAAGCATCCCTTCTTCAGATACCTTATACCTGCCTAAAAGTTGATTATCTATCACATTCTCCACTCTTTCAAAGAATTACTTCCTATACTCTCCTCCACTAACCACCACCCATTGTCAAGTTGACTCTTCTTCCCTTGGTGAGTACAGTGTTATTAAATTTCACCTATAAACCATGTATATTTATTTTCAGATTGCTATAGTTTAGTTATATAATTATTTGCTCAACTGATATATTTTTCTATGAAAATCATATGGGTATTATTTTGCATTGGGAAATAAATAAAACATATTTTCCCCCTTAAAACAGATGAAGCTATCTTTTCTTTTAACAACTTTGGATTAACAATGAGTTCTCAGAAATGAACTAAAATTGTTAACTAAGGGATAAGTATATATTTATAACATAATAAAGACATTTTCAAGTACCCAAGATCTTTCCTCCCCTCCAAAAAAACTTTTCAGGAAAGTAGTATGTTCCAGAAAATAATGAGGAAAGTTGTATGTGGTCTTCACATACAATCTGGTATGTTCCAGAAAATAGTGAGAAGTATGTGATTCAAGAAACAAACGTTCCAACCTAGGAAAAGTAAAAGGAATTCCCAGATGAAGTTGGAAAGAAAGTCCTAGAATTACGTGGAGGAGGCCCAGCTAACATCTGATTTCAGTTACATGCAGCCTCCAATGCTGGTCTGTAGGGAGTGTTAACTCAGAAAATGATGCCTCTTCTCCTAGCCAGATTTTGATGGCATTCCCTAGCTGACTTGATTGCTGGCTGGCTGCAGACCCCCGAGGTTCTTCCATGTCTTCTGACTCTCAAACAGGGATCATTGTGCTTCTCCTTTTAAGTCCCAAAGCTGATCTCTCTACTCTCAACACTC